>NW_028225179.1:145330884-145875800 GCF_052327205.1 Somniosus microcephalus
CCCCAGTCGCTCTCTCCTTCCCCCCCATTCGCTCTCTCCTCTTCCCCCCCCAGTCGCTCTCTCTCTTCCCCCCCAGTCGCTCTCTCTCTTCCCCCCCGTCGCTCTCTCTCTTCCCCCCCCAGTCGCTCTCTCTTCCCCCCCAGTCGCTCTCTCTCTTCCCCTCTCCCCCCCGTCGCTCTCTCTCTTCCCCCCCCAGTCGCTCTCTCCCTTCCCCCCCAGTCGCTCTCTCCTTCCCCCCAGGCTCTCTCTCCCCCCAGTCACTCTCTCTCTTCCCCCCCGTCGCTCTCTCTCTTCCCCCCCAGTCGCTCTCTTTCTTCCCTCCCAGTCGCTCTCTCTCCTTCCCCCCCCCAGTCGCTCTCTCTCTTCCCTTCCCCCCCCCAGTCGCTCTCTCTCTCTTCCCCCCCAGTCGCTCTCTCTCTTCCCCCCCCAGTCGCTCTCTCTCTCTTCCAACAACAACATGCCCTCAAAAAAGCCTCGGCACCGCCGGGCACCCCGGAGCTAGTCTATCTATATATATAAAAGAGCTCTTATGTCTGTCTGTCTGTCCCGATGTCTGTCTGTCTGTCTGTGTTCAATACGTTTGAAAGTTACAGAGCGTACCGACGCGCGCGTTGCCTCAAAAGAAAGCTTGCGATTCCGGACCGGTCATAGGCGTATTTACGTTTCAGCCGGACAAAAATCCCGCCCGCGGTATCCCAAAAACGTTCAGCGTTCCGCTCATTAGCATCTCATTAGCGACCGTGTGACGTCGCAGGTCCACCATCGGACGGCGGGTTCCTTCCTACAGTTGAGTGTCGAGTGACTCGACGATTGACCAATCCTACGCTTCGGTGACCTGACCAGTCGACCAACCGGTGCGTGTGTGGGCTGGCCCTTATCCTTCTGAACCGAGGTGGGTGGCCGCCATCTTGATTTTTCACAATTTTTTCCCCACACTTTCAGTGTGTTAGGGAAGTAAGGTAAATATTTTAATGATGTGTTAGGGAATTAAATAACAATTTAATAGGCGGGGGGAGAGCCTCGGGAAATCGCGGGGGGGGGGAGAGCCTTGGGAAATCGCGGGGGGGTGGGGAGAGCCTCAGGAAATCGCGGGGGGGGAGAGCCTCGGGAAATCGCGGGGCGGGGGGCGGGGGGAGAGCTGATGAGTTTAAAAAAAACAAGAGGCCGCCAGTTGCGCGGCCGCCTTGACGACGGCACGCATTCGCACGGCCCCCGTTACCCCGGCAACGGGCCACGCCGGCGGTCTTGCCTGCTCCCCGCGGGCCGCCTCGCGCCGCCCGCACTGACCGCGCATGCGCCCGCCCGCGAGAGCCCGCTCCCCGGCGCCGGCCGCCCGCTCAGCATTCCTCCTCTGTGCTGAGTTAGCTGTTCCCAGCTGGTGGGGGAGCAAGATCGGTGTCCTTGATGGAGACGGGGTCATGGGGGAGGGGGGGGGGGAGACAGTGATTACACGGGGGGGCGGGGGGGCGGAGACAGTGATTACACCGGGGGGGGGGGGATACATTGATTACACGGGGGGGGAGACAGTGATTTCATGGGGGGGGGGGAGACAGTGATTACACGGGGGGAGACAGTGATTACACGGGGGGGGGGAGACAGTGATTACACGGGGGGGGGAGACGTTGATTACACGGGAGACAGTCATTACACGGGGGGGAGACAGTGATTACACGGGGATAGGACAGGGAGAGGACATCACAGGGAGAGGGGGGACACACAGGGGCAGGAAGACCAAGCGCCCCAAAATTGCCCTCGCAATGCGGGGCTCCCCAGCTAGTCTATATATATAAAAGACCTCTTCTGTCTGTCTGTCTGTCTGTGCTCTATACGTTCGAAAGTTATAGAGCGTACCTACACGCGCGTCACATCAAAAGAAAGCGTACGATTACGGACCGGTCATAGGCGTATTTACTTTTCCGTCAGACAAAAATCGTACCCACGGTATCCAAAAAAACGTTCAAAAATTCCGCTCATTAAATGGGAAAAGTTCCGCTCATTTGCATTGAGTGACGTGAAGGTTGACCAATCGTGCGTGTCGAGCGACCTGACAGTTGACCGACGGTTGACCATCGCTGCGTCAACGGGGGGCGGGTCCATTGCGCGTTGCGGGCGGGCCATCCTGCAGTTGAGTGTTGAGTGACTTGACGATTGACCAATCCTACAGTTCAGTGACCTGACGGTTGACCAATCGGTGTGTGTGTGGGCGGGCCTTATCATTCTGAACCGAGGTGAGTGGCCACCATCTTGATTCTTCACGATTTTTTCCCCACACTTTCTGTGTGTTAGGGAACTAAGGAAAATAACAATTTATTTGAGTTTTAAATTGTATTTAGCAACAGTAGGAAATGAAGTGATCCCCTGCCCTTCGCCCGGAGGCTCGCCTACTTTGACGGCCATTTCGGAGCGGCTGTGCTGGCGCCGGGCACGGCCTAGCAGCCCGGGAAGCCTGGGCCTTGAGTTGCGGGCCGTGCCGGGAGCCACCGCGCACAAAAACTTCCCCGCGGCGTCAACAGCCCCGCCCCAAAACCACCAGGTGACCGCCGCGGCGGGCCGTGCCGGGAGCTGCCGCGCACAAAACTTCCCCGTGGCGGCAACAGCCCCGCCCTAGAGCCGGACCCATAGCCACCAGCCACGGCGGGCCGTGCGGGAGCTGCCGCGCACAAAAGCTCCCCGTGGCATCAACAGCCCCGCCCGAAAGCCCGACCCAAAGCCATCAGGTGAGCGGGGCCCGCGGCGGCCCAGTCTCTCTCTCACACTCCCAATCTCTCTCTCTCTCACACTCCCAATCTCTCTCTCTCTCACACTCCCAATCTCTCTCTCTCACACTCCCAATCTCTCTCTCTCACACTCCCAATCTCTCTCTCTCACACTCCCAATCTCTCTCTCTCTCACACTCCCAATCTCTCTCTCTGTAAGATTCGCAATTTTCAGCAAAAATCACGCAAGAAAACTGGATAAAATAAGACTGTTTATTGACCAAAAGTAAGCTTGCACAGAAAAACCTTTGATAAAAGGGCATACAAAATGGCCGCCAGGCCCCGTGATCAGTTTCTGAACCATTTTATTTCTGTTACTGCAAGCCAGACAGGCTTGTGGATTGAAGACAGTGAGCCCGCGAAAGCCAATATCTGGGAACCGAAACTCAGAGGAACAGCATACATATTCAATGGATTACAAGTACAGGATGGGGCCCATCAAGATATGGGCGGACAATGCAAAATCACTCATACCCATTTATTGTACAAAGGAAAAACCGTTTAGCAGCCATCAAGGAAAATCTCCGGACCGATCAATATGCGAACCGAGCCGCGGTGACAATGCAAAAGACATTAAAAGACATTATCGGCCAGGAAGGCCAGTTTAAGTTATCACCGGCTCTGTTACAAGACAAAGCGCCCCTGCAGAGATTTCTGCCTGCCAAAAATTAATACAAAGACAGGACTATGATTTGGCGGGAGATAAGACTGTCCCAAAAGAGTATAACCATGGATTGAAAGTCCATCTAAGTTACTTCGGACTTCGGGTTACTTGAACAACTTCACTTGACTGGACGGCGGCTGCTTCTTCTTCTTGGACGACTTCAACTTCTTCGGACGGGGCCAGGATCGGCGCCTCTTCCACTTCGGCAGATGCAGAATCGATGAAAACGTTTTCGTCTTTTTAAAGACGGGACGGTTTCGGTAAAAGGACAACGTGGTCGGTGTTCAGCCAAACAAGGCTCGGCCACGACGAGAAGACGACGAGGGTGGCCCGGGTACTGGGGTCGGGAGATCATCGACGACCCAGGCCGACGGAGAAGAAACCCTCTGGAGGACTGGCGATCTAGGCCACAAGATTCTCCCATGTGCATAGCCTGCATCTGGGTCTGCTCCATGAACCCAAATCGACTTAGTGGATCTCAACCTTAACGAGCGCTCATCGAGGCTGTGTCTACCCCACCGCTTCGAGAGAGAGAGAATATCGACTGCGCCAGAAGTTTCCAAATCCACGTGACGACGGAAAGCGGTGCCAAAAAAGGCTGCGAACCCCCTTTCTCGCGATTTCGAGAGTGGTGAGCATGATCCCAGGTTCCCCAGGTCGAAACTTAGTTTAGGTATAGGGGAGGGAGTTAAGGGAAATCGTAATGTGTTTCCCCCCTTTTACGACGTGCCGTGTGTTCCCCATTTCCATAGAGTCAAGTTCATAAATTTGTGCATGATTGTAGTTACTTTAATCTGTGCCTATGACATGTATTTTGTAATGCTTCAAACTGTTTAAAAATAAAAGCATCCATTTCGTGCTATTCAGCCTGGTCTATTGAGTTCTTTTCTCTGCACTACTGTTCTCTTGCATCTAAGTCCAAGGTCTAGAACCGTAGGGGGAGTGGGTCGAACCACTCAAGGGTAACTCTTGCATGAAGCCTGGCAGGAGGCCAGAACGGGCAAGAGAGCAGGAAAAAAAACCCTACAGAAATGGCGACCGCGGCAGGACCTTGGCAGCAGGAAAGTAGTATGTTAGATCAAGATCTGAATAAACGAAATGTGATGGATGAAAGAATAGCAGATTATGTTTTCGGAAAAGACAACCTCACAAAACAATGGATATCTGATCTATTAAGGGATAGGCGCCCGCTAGACGCAGCCATCAAGTGGACAGCGGGTAGAGAGCATAAGAAATCTGTAGAAAAGGCGGTCTGGCTGATGTTCTACAAGAAGCAAGTCCAGCTTTTGGACCAGGTAGTTGCAGCACAGACAGTCCAGATCAACGGCTTGCCTAAAGACGTAGAGGAAAAGGTTGCGGGAGGTCAAAAACTGATTGAATCGCTTGACGCGCTGAATCAGGAACGCCGCTCCATAATTCGCTGCCACGAAACCCGGGTAGAATATTAAAATGTCAGGTCGTTGAGGCCAAGGCCAGTGAAGGTAGAATGAGAGAGAGGTGTTTCCGTCTAGCCAAACAAGTAGATGCCCAAGAGGAAAAGCTCCTGGGAGCCAGGGCAGCATATAAGATGGCCATGGAGGATAGATCTGAGAGCACCGACCACAGCGCTTGCCACCGGGAGCTAGAGGACCTGAGAAAGGCCCTAGCGAAGGCAAACGGGTTGGTGTGTCTCATAAATCCACCAGCGAGTCAGCTGTTGCTAGCCAAGGAATCCAAAAGACCGATTCCACAAGAGGCAGTTGTGGTACCAACCCCCGAACCCTCTGCGCCTCCTGCCTATGAGGAGTCTTGGACTCCGGGACAGGAGACGGAGGCGGTAGAGGAAGAGAGCCCTGAGGTAGAGCAACCCCAGGCAGTAGAGTCGGGGCCAGAGCGCCGTTGTGTCCAACGAGGCACCGGAAGCTCGGTCCAAATGAAGAAAATGGCGATGACGGACCCCTTGAGAGTCAGATCATAATGCCTCATAGCGCACGACAGCTAAGAGAGATGATAAGTCACATCCCAAAACTCTCCGAGTCAGGAGATCCCCTCCGTGCATTTCAGGGACGTGGAGCAGACCGCAGCGGTCAATGACTGCGACGGGGTTGAACAGTCTAAAATGCTGCTGTTCTCCCTGGACAGTTCGCTCCTCCAGTGTCTCCCTGACGAGAGCAAGAGAGGGCACAGGGACTATGAGTTGCTACGGGATGAGATTCTGGAGATCATGGGGAGAGGGGGACGGAACTCCGTTCCTCTGTTTAGAAAAGACAGTGCAGCTAGAGGGAGAACCCCCACGGGTTTTCGCCGACAGGTTGTGGCCAGTGTATCGGCGCAGCTGCCCGGGCGGGGCCGGCCCGGGCCGGGCTGGATGGCGAACAAAGGGCTCACTGGCTTTGGTGCCTGGTAGCAGGTTGCCTGCCAGTAGTGAAGGAACAGGCCAAAGCATGGTTTGACCCCACCAACGCCCGCTCCACGGAGGATCTAGTGCTAGATCAGCTCACGATCAGTTATAGGAATAACAAGGGCAAGAAAACGCCTGTTGTAAAAGGAAAGGTGCATGAGGTGAGGCCCGCAGCCTCTGCTAAAAGGGAATGGCGTCAGGAGGGAAATCGCCCTCCTCAAGCCAATAGCAGTTGTTACGGGTTGTGGGAAGGAGGGTCATTGGCGCAAGGACTGTAGGAATCCTTGGATGGATAAGAGGGAGAGAGCGTTCGCCGCAGCCCAAGATCAAGCCCAAGCCCGAGTCGCCAACGGCCCGAGAGTTTACCCAACACCAGCACAACCACAAGTGCAGGCCGCTGCCCCAACACCAGTCCAGAACCCAACCGTAGCCTCTGCCCCGACTAAAGGGGGTGGTGCGGTTGTGGACCCCCGCTGCGATCGAGTCAGTCTTGGAGACTATGCGGTCTCTGATGACCTGGCAGGGGAAGGTAGCGGTTGCTAACAGCCCTATCGCCCCCGAGACCCCAGCCGAAACACCTAAATGACTGACGCCCGCGCAGCCCGTCTACTTGTGTCCGCTCTGCTATGACGCTTGGAGAAGACCTGTGGTGGAGATGGAGGTGGAGAAACAAAGGGGTAGCTACCTGTTGGATACAGGAGCTTCGTGTACCGTGATCCACACGGACAAACCTTTTGCCTCACCTCTGTCCGCCCAGGCTCCATATTTAGTAGCGGGTTTCACAGGTAGAGAACAGGCTGGCGCGTACTCCCTCCCGCTCTCCATTAAGTTGGGAGCACTCCACACCACATGGACGTGCATCCTATTGAAGTGGAAAGAGGGGGGCGGGGGAAAGGGCATCCTCGGGGCTGATTTCTTGGTGGAACACGGGATCCTCGTGGACCTGAGAAATCACTGTCTCTGGGGAGCCGAGGGCGGTTTAGGTAAGGTAGTCGTAATCCCGGGGAAGGAAGAAAAGGGGACCCTGTGCACTATGAAGCCGTCAGGAGGTTACGATCTCGAGCTCATGATAACAAACGTCCCAACGGACTTGCAGGCGTGTGTGTCAGAAAATCTGACCGCGTTCGCCACCCACAAGCACGACTGCGGGAGAGTCACTGGGTTCGAAGTCAGCGTAGACGGGGACCCCATGATCCGACCCCAAAAGCAGTATAATTTCCCCAAGGAGGCAGAACCCGACATGGAGACAGCAATATCTTCATTGGTACAGCAGGGCGTGTTGAGGACGATAGCCACCCACGTAAACTCCCCATTATGGCCGGTAAAGAAACCGGACAATTCGTGGAGAGCCACGGTGGACTACAGAGTCCTCAATAGTAATATCCCGGCCTGCGCGCCCACGGTAGCAGCAGTTGCAAACTTAATAGGGAGTATTCCAGCATCGGCGACCACATTCACGGTGCTGGACATCTCGAACGGTTTTTGGTCCATTCCGCTGCGGCGGGAGGACCAGTACAAGTTTGCCTTTACATTCAAAGGGCAACAGTACACTTGGAACTGCTTACCACAGGGTTTTCACAACAGCCCCAGCATTTTCCATCAGTGCATGGCGGGGAGTTTGAAAGAGTTCAGCCAGCCCAACCAGATAGTGCAGTATGTGGACGACTTACTCCTGTTCACAGATACAAGGGAGCAGCACGGCCCACTGTTAGCCGAATTGTTGGAACTGTTAGAAAGGAAGGGTTTCAAAGTAAACCCAAAGAAAGCCCAGATCGGCCAGCAGGAAGTCAAATTCCTGGGTCTGGCCATCCGCGGGGGAGAAAGAGCCATAGATAAGGCCAGGCGGGAATCTATACAAGATCTGCCGATTCCCAACACAGTAACGGGTGTAAGGTCCTTTTTGGGATTGACCGGGTACTGCAGAGATTTCATCGAGGACTATGCTGCCACAGCAGCCCCGCTACTTCGACTCTTACACAAGGGAGTCGAGTGGTCTTGGGACAAGGGGTGCCAGGCAGCGTTCGAGAAGTTGAAAAGAGATCTGCAGACAGCGCCAGCCCTAGGGGCCATAGATGGGGGAGAGGAGTTCTTTCTGGAGGTAGCCGCTAGTGGGGACAGCCTGAGCGCAGTGCTGCTCCAAGAGCGGCACGGCAAGCTAAGACCAGTAGTTTATTCCTCCAGGGTGCTCACGGATGTGGAGAGGAGTTTCTCCAATTGCGAACGGCATCTCCTGGCCACGCATTGGGCTGTGAACAGATCAGTGATCTTCACAGGGACCTCTCCCATTACGCTCCTCACCCATCACACCCCCACGAAGATGCTTCTGGATGGGAGGATTAAGGATGGGACCGTAAGCAGCGCTCGGATTGCGCGCTGGACCCTCCTCCTTTCCCAGATGGATCTAAAAGTTAAAGGCCTCTGCGCGCCAAGGCTCGCAGCCAATATGGCATATCCCGGGACAGCCCATCAATGTTCCGTAGAAGGGGTATGGGAAGTTAACATAGGTTTACGGGCCGGGATACATCCCACAGGCCGCGAGATCTACGTAGACGGTTCTAGCACTGTAGCTGACGGCAAGCGACTCACAGAGTGTGGAGTTTATGACCCTGCGGCAAACATTGCCCTGGCAATTAAGCTCCCCAGCACTATGAGCGCGCAGCAGGCTGAACTGTCCGCGGTGGCGTACGTGGTTACCCACCCCGAGATTTTCCCAACCCCATACACGATTTGCTCAGACAGCATGTTCACGTGCAATTCGTGTACAGAGTACCTCGCCATCTGGTCCCGACGCGGGTACACCTCCGCGGACGGGCGGCCTTTAACAGTTAAGCCCTTGCTGGAGAAGATCCGAGCAGCTGTGGGGGAGAAAGGAGAGGTATTCATCCATAAGGTGAAGGCTCACTCCACTACAAAACCCCGCAGTCAGGGCAACCAGCAGGCGGATGCGCTAGCCAGGGAGGGTGCCCGCAACGGCATTCTCTGGGACCCATACGAACCCGGACCCGTGGCGGCGATCCAAGGCAGGGGGGGAATTCCCGGGAACACAGGGGTGACACCGCCCCCAGACCTAAAGACCGTCCAAACCCTGGATCCCGCCCTAAAAGCAGTCCTAAAAGCCATCACAGAGGGCAAACAGGTAGAAGGTCCGTACAGTACGGCAGCCCTCACAGTCAAAGAAGGTATGCTGTTCCGAGAGGAGCAGTGGGTTGTGCCGCAGCAGCACCGAAGGGAATTCCTGCAATTGGCCCACGAGGGTCCAGGAGCGGGACACCCCGGACCTGAGGTCACCTGGCAACGGGTAGAGCAGGCGGGATGGTGGCCGAGACTTCGGGACGATGTCCGCGAGTTCTGCGCAAGCTGTCTTGTGTGTGCTGCTAACAACCCAGACCCCCACAAAAGGAAGGTGCCCATGGGGCACATCAGGAGGGTAGAGGGACCATGGCAGTCGATTCAGGTCGACTACATAGGGCCCCTGCCCGCCGCCCAGGGAGGCTATAAGTACTGCCTTGTCCTGGTAGATGTGTTCACCAAATGGGTAGAAGCCTTCCCGTGCAGAACAGCTACGGCACTGGGTACTGCTAAGATCTTGATTCGGGAAGTGTTCTCACGGTGGGGACTCCCCCGTTTTGTAGAGTCCGACCAGGGGAGTCAGTTCACCGGTCAAGTAATGCAGAACGCCCTCATGCTCTTGGGCATTGAGGGAAAGTGGCACGTAGCATACAATCCCCAGTCATCCGGGATTGTTGAGCGTATGAATCGGACCCTCAAGGAAAAGCTGAGGAAAGAGACAATGGGCTCGCCCCAGAAATGGGCGGAGGTCCTGCCTTTAGTCCTCATGGGGATCCGAGCCAGCCAGTCCAAAAGCACGGGGTATTCCCCGCACGAGTTAATGACTGGAAGGATCATGCGAACACCCACCCATGTGCTAGCCCCGGTGCTCACTGAGGGTCAGCTCCGAGAGGTGAAACGGGACAAATTCGCCCAAACCCTCTTGGAGCGCCTGAGACAGATTTATGGGCAGGCGGCTGGGAACATGGGAAGACAGCACCAGGGAAATAAACTGTTGTTGGAACCTCGGAAACAACAAGAGTGGGTAGTCGGAGACCAGGTCATGGTCCGAAACTACGCCAGGGTAGGGAGTTTTGAACCACTGTACATGGGGCCCTACAGCATTGTGGACAAGGCCAGCCCCATGGTTTATGCAGTGAAAACGCCCCGACGTATCAAATGGTTTCACATCAACCAGTGTAAACTATTTAAATCGGGTGCACAAGGGCCATCAAAGGGGACCAGGTCGGAGAACAAAGATCCTCAGCCTGTAACAGAGTCACAGACCACACGGGCTGGTACCGTAGCCTGCGTAAAGGGAGAGGCCATCCCATTGGAGTGGGAGGTCTCATCTTTTGAATGGGATTTAGGCAGGAGAGAGCACGAACAGCTCGACCCCGCCTTAGACCCAGTCATGGAGGAGGAAGAGTCAGAGGGCGACGATCCCGCCCTCGACTCAAGCTTGGGGGAGGTAGGGAATGGGGGCGGAGACCCACTACCTGTAGGGACGGGTGAGGTGGAGTCAGTAGCCACAGATCCCGACCCCGGGGGGGCGGAGCCTGAGGAAGGGGAGCTGGAGCCGGCAGCTGTGGAGGAACCACAGGCTGTGACGGTAACAGTCCCAACCCCCGGTCCATCGGCCCCGGGAGCCCGACCCAAAGCAGCCCCTCGTAGGTCGGCTCGAGCGCCACAGCCCAGAAAATTTTGGCCAGATTCTCCCCATCCTTCCCAACCACGGTTTAGAGCAGCCCCAGGAAGGCATGATCCCCGTTCAGCAGCGACAGGCTGCGGGGGATCAAAGCCAAAGATCAATGCAGCCCCACCGCAGGGTGTGGCACACGACAGGCCTCACAGGGATTCGGAAAGCCGCCCCACGGAGGGCGGCGCTGTACATAAGTTAAGTTAGGTAATTATGGTCATAGTTTTAAGGAATGTAAAGTATATGGTGTTAAGAGTACAATTTTGAGGTCTGCCCGGTATGTGTGTTTGTTAGGGAGCGGGGTCGAGGAACCCGCGCGTCCAATTAATTTAGGCCAGCACCTATCGGGAGCCCGGCTACATCATTTTGTTGGTTACAGAAACCTGGGATATGATGGAAAGGATTTTCATCGCGTTCATGGCGATCGGGTGCGGGTGGGCCTACCGAGGCCGCACCAAGGACGTCATCATTTTCGGATGCTCCGGGGACACGGCCCCCATCGCAACGGATGGGATGGGGAAGCGAGAGGTTGAGGAAACCGCCACCTACTTCCACCAAGGGAGATGGCCAGGTTGGTTGGGAACAAATTCCACGGAATATTCCAGCAACTTCGGTTTTGCCTACCAAGAGACTTCGTTAACTTGCCCTCGAGTGAGGATCCTTGCGCCCAGAGTCAGCGTCACCGTGGGAAAGAGGATTTGTCTGGTGTGCAATGGGAACGTACCACTAAGGCGATGGTGGTGGCTACGAAAGCTGGGAAAGGACATGAGAAACTCTACGGTCGAGTGGGAGCGACTGGGTAATAATACCCATCGGACTATTACGGGAACTCACAGACAATTACGTGTGTGTTGGGACAAATGGTGGGAACCAGATGAGGGAATATATGTCTGTATGTGGGGTTCGAGACACGTCTGCCCCAAGGGCGTGTCCATCTTCTTCCAGAGGCAGTGGCAGGATGAAGGGAAGGGGATGAGATGGGATGTTAGCACTCGAGCGTGCGGAGCCCCATACTCCCCTATTCCGGTGAACGCCACTGAACTCATCCCCCGCCCACGCAAGCCCCTGCCCACGCTTCCGGTAGCACTAGCCCAGAAAGAAGGGTGCCCAACCACCACCAAGGGACCCGGGAACGGTTTAGTATTGGTACCCACCGGTCAGGTGCTGTACCAAGGGGTACACTACGCGGTGGCCTCAGTGATTTTAAATCTCACTGAGGTAAGATTGCCGGAGTGGTGTCCCAAAGAAACGGAACAATTATACCAGGTCCTGTTAACCCGTATGTTTAGACAATTTTACGAATTTGACTTTGCCGACATCGACAGAGACAAATTATACACCACACCGCCAGAAGTTTTGGATCGAGTCGGGAGGCAAAGAAGGGGTACTGTAAATGACATATTCACTGCTTTTAATACCGGGACATCTGTTGTCAACGCTCTAGATAACGTGGAGCTGCAGACACAGATCAACGGTTTAAAAGCCCAGTTAAGGAACATATTGACAGATGAAAATAAGGTAGTGGGTTCTGAGCTACATGAGGACCAGGCCATGACACTACACTTTAAGGACATAATTGCTGAGCTGGAGAAACACGCGAGAACGGTAAGTGCACTCATTAAGGAGGATCGGAATGCGTCCGATCAAGCTGCGCAAAACGAGGCCTGTGTGCTGTACGGGGCATGGTTACTGGGCGAGGGCCGCAGTAATCTTGAGGATTTAAAACAGGGTTTGGTCCCGTCCTGGATCAGCAACAAGCACTTGCAAGCGCTCCACCCTTTTGAGAATGCATTAAGCCCGTGCCAGCTCAGACTAGCCGCAGAAGCATACCCAGTCCCAGTGGACTGCGGACATTCAAATCACACTATTATGGGAATAGTAGTAAGAATGCCGGTGTTGGGTCCCGCAGCAAAGCCCGCCCCGGTGTACAGAGTAGAGAACATTGGAGTCATTTGGGGGGGCGCACACATTTGTTACGCAGCGGTCCCGCCTTACGTCATCAGATGGGAGCGTACGATGACAGGCACCGACCTCTCGGGATGTCGGAGCCGGGGAGCACACATCATCCTGTGTCCCCAGCACTTGAACGCCTTTCTGAAACCGCAGTGCGGGTTCAGGACTGCTAGCACAAAGCCGGTGAATTGCACCATGGAGGCAATGGCAGAGGACCATGTGCCCCCACAGGTAGCATATATCGGGGGTGGGACATACTGCGTCACCACTGCAGCGCCTCAGTACCGATATGGACAACACGAGTGGTTTCGGTCAGTGATAGCAGTTTCTGTTTCAAACCCAGGGCCGAGGTTCAAGTGGCACAACAACGAATTGTCCCCATTCCTGCGCCCTCCACCGTTCACATCACTATCAAAGAGAATTTCACAGACTTACAACGATTTGTCGCGCATTTTGGTTATGTCATTCCCCCTCTTCCCGAACACCTCACCAAGATTTTAAAAGCCGTTATAATTTCACAGAAACATTTCTACACACTGGAGCAGAAGACTTTAGAGATAGGAAAAGACATATTGGACATAACCATCCCACCATGGTGGGACTTGTTCACCAACATAGAGGTCCCCGCCTGGATTAGAATAGCATCCCATATCCTAGTAGGATGTCAGGTTTTGATTGTGATATTTTTGCTCTTCGTGCATTGCAAAAGAGGCAAACGACTCCAGAGGCACGAGAACACAGGAGAATGGAGAGAACGCTATGTGCGAATGGGGGAAGCAGATACCCCACTCTAAGCTGCTAGTCTAAGATTAAGCGTCCCTCCATTTTAAATTTTTTTGTGATTGTTTTGGGTTATAAGGAAATAAGTATTGTTATGTTATTAGTCGTTCTTAAGTTTTTTTGGATTAATAAAAGATGCATGCAGATGGTGCCAGGGGGTATCAAACCCCGCACATCTGACAAGTGAATGTGTTATAGTTTAAAATACGCTGTCTATGATTGTCCAAATGTACAAAAGGTAATTTTCGTTTTCTGCGGAAATGGGAACTGCATGTGTCGTGAGGGTCATAGATAGCTAAGTGCCAGGAATGTTTGGATGTGGGGAATCAGGGAAAATTTGCTCATCAAGGATTATTGATACTTTAAGCAAGCTATCAGTATCACAGGGGGGCCTGTAAGATTCGCAATTTTCAGCAAAAATCACGCAAGAAAACTGGATAAAATAAGACTGTTTATTGACCAAAGTAAGCTTGCACAGAAAAACCTTTGATAAAAGGGCATACAAAATGGCCGCCAGGCCCCGTGATCAGTTTCTGAACCATTTTATTTCTGTTACTGCAAGCCAGACAGGCTTGTGGATTGAAGACAATGAGCCCGCGAAAGCCAGTATCTGGGAACCGAAACTCAGAAGAACAGCATACATATTCAATGGATTACAAGTACAGGATGGGGCCCATCAAGATATGGGCGGACAATGCAAAATCACTCATACCCATTTATTGTACAAAGGAAAAACCGTTTAGCAGCCATCAAGGAAAATCTCCGGACCGATCAATATGCGAACCGAGCCGCGGTGACAATGCAAAAGACATTAAAAGACATTATCGGCCAGGAAGGCCAGTTTAATTTATCACCGGCTCCGTTACAAGACAAAGCGCCCCTGCAGAGATTTCTGCCCGCCAAAATTAATACAAAGACAGGACTATGATTTGGCGGGAGATAAGACTGTCCCAAAAGAGTATAACTATGGATTGAAAGTCCATCTAAGTTACTTCGGACTTCGGGTTACTTGAACAACTTCACTTGACTGGACGGCGGCTGCTTCTTCTTCTTGGACGACTTCAACTTCTTCGGACGGGGCCAGGATCGGCGCCTCTTCCACTTCGGCAGATGCAGAATCGATGAAAACGTTTTCGTCTTTTTAAAGACGGACGGTTTCGGTAAAAGGACAACGTGGTCGGTGTTCAGCCAAACAAGGCTCGGCCACGACGAGAAGACGACGAGGGTGGTCCGGGTACTGGGGTCGGGAGATCATCGACGACCCAGGCCGACGGAGAAGAAACCCTCTGGAGGACTGGCGATCTAGGCCACAAGATTCTCCCATGTGCATAGCCTGCATCTGGGTCTGCTCCATGAACCCAAATCGACTTAGTGGATCTCAACCTTAACGAGCGCTCATCGAGGCTGTGTCTACCCCACCGCTTCGAGAGAGAGAGAGAATATCGACTGCGCCAGAAGTTTCCAAATCCACGTGACGACGGAAAGCGGTGCCAAAAAGGCTGCGAACCCCCTTTCTCGCGATTTCGAGAGTGGTGAGCATGATCCCAGGTTCCCCAGGTCGAAACTTAGTTTAGGTATAGGGGAGGGAGTTAAGGGAAATCGTAATGTGTTTCCCCCTTTTACGACGTGCCGTGTGTTCCCCATTTCCATAGAGTCAAGTTCATAAATTTGTGCATGATTGTAGTTACTTTAATCTGTGCCTATGACATGTATTTTGTAATGCTTCAAACTGTTTAAAAATAAAAGCATCCATTTCATGCTATTCAGCCTGGTCTATTGAGTTCTTTTCTCTGCACTACTGTTCTCTGCATCTAAGTCCAAGGTCTAGAACCGTAGCGGGAGTGGGTCGAACCACTCAAGGGTAACTCTTGCACGAAGCCTGGCAGGAGGCCAGAACGGGCAAGAGAGCAGGAAAAAAAACCCTACATCTCACACTCCCAATCTCTCTCTCACACTCCCAATCTCTCTCTCACACTCCCAATCTCTCACACTCCCAATCTCTCTCTCACACTCCCAATCTCTCTCTCTCTCACACTCCCAATCTCTCTCTCACACTCCCAATCTCTCTCTCTCACACTCCCAATCTCTCTCTCTCTCACTCCCAAACTCTCTCACACTCCCAATCTCTCTCTCTCTCACACTCCCAATCTCTCTCTCTCTCACTCCCAATCTCTCTCTCTCTCACACTCCCAATCTCTCTCTCTCGCTCTCTCACACTCCCAATCTCTCACACTCCCAATCTCTCTCTCACACTCCCAATCTCTCTCTCTCTCACTCCCAATCTCTCTCTCTCACACTCCCAATCTCTCTCTCTCCTTCCCCCTCTCTCTCCTTCCCTCTCTCTCTTTCCCTCTCTCCCTCTCTCCTTCCCTCTGCCTCCCCTCTCTCTCCCTCCCCCTCTCCTCCCTCCCCCACCTTCTCCCCTCCCTTCCCTACCCCTCCTTCCCTCCCCCCTCCTGCTCCCCTCTTCCCTCCCTCCCCCTGCCCCCTTCCCTCCCCCTCCCTCTTCCCTTCCTCCCCCCTTCCCTTCCTCCCCCTTCCCCCCAGTCGCTCACTCTCTTCCCCCCAGTCTCTCGCTCTCTCTCTTCCCCCCAGTCTCTCGCTCTCTCTTCCCCCAGTCTCTCGCTCTCTCTCTTCCCCCCAGTCTCTCGCTCTCTCTCTTCCCCCCAGTCTCTCGCTCTTTCCCCCCGTCGCTCTCTCTCTTCCCCCCCAGTCGCGCTCACTCCCCCCATCTCTCGCTCTCTCTCTTCCCCCCCAGTTGCTCTCTCTCTTCCCCCCCAGTCGCGCTCTCTCTTCCCCCCGTCGCTCTCTCTCTTCCCTCCCAGTCGCTCTCTCTCTTCCCCCAGTCGCTCTCTCTTCCCCCCAGTCTCTCGCTCTCTCTCTTCCCCCGTCGCTCTCTCTCTTCCCCCGTCTCTCGCTCTCTCTCTTCCCCCCAGTCTCTCGCTCTCTTTCCCCCAGTCTCTCGCTCTCTTCCCCCCGTCGCTCTCTCTCTTCCCCCCCAGTCGCGCTCACTCCCCCCATCTCTCGCTCTCTCTCTTCCCCCCAGTCGCTCTCTCTCTTCCCCCCCAGTCGCTCTCTCTCTTCCCCCCCAGTCGCGCTCTCTCTTCCCCCCCAGTCGCTCTCTCTCTTCCCCCAGTCGCTCTCTCTCTTCCCCCAGTCACTCTCTCTTCCCCCCAGTCGCTCTCTCTCTTCCCCCCAGTCGCTCTCTCTCTTCCCCCCGTCGCTCTCTCTCTTCCCCCCAGTCGCTCTCTCTCTTCCCCCCGTCGCTCTCTCTTCCCCCCAGTCGCTCTCTCTCTTCCCCCCAACTCGCTCTCTCTCTCCTCCAACAGCAACATGCCCTCAAAAAAGCCTCAGCGCCGCCGGGCACCCCCAGCTAGTGTTGTATATAGAGAGATGCTTTAAATGACCAACAAGTAAACCCATGATCAGATTGCATCGCAAGTATTTCTACAAAGTATCGGATCTATATTGCAGTGACCTCACATCACATCTCAAACACAAGTCAGTGAAGCTGATGGACCTCACATAAAGATCACCTCCAGAGATGTAAAGCAGAGCACTAAATACATGTAGAGAAATTCATTCAGGACCACAGGGAATGGAATAATTATACAGACCCGATACGCCATCAATTCAGCAGTTTCCAACATCTTACACAGGACATTATTCTTAAAGCAATGTGTTAGCGTGTGTGAGCCGATTCTATCACTATGGTTCAGTTCATTGTTTACTGATACTCATACAATTTACTGTTATAAACAGAAGCTGGGATCCCAAAATCAAACTGTTTTCTCAATCGCTGAGGCACTGGGCGATGGCAAAGGGTAGATATCCCGATTACTGCAGTTATTTATTAAAGTGGGTGGGATTTTCCCTGACCCTGAGGGTATTTATCGGTGATTATTGGTGTTATCGGGGTGGGATTTTCCCAGACCCTGCGGGTATTTATCGGGGATTATTGGTGTTATCGGGGTGGGATTTTCCCACACCCTGTGGGTATTTATCGGTGATTATTGGTGTTATCGGGGGATTTTCCCACACCCTGTGGGTATTTATCGGTGATTATTGGTGTTATCGGGGGGATTTTCCCAGACCCTGCGGGTATTTATCGGTGATTATTGGTGTTATCGGGGGGATTTTCCCAAACCCTGTGGGTATTTATCGGTGATTATTGGTGTTATCGGGGGGATTTTCCCAGACCCTGTGGGTATTTATCGGTGATTATTGGTGTTATCGGGGGGATTTTCCCACACCCTGTGGGTATTTATCGGTGATTATTGGTGTTATCGGGATTTTCCCAGACCCTGCGGGTATTTATCGGTGATTATTGGTGTTATCGGGGGGATTTTCCCACACCCTGCGGGTATTTATCGGTGATTATTGGTGTTATCGGGGGGATTTTCCCACACCCTGTGGGTATTTATCGGTGATTATTGGTGTTATCGGGGGGATTTTCCCACACCCTGTGGGTATTTATCGGTGATTATTGGTGTTATCGGGGGGATTTTCCCAGACCCTGCGGGTATTTATCGGTGATTATTGGTGTTATCGGGGGGATTTTCCCACACCCTGTGGGTATTTATCGGTGCTTATTGGTGTTATCGGGGTGGGATTTTCCCAGACCCTGCGGGTATTTATCGGTGATATCAGGGTGTGATTTTCCCAGACCCTGCGGGCATTTGTCGGTGTTATCGGGGTGGGATTTTCCCAGACCCTGCCGGTATTTATCCGTGATTATTTGGGTGGGATTTTTCCAGACCCTGCGGGTATTTATCGGTGATTATTGATATATCGGGGTGGGATTTTCCCAGACCCTGCGGGTATTTATCGGTGTTATTGGGTGGGATTTTCCCAGACTCCTGCTCCACTGCCGGGATCTGGCACTCACCGGGTGCATCAATGGGTGGAGTATCGGGCCGGTGCACCGCGGGTTTTCAATAAGCTTCAGGCTGCCTGCGCGGTCTCGCCGGAGGTGCCGTGTCTGGGAATATTGTGCCTGGTATAAGAAGCCGTTTTATTTTTATAAAAGGATAAAACCCTCATCTTCCTGGATTGTTACTGTCCGGGGACAGATTTTCAGCGGGTCTGTGTTTTTATCCCCATCAGTGAGGAATGGACTGAAGTAAGGATAGAGTTTCTCAGTGAATGTATCAGTGAAAGTGTAGATATGGGACTTGTTATCGGAGTTATAAAAGGACACCTTCCCTCCCTCATAATCCAGGCAGACTCGAATGTTTCTCGGGTTCACACTCAGCTCTAAGCTTTTCGATGATTTGTCACAAGCCGAGTATTTATTCCCATCTCTCAGCTTCACTGCCCAGAATCCGTTACTTGGAGTCAGGGTGAATTGCCCCTTCCTGTTGATGGTCTCCTTGGCCACACCTACAGACCAGGCAGTCTTGTTCCCCACCTCCACCTCCCAGGAATGTTTCCCTGATGTGAATCCCTTCGATCCCAGGACACGGACACAGTAATCAAATCTCTCCGGATTGTCGGGGATCTGCTGCCGTTTCCCGGTGTATCTCACGGTGCTCAGGTCCTCAGACAGGCGAAGGTAAGGATGGGCTGTATTAGGGTCCAAGGTGACTGGAGCTGGCGACAGAGGGACACAGATAAAAAGTTAGTCGCTCGCTGCAACTTTCACAGCCGGTTAGTGATTGGTAAAATCGGCAATGATCCAGAATGAGAAATTAATTCAGCAGCGCACAGGGGAAATGGGAAGACACTGTCGGGAGAAGGTTTAACCGGGCGGACACACCCTGCAGTGAGAGAGGGAGAGAGAGAGAGAGAAAGAGAGAGAGAGAGAGAGAGAGAGAGAGAGAGCCCGAGAGTCAGGCAGGCACAGAGACGGAGAGACAAACAGAGAGAGGGAGAGAGAGAGAGAGAGAGAGAGAGAGAGAGTAGTGAAGTATGGGGCCCGCTCAATCACCATAGCTACACTAAATGGGAAAAACACACAATAGAAGCCCTACATGCAGAATTTTGCCGAAGCATCCTTCGCACCCAAAGGAAAACACCAACAAATGCATGCAGAGCCGAACTAGGCAGATACCCACTGATAATAAACATCCAAAAACGAGCACTAAACTTCCTAAATCACCTCAAATCGAGCTCCCCAGACACCCTTCATTTTAAAGCCTTCCAGACCCAAGAGCTAAACCCAGAAAAGAGTCCCCTGAGTCAGCTGCTACTGAAACTAAGTGCTCCTACTCAGCCGGACCCTGACCAGCCCCAGACCAACACTGCCGTCCAAACACCAATCCGAGTGAACCAAATCATTAAACAAAGCAAAGAAACCTACCTGGAACATTGGAACAAAATAACCAAAAGCCAAAGCAGATTAGAATGTTACCGGGCCCTAAAAAGAGAATATAAACTGGCAGACTATCTCTCGACCATCAGAGACACAAAACAGAGACAGACCCTCACCAGGTACAGACTAAGCGACCACCAACTGGCAATTGAAAAAGGAAGATACAAGAAATCCTGGCAGCCTAGAGAGAATAGAATATGTGATCAATGTCTGGCCGGTGAGGTTGAGACAGAGATGCATTTCCTCCTAAAATGCGAAAAATTCAACACATCAAGAAACATATTATTTGACAAGCTCAGCCAAACAACCCCAGATTTCAAGGAATTGGATGACCTGTCAAAATTAAGATTAGTCCTGGGAGAAGGAGACAGACCATACCTTGGTGCCAAATATGTAACAACATGTCACAACCGGAGGACTGTTTAAAATTAATACTGAATATACCCACTGATGTACAAAGACTGTTTAAATTAATATTGTTTAAAGTAATATTGTATGTACCCAACGAAGGTCAAAATTGTTTGACACCTACAGAATGTTGGAAAACTGTACTTTTTGTTATGTAAGCTTTGGCAATATGGTTCCCTGTAAACTTTCATGCCAATAAAGCATTTGAATTGAATTGAACTGAGAGAGAGAGAGAGAGAGAACGACAGGCAGAGAGAGAGAGAGAAAGAGACAGGCAGAGAGACAGGAAGTGAGAAAAATAGAGGGTCAAGCACAGAAAGAGATAGCGACAGGCAGAGACACAGACAAGCAAGAGGGAGAGTGACAGGGAGAGAGAGACAGGGTGAGAGAGACAGGAAAAAACAGGCACAGAGAGACAGACAGGCACAGAGAGAGACAGACAGGGAGAGAGACAGGGCGAAAGAGACAGGGAGGGACAGGCACAGAGAGAGAGGCACAGAGAGAGAGAGAGTCAGGGCGAGAGACAGACAGGGAGAGAGCCAGATAGAGGGACAGGCACGAGGGAGAGAGAGAGAGAGAGAGAGAGAGCGAGAGACACGAGAGACAGGAAAGGACAGGCACAGGGAGAGAGACAGACAGGGAGAGAGAGAGACAGGGCGAAAGAGACAGGGAGGGACAGGCACAGAGAGAGAGAGAGAGAGAGAGAGAGGCACAGAGAGAGACAGGGAGAGAGACACAGACATGGAGAGAGAAAGTGAAAGACACAGAGACAGGCAGAGTGAGAGAGAGACAGGCAGAGTGAGAGAGGCAGACAAGCAGAGAGGGAGAGGGAGAGGCAGAGAGAGAGAGAGAGAGAGAGAGAGAGAGAGAGAGAGAGAGGCTCCTTATCTCACCATATATTCGCCATCACGGTGCAAAAGCAAAATACTGTGTCTGACCTCCTGAGGCTTTCCAGTATTTTCTGGGGGCTTTTCTCCATCACAGTGTATTGTGATCTACAATAAATGGGCCAAGGAAGGGATCTGAGCCTTAACATGTCACGGTTCAGATGTGGTCGACAAGACATTGAAGTGAAGTATAACATGAACAGAAATTCATTATTGACTAAAGGATGTTTGTGTAGACTTTCACACAAGGTCAATCCAGTTTTGGTCACACTGAACATTAAAGCCTAGAAATTCGGTATAGCCGCGTTTGGGGCGCTACAGCCGGGCGGTCGCAAAAGTTTCCGCCACCTTCGCCGATATTCAGTTGCATCGCCCCAAGAGGTTGCTGCAGCGCTAAAGCAGGCGATGCACGAGTATCATAAGGCGCTAAGCCGGCGATCCGGGGAGCTACCACCGAGGGCGGGCACAGCGCAGGTGCGGCGAGTTATTGACTGAAGGCCGACAGTCAGGCGCCGGTCAGCACTTAAAGGGGGAGGGTGGAATTGTTTGGCTGCCACGCCCTGCAAACTGCAACCCTGAGGGAAGGCCTGAACAGTGCTAATTCAACTGCTCCACGGCCAGGAGAATGGAGAAGCCAAGGGAGAGAGCGCAGCGCTTCAGCGAGGGTGACCTGAGGGTGCTGGTTGGCGCAGTTGAGCGCAGGCGCCATGTTCTGTTCCCTGAAGGTGGCAGGAGGCCGCTGCCCTCCGAATATCGGAAAGCCTGGAGGGAGGTGGCAAGCAGGGTCGCCTCCAACAGCGTGGTTGCCAGGACTCCCCTCCAATGCTGTAAAAAATTCAATGACCTCACTCAGGTTGTCAGGGTGAGTACCCTTTCCAGTATCCTCCTCATCCCTGCATGTGCACCTCAGTTGATGGCCAAAGGGACGTGAAAGCCCTACTGCCCAGCCCTCATCCAGCAGCTATGGGACTGTCATGAAAAGCACTTGCATATTCAGGAGTTTATACACTGTCAGGGCTATTCCACCATGGGAGGCTGTGCAGGCAAGATCAGGGCTTCACACTGTCAGGGCGATTCCACCATGGGAGGCTGTGCAGGCAAGATCAGGGCTTCACACTGTACTTAGAGGCCGTCCTCTCTCTTGCAGGGCAAGCTGGCGCACAACCGGAGACAGCAGCGCCAGACCGGGGGAGGCTGTCCTGACATTAAGCATCTCAGCGACCTAGAGCTGTGAGTGGAGCAGATCATGGCAGGCCGGCTGATTGGGCCCGTCGCGACTGGAAATGCCGACCCTGTTCTGGGCACCAATGGTAAGGTCCTCACCTTTTGGACGTCTCTCTTTCCACCTGCGCCTCACGCCAGCATCCTTTGCCACTATCGAACCAATGCAGTGCATAGCAGTACTCATGCCTCCCTCGCTACCATCATGTCCTCACTCGAAAACAACTCGTGCCTCCCTGCTTTCAGATGGTGACTCGCCAGGTGAGGAGGCGGCCCCTCAAGCTGGCACTGTGTCGGACTCAGACCTAGAGGAGGAAGAAGAGGAAGCCATCCCATCAGGGACACCCTCAGCCGAGGCAGCCCATGGCCATGCTGGGGACATGTCTTCCCTGGAGGGGAGCAGGGGGGAACTGTCGGAGGAGAGTGATGCTCCGGGGACCAGCGGGCTGCAGCAACGCGGGAGGGGTGGGGAAGCTCGGCGGCCTTCTCCCCGGAGGGAGAGTGTGGCCTCCAGTCCTGCTACAGTGAGCGCAGAGGAGGTGCGGCTCCTAGCGGAAATGGGCGCCCAGGCCGAGCGCAGGCACACTGAGCTCATGGCTGCAGTGGCAATGATGCCTGACTCCATAGAGTCACTGGCAAGGAGTCTGCAGGACTTCGCGGCAGCACAGGCGGCCTCCAGCCAAGTGCTCAGTCGTGCCGTGCATTCACTGGCTGGTGTCATCCAGACACAGACCAAGGCCACATGGGCACTAACTGCTGCCACACTCGCTGGCTCGGCCAGGCATCGCCGGGGCACTCGCCGCATCGCAGCAGCCCAGCAGTCTGTGCTTCAGCAAATTGCTGCGCATGCTGCAGTGCTGGTCCGTGTGAGTGCCAGTGAATCAGCCGACCAGGGAGTGTCTGTGCTTGGTCAGGTCGGCAGCATTCCTGCAGCCAACACTGTCACTCCTCCACTGCAGCTGCCACCACCCGTAGGACAGACTGCTGCCGCCCAAGCTGAGTTGGAGCAGTCCGCAGCCGGGCCCTCCAGGCCCAGGCCGACCCCCAAGGGCATCTGCTGTCTCACCAACTAACCCTCAGCAGCCTTCCCCCAGCCTTGCTGCAGCCACTGGGGTCCCATTGAGGAGGAGCTGCAGGGCGGGTAGGGGCCATGCCCGGAAACGAGACGGATCACCCTCGCAGGTGAAAAAGTAGAAGGTCTGGCCAATTTTGTTGCTTTTTATAAACAGGCCGAGACTGTTGTATTTCTTTTTTTATAAACAGGCCGAGGCTGTTGTATTTCTTTTTTATAAACAGGCCGAGACTGTTGTATTTCTTTTTTATATAAAGTCCGAGACTGGCATTTTCATTTTTTATATAAAGGCCGAGACTGGTGTGTTTTTGTTTGGGAGGTTTCTCTGAATTAGTTTGTCATGCGGGAAGGGCACAGAGTTAGAAGAGTAAAAAAATTTCTTTAATCGCACTGTCCATGTTTGCTTTTGGAAGTATTGGTTGCCTTGATCGGCTGAGGGCTTGCGGAGCGGCTACATTCATCTTCCTTCATTGGCACAAGCCATTCCCTGAGAAGGGGCCTAGAACCGAGTTGCAATAAGCCGCAGACGGACGGCCCTTGCACTCTCTGCCTCCCTCCCATCCTGGTCCTCCTCCTCCTCCTCCTCTGCTGGCAGTGGCTGAGTCCGTCGGATAGCCAGGCTGTGCAGCATTGCAGCACACGACAACGACATGGGAGACTCGCTCAGGCGAGTGCTGTAGGGCTCCCCCGGAACGATCCAGACAGCGGAACCATTGCTTGAGCACGCCGATTGTGTGCTCAATGATGTTCCTGGTTGCTTGATGGCTGTCATTGTATCGCTGTTCTGCAGGGGTGCTGGGTGCACGGAGCGGGGTCATCAGCCAGGTGCACAAAGGATAGCCTTTGTCCCCGAGAAGCCATCCTCGTGGGTGAGGCTGGGCCTGGAAAAGGTCTGCCACAGAAGTCTGGCGCAGGATGAAAGCATCGTGGCTGCTGCCTGGAAAGCGGGCATTGACAGCTAGTATGAGCTTCCTGTGGTCACACACCAACTGCACGTTGAGCGAATGGTGGCCCTTCCGGTTGCGGTAATCCTCGGCATTCTCCAGCGGTGACCGCAAAGCCACATGCGTGCAGTCAATGGCGCCCTGCACCATTGGGAAGTCCGCTAATGCTGCAAATCCCATTGCACGCTCTTGCTGCTTGTCGAGGGTCATGGGAAAGGAGATGAACTGACGTCTCCTTCTGAAAAGGGCATTGGTCACCTGGCGGATGCAGCAAAGTACCGCGAACCGGGAGATGTTGGAAATGTCCCCAGTAGCGGATTGGAAGGAGCCGGTGGCATAGAAGTTGAGAGCCACCGTCACCTTCACTGCCACCGACAGAGACGTCCTGCTCCTCAGCTGTGGCTGCAGATCTCCCTGAAGCAGGTGACAGATCTCTGTGACCACCTCCCTTCTGAATCGCAGCCTCCAAACACACTGCTCCTCAGACATGTTCAGATATGAGAACCGCTGGCGGTAGACCCTGGGTGGGTAAGGCCTCCTGTGCCGACGCCTGTTGGCCCTTCTCCGTCTGGCCATGACTGGCAGTCGCTCACGGCGTCTCTGAGCCCTCTGAATGCAATGCAGTAAGCCAATGTTTGCACCCATTGCAGCCCCCATTAGATGTATCGAATTAATGCTATGGCACTGAAAGTTAATTACAAGTGCAAAGCTCTGGCCTGAAGCCAGAAGTACCTGAGCGAGTGTTGATTCAAACCAGAAAACTCTCTCCCTTTGTCTCTCTCCAAATATCAGTGGCTCACAAAGAAGGAGTGGAGCAAAATGGCTGACATTTATACTGCAGGAGGAGTCCCCTTTAATTAGCGCCCCCCGCGCCTGGGAACCGTTCCCCTTTACCAGTCGCTGGGGGCGCCATGCGCACAGAAGGGCGGCGCCACTGAATTTCCAGTTTGGGGCGCACAAAGGGCGTTGCACCATGAAATGATGTCAGGATCTGCGCGCGCAGCTGAGCGCGCGCAAAAGTTTTGCGCCGCCGCTAAATCATTACTGAATTTCGCGAGAGGCGCAGATCGCGCTGTGCCCGGTCGCTAGCCACTTAGCGCCCCACTGCTCGCCCTCTTAAGGCGCTAGTGGCTGGCGCAACCAACTGAATTTCTAGGCCTAACACTTTTATATCTAAACACACTGTAATCCCCTCTAGTGACGGTGTCTGGAATTGTCCAGCAGCCGAGGTTTGCTGAATAAATAAAATAATTACAAATATTCTCATTTCAAGTTAATTATATGCTCCAAATTCTTGAGTAAGTGTGCCAAACAAATGATCCCCTTCACACAACAGGAGAGAAAGTATATACAGGTAGTTATCAGATAGGCAAATGGAAAAGGGATAAACAGTCAGGAGGATTGAAAGAAACCGAGACAGAGGAAGTAAAGGACCAGGTCAGTGAGCTGAACGAGAAAATGTAATCAACAGCTTCCAGCAGTTACACATGCAGAACTGGTCAATATCAGTTTGATGTCATTGAATACATTTCTACCTGATGAACAAATAGATTGGGTAAAATTAAAATCATTCTGGTTAAAAACATAGAATGTAATCCTGCGTGTGGTGTGGTATAACTGCCAGTCACTCTGATTGATGGGGTCGATATCCTTAGAATAGGAGCCCATGAAATTATTACAATTCTACATTTACAGACTCTGCTTTTGTAAAGATTGATCTGTGCACAAAATGATTCTCAGGTACCAACATTTGACTTCAACAGTTATCGTATTTATTATAAAAACAGAAAATGCTGGAAATATACCGCACGACAAAAAGCATCTGAAGCAAGAAGAGACAAGTTAACATCTTGGGTGTCGACCCTTCATCAGAACTGAAAACTGAAATATAAGTAAATCCCTGAGTAGAGGGGGAGAAAGAAAAGGGGGAGAAGAAATAGCAATAACAACAGAAAATACTGGAAACACTCAGCAGGCCAGGCAGCATCCGTGGAGGGAGAAACAGGGTTAACGTTTCAGGTCTGGGACCCTTCGTCAGAACTGGTAAAAGTTGGAGATGTAACAGGTTTGAAGCAGGTGCAGAGACAGGGAAAGGGGGAGGGGAGGGGAGGAAAGAATTGAAGGCACAGTCTGTGCTCGGATTGAACTCAGGAGAGATAAAATGTTACAAATGGGGATGGCAGAATCATCAACAGCTGCCGCCTGAAAAAATGGGGGCTTATAGTCTGAAATTGTTCAAATCAATGTTGAGTCCAGAAGGCTGTAAAGTGCCTAATCGAAAGATGAGGTGCTGTTCCTCGAGCTTACATTGAGCTTCATTGGAACAGTGTAAGAGGCCGAGGACAGAGAGGTCAGAGTGGGAGTGAAGCGGAGAATTAAAGTGACAAGCGAACGGAAGCTCGGGGTCATTCTTACGGACTGAACGGAGGTGTTCCGCAAAGCGGTCACCCAATCAGCGTTTGGTCTCCCCAATGTAGAGTAGACCGCATCGTGAGCAGCGAATATAGCAGATGCTCCAATCACAGAGAGAACATTAATGGGCTGAGTGACCTGCTAACTGCAGGAAGTGGGACTAAGTGGTGACAAATCCCCTGGACCCGACGACCTGCATCCTAGGATTTTAAAAAGAGGTAGCTGCAGAGATAGTGGATGCACTGGCATTAATCCTCCAGAAATCCCTAGAATCCAGAACAGTCCCCACGGATTGGAAGGTAGTAAACATAACCCCGCTATTTAAGAAAGGAGGAAGAGAAAAAACGGGGAACTATAGGCCAATTAGCCTGACATCAGCAAAATGCTAGAATCTATTATTAGGGACGTGGTAACAGGGCACTTAGAAAATAGTAATATGATTTGGCAGAGTCAACGTGGTTTTATGAAAGGGAATTCATGTTTGACCGCAAGGATCAGTGCTTGGGCCTCAGCTATTTACAGTCTATATTAATGACTTAGATGAAGGGACTGAGTGTAACGTTTCCAAGTTTGCTGATGATACAAAGTTAGGTTGTAAAGTAAGCTGTGAGGAGGACGCAAAGAGGCTGCAGAGAGATATAGACAGGTTGACTGAGTGGGCAAGAACATGGCAAAGGGAATACAATGTGGGGAAGTGTGAAGTTATCCACTTTGGTAGGAAAAACAAAAAAGTAGAATATTGTTGAATGGTGAGAGACTGGGAAATGTTTGCATTCAGAGGGACCTGGGTGTCCTTGTACATGAATCACAGAAAGTTAACATGCAGGTACAGCAAGTCATTAGGAAAACAAATGGTATGTTAGCTTTTGTTACAAAGGGATTGGAGTATAAGAGTGAAGAAGTCTTACTAAATTATACAGGGCATTGGTGGGGCCACACCTGGAGTACTGTGTACAGTTCTGGTCTCCTTACCTAAGGAAAGACATACTTGCCTTAGAGGGAGTGCAACGAAGGTTCACCAGACTGGTTCCTGGGATGAGGGGATTGCCCTATAAGGAGAGACTGAGTAGACTAGGCCTATATTCCCTAGAGTTTAGAAGAATGAGAGGTGATCTCATTGAAACATATAAAATTCTTACGGGGCTTGTTGTTAATGTTGAGAAAATGTTTCCCCTGGCTGGGGAATCTAGAACACGGGGTCACAGTCTGAGAATAAGGGGTCGGCCATTTAGGACTGAGATGAGGAGAAATTTCTTCACTCAGAGGGTTGTGAATCTTTGGAATTCTCTACCTCAGAGAGCTGTGGATGCTCAGTCGTTGAGTATATTCAAGAGAGAGGTCGATACATTTTTGGGAACTAAGGAAATTAAGGGAGATGGGGATAGTGCGGGAAGGTGGAGTTGAGGTAGAAGATCAGCCATGATCTAGTTGAATGGCGGAGCAGGCTCGAAGGGCCAAATGGCCTATTCCAGCTCATATTTGTTATGTTATTATGAAGTCTGAAATGTAAACAGAATATGCTGCAAACACAGACCTCACCCACATTTCATGTCACCTCTCACTGCAGTATTTTATTAATTTCTTGCCAATTTCTACCAAATCTTGCCTCTTTTCCTTGTGAAAATCTTTCCCATGCATTCTCCCTATCTTAGCTGGCTCCACACTCTTTGCTTCTCTTAATGTCCTATCATTGCCTCACTGACAGGATCTTGTACAATCTAACAGGTTCTCCCTTTACTACGGAGCAGTTTTCAGTTAATTGAATGCATGAACTTTCTCTCTGATTAAACTATCTGTGTTTTGTTTGTCTCTTTATTCCGCCCTGCAAAGAGTTTTACTTATCTTCCAGTCTTCAGTTCCGAAGTAGGATGTAACTAAAACACCAGTCTGTTTTTTGAATGCAGACTGATAAAAGCATAACATGCTATAAATACATTTAATTCAGAATTCCAAAACTCAGTGTTTTTTTCTTTTCCTTTTATTTGTCCCATTATTTACTGACATTGAGAGGAATGTTTCATCATCCTTACAGGTAACTGCAGTAATCATGTTTATTTTTAAACCATTCTTTTGGTGAATGTTCTTGTGCTAGTTATAGTTTGGGCTTTCCATTACCCTCTTTATTGGTGTGAACAGCAAATTGCAGTTTCCATAAGCAGACTGTGTGTTCTGTGCAGAGCTCAGAGACTTCGAGGACTCAGACCAGGTATCAGCAGTGACTCAGTGGTTGCACTCTCACCTCTGAGTCAGAAGGTCATGGGTTCAAGTCCCAACTCCAGAGACTTGAGCACAAAATCCAGGCTGACACTCCAGTGCAGTACTGAGGGAGTGCTGCAGTGTCGGACAAGACATTAAACCGAGGTCCCGTCTGCCCTCTCAGCTGGACATGGATTTCAATCTACAGCACAACACTAGAGATGTTGGGGGTACACCAGGAGACCCTGAGAAGGGAGAGATGTAGCTTTTCGAAGGAAAAGCTACACAGAGATTTCCTTATTGGGAAAGGAGTCATGGAGAAAATTGATAGAGAATGATGTGCCTCAATGAATCCGAGACTCGACATTAACGGAACAAAGCAAGGCTTTTATTAACTCAGAAAGTAATACACATTGGAGAAGTGGCTCTCATCCAGAGATCTGCTGTACTCCTGTGAGACACGCTGGAGCTTGCTTAAGTAGGGGCCAGGTATGGGCGGAGCCCTACACACAATACAATACAGGTAAGGAAATGAAACTGAAACTAAACTAAACACAGGGAATACAGTGCCTGATGAATGGCATATTTCATCACATTCACCCCTTCTACAGATTTAGTCTGTTCGGGGGTTTGATAGTCCTGTGTGACCGACGTAGCTGTTGTGGTGCCGCGGGTGTCGGCTGGGTGTCCCCGGTGGCCTCCTGGGTCGCCGCCAGGGTTGTTGAAGGGGTAGTTGGTGGGGGCACCGTTGGTCGATGTTCTTCCGGGGGTGCTGAAAGGATAGTGGGTGGGTAAGAATTGCTGTGATCGTTGTTGCTGTTGTTGTCGTGGTTGTTGTCGTTACCGGCTGGGGCGACGTCTTTTATGGACACTGTGTCCTCCCTTCCGTCGGCGTGCCGGACATACGCGTATTGGGGGTTGGCGTGGAGTAGGTGCACTGACTCCACGAGGGGGTCCGTCTTGTGGCCCCTCACATGCCTTCGTACAAATACGGGGTGGAGAGCCATGACGGCATGGATACGCCCGAGGTGGATTTCCGGGGAAAGACAAACATTCGCTCATGAGGCGTGGCATTAGTGGCCGTACACAATAGCGACCGTATCGAATGGAGCACATCTGGGAGGACTTCCTGCCAGCAGGAGATAGGGAGGCCCTTGGTCCTTAGAGCTAGAGTGACTGCTTTCCATACTGTCCCGTTCTCTCGCTCCACCTGGCCGTTACCCTGGGGGTTGTAGCTGGTGGTACGGCTCGTGGCGATCCCCCTGGACAGCATGTACTGGCGTAGCTCTTCATTCATGAAGGACGCCCCCCTATCCGTATGGATGTAGCTCGGCATACCGAACAGGCAGAACAGGCTGTTGAGGCATTTAATGACCGTGGCGCTGGTCATGTCTGGGCAGGGGAAGGCGAATGGGAAACGGGAGTATTCGTCCACAATGTTCAGGAAGTAAACATTGCGGTCGACTGACGGGAGGGGGCCCTTGAAATCTAAGCTGAGCCGCTCAAAGGGCCGTTTAGCTTTGATTAAGTGGGCTCTATCTGGGCGGTAGAACCGAGGCTTGCACTCAGCGCAAGTGCGGCAGTTCCTGGTCAGAGACGAACTTCCTCAATCGAGTAGGGTAAGTTGCGGGACTTTATGAAGTGGAACAGCCATGTGACCCCTGGGTGGCAGAGGTCGTTGTGGAGGGTCTGTAGCCGATCCCCGGTGGCGCTGGCACACATCCCTCGTGAGAGGGCGTCAGCGGATTCGTTAAGGGCCCCTGGCCGGTAAATGATGTCATACTCAAAGGTGGAGAGCTCGATCCGCCACCTAAGAATCTTATCATTTTTAATCTTCCCCCTCTGTTTATTATTGAACATAAACGCTACCGACCGCTGGTCGGTAAGTAGGGTGAAGCGTTTGCCGGCTAGGTAGTGCCGCCAGTGGCGCACTGCCTCCACGATGGCTTGGGCCTCCTTTTCCACGGAGGAGTGTCTGATCTCGGGCCCTTGGAGGGTCCTCGAGAAGAAAGCTACGGGCCGCCCCGCCTGGTTGAGGGTGGCCACCAAGGCAAAGTCAGACGCATCACTTTCCACTTGAAAGGGAGTGTTTTCGTCCACTGCCTGTAGCGTGGCCCGCTCAATATCCCGCTCAATGCTTTTGAAGGCGGCGTGGGCCTCAGCAGAGAGCGGAAAAGAGGATGCTTTCAAGAGAGGGCGGGCTTTGTCAGAGTAGTTGGGGACCCATTGGGCATAATAAGAAAATAACCCCAGGCACCTTTTCAGGGCTTTGGGAGTGTTGGGCAGGGGGAGCTCCCGTAGGGGGCGCAATCGGTCGGGGTCTGGTCCGATTTCCCCATTCTCCACCACGCTGCCTAGTATGCAGAGGCGCGTGGTGTTGAAAACGCACTTGTCCTCGTTGTAAGTGAGGTTGAGTTTTTGTGCGTTTTTCAGGAACCTCTCGAGGTTCGAGTCGTGATCCTGCTGGTTGTGACCGCAGATGGTGACATTGTCGAGGTAGGGGAAGGTTGCCTGCAAGTGGTGGTCATCGACCATGCGGTCCATCTCCCTCTGGAAGACCGAGACCCCATTCGTCACCCCAAAGGGGACTCTGAGGAATTGGTAGAGGCCTCGAAGGCGGTGTACGGGCAGTCCTCTGGTCTGATAGGGAGCTGGTGGTACGCTGACTTGAGGTCGATGGTGGAGAACACCCGGTGTTGGGCGATTTGGTTCACCATCTCGGATATGCGGGGTAGCGGGTAGGCGTCTAGCTGGGTGTATAGATTAACCATCTGGCTATAATCTATCACCATCCGCTTCTTCTCGCTACCCCTCACCACCACCACCACTTGGGCGCGCCACGGGCTGTTGCTGTGTTCGATAATGCGCTCCTTCAGGAGCCTGTCTACCTCGGTCGCGATAAACCGCCTGTCCTCCCAGCTGTACCTCCTGCTTTTGGTCACTATTGGCCGGCAGTTGGGAGTAAGGTTCGCGAATAGCGAAGGCGGCTTTACCTTCAGGGTAGCCAGACCGCACACTGAGGGGCGGCTGGGACCCACCGTAATTGAGCGTGATGCTTTGGTGGTGGCACTGGAAATCCAGGCCCAAGAGCACGCTCGCACATAGATTCTTCATGATTAGTAATTTAAAATGATCGTATACAGTTCCGTTAACGGACAATTGTACCGCGCAGTAACCCATAATGGTCGATGTCTGGGTTTTATCAGCCATAGAGATGGTGCCCCGAGCAGGGAGCACCGTTAGAGAGAGTTGTTGTGCTAGTTCAGGGTGGATAAAACTCTCCGTGCTTCCACTGTCAATTAAACATTTAACCCCGCACCCGTTTACCTCGATGTCCAACATTGATTTGGATAGCGGGTGCGGTCTGGTCTGGTCCACTGTGACCGATGCCACTGTAGGGCCCTGATCGAGACAAGATGGCGTCCACGCTGTCTGCTCACAAGATGGCGGACCCCACGAGGTCGGGCAAGATGGCGTACAAGATGGCCGCTCCCACGGCGCACACGCGGCGGTGGCGGGTTTTCCAGCGGGGTTCCCTCTGCACACCTTCCCGAAGTGCCCCTTCTTACCGCACTTAAAGCAGGTGGTGCCTTTCGCCGGGCACAGGTTTCTGATGTGCTTCGGCTGCCCACAGAAGTAGCAGTTGGGGCCCCGACGCGTCGCGGCTGTCGTAGGGCTTCTGGGGGAGAGCGGGGCCCCGACGGTGTCGGGCTGCCGGGCGGGGAAGATGCCTTCCAAGATGGCGGCGCCCTTGGTGCACACGTGGCGGCGTGGGCGGCGCGGGCCGAAGAGTAGGCCTCCGAGTTTCTCTGGGCCACATCCAGGGATCGCGCTGTGTCCACAGCCTGTTTCAGGTCCAATCCCGTTTTTTCCAGTAGTCTCTGCCAGATGTAAGTGGAGCTGAGGCCTGCGATAAAGGCATCACGAACAAGCTCGTCAGTGTACACTGCGGCTTTTACATTTTGGCACTTGCAGTCTTTGCCAAGCGTTTTCAGGGTGACTAGGAACTCATCCAGCGATTCCCCAGGTCGCTGTGTGCGAGTAGCGAGCAGATGCCTAGCGTACACCTCGTTCGTAGGCTGCTGGTAATGCGCCTTTAGGATGTCGCAGGCGGCCGGGTACGTGTTGGCGTCTTGGATGAGGGGGTAAACCCGGTGGCTTACCCAATTCCGCAGGATTCCGAGTTTCATACTCTCAGCGTCCGTAGCGCCTGTGATGGCTGCGGAATTGTCCAGGAAGAATTCCATACACTTAAACCAGTGTCCGAATCGTGCCGATGCGTCTGAAGCATGCGGGTCCAAATCCAAACGTTCGGGTTTCAAGAGTTGGGCCATTGCGTTGAAAATTGAGTTAACAAAATTGATGTGCCTCAATGAATCCGAGACTCGACATTAACGGAACAAAGCAAGGCTTTTATTAACTCAGAAAGTAATACACATTGGAGAAGTGGCTCTCATCCAGAGATCTGCTGTACTCCTGTGAGACACGCTGGAGCTTGCTTAAGTAGGGGCCAGGTATGGGCGGAGCCCTACACACAATACAATACAGGTAAGGAAATGAAACTGAAACTAAACTAAACACAGGGAATACAGTGCCTGATGAATGGCATATTTCATCACAGAGAAGTCAAGGAATCCCAGAATGCTCAATGACAGAATCAGGTCATGTCCGTGCCTGTGTCTTTTATTTCGATGTGAGGGGCTGGATTCTCGCCAGTTGCTGGTTTAGCCCACGTGTCTCTGCCACTAACCCACTGATGTCCTGGGGCCCTAATTATTCAAACAGGGCGAGTTAGGACCAGTGATAGTGCTCCTCATTGAGAGACTGAGTTAGCAGGGAGGGAATAGAGCGCTGTTGCAGCCTGTTAATTAAAGGACAGGTGACTTCTTAAACAGCAGGAAACACAAGTGGCAAGAGGACTGTAGGAGTAGCAGTAAGGACACCCTGAATCTTTGATACATCGATGGAAGTGTGTCAGCTTTTATTCATTGAAAGCACTGCGCTATAATTGGTGTCCTCCTGTCTCTGGCGACTGGTTTTGTACCACATTCTCCCCTTCCTGTGCACCCTCCTCATGCTGTGTGAATGGATATTCTTCCCCCATCTACATCATCATCCCCTTCCAGTAGCAGCAAGCCCGTCTTCACTGTGATATTATGTCGTACGTAGTAAGCTGCAGTGATTCTGGAGACTCTCGACAGACTGTATTGCAGGGCTCTACAAGATTTATATAGGCATCGAGAAACTGGGCTTCAAAATCACATAGGGGGAAAATTTGGTTAGTTAGCGCCTCCCGTTAGCGCCTGCGGGGGGGGCGCTAACAGGGCACTCGGAACTTAGCGCCCGAGTGTGGCAATTTTAGCGCCACTCGCAAAATTGACCAGCTGTTTTGCGGCAGCACTAAGCACTACCGCCACGATCTCCTGCGCCCGCAGATCGTGACGTTAGTCGAGCGTACAACCTCCGATAGCGCCTCGGACTGGAAATTGAGTGGCGTCCCCTGCCTTAGCGCCACCCGCTAGGAATGACAGGTTAAGGGGAACGTTTCCAAGTCGGGAAGAGGATGGGGGAGCGCTATTTAAAGGCGGGCGCTTCCTGCCTTTTTTTGTCGGCAACATTTTTGGTACATGCAGGTTGAGGGGGAGAGAGACGTCTGGTGAGATTTAATGCTGTCCTAAGGAGTTTTGGCCCTCAGCAACACTTTTGAGGTTTCTAAGCACCAAGCTCTTTCCCTGGGCCTATCCACTAGTGCTTCCAACACAATTCCTTTCGAGGTCTCTCCAGGCCAAGATTCAAGCTGCAATGAGTGGGATGTGGCTGGCGAGCAAGATGGCCCCGCCCCTTTAAGAACTGGAGGGCGCCGGTCTGTCTGGCTTCCATGGTAACTGCCATCGCCTGAATTTCAGTAGCGTTCTTAGGTAGCGCCTCGCTCCCAGACGTTAGTGCCTTAAGAGAGGTGTGTAGCGCCTGATTTAGCGCTCAAATCACCTACAGGGGCGAGAGAGGCGAATTTTGCAATCGGAGGTGATAATTAGCGCCAGGCGCTAAAGTTTGCGCCCGGCCAATGTTAACGCCCCAAAATGGATGAATTCCAATTTTTCCACCCTATAGTCTTCTCTATCGCCCTTCTTGCACTGACATAGGCCTCATTATGTCTGGTGTCCCCCTCTGTCTGTAGAAACCTTACTGCAGTGTAAGCCATGACTGCTGGGGATAACCCTGATCACCAATCAACCATCTTGATACTTGGCTTGAGTCAGAGGAGCTGGTGTGGTAGATTAACACATGAAGAAAGCATCAAGACAGCTTCCCAGATAGTGGGCTTAATGTTCAATATTAGATATGGGACATCACACACTAGCTCCACATGAATCAAACTAAAGCATTACTTGTTCATGATACTGAGCAGGTTTTCATACGGGGCTTTGATATGTATTCAGTCCATTGCTCCTTGTATCTGTGGGAACCCTGCCAGTCTGTAGCACTGGACAGCTCGTCCTCATTGTTTTTCTGGTTCCATTGGGAAGAAAACGAAGTGAATGGCCCACAGTTTTCTAAAAATTCATTCATGCGATGTGGGTGTCGCTGGCAAGGCCAGCATTTATTGCCCATCCCTAATTGCCCTTGAGAAGGTGGTGGTGAGCCGCCTTTTTTGAACCGCTGCAGTCCGTGTGGTGAAGGTGCTCCCACAGTGCTCTTATGGATGGAGTTCCAGGATTTTGACCCAGCGACGATGAAGGAATGCCAAAATACTTCCAAGTCAGGATGGTGTGTGACTTGGAGGGGAACTTGGAGGTGGTGGTGTTCCCATATGCCTTCTGCCCTTCTCCTGCTAGGTGGAAGAGGTTGCGGGTTTGGGAAGTGCCGCCGAAGAAGCCTTCGTGAGTTGCTGCAGTGCATCTTGTCGATGGTACACACTGCAGCCACGGTACGCCGGTGGTGGAGGGAGTGATGTTTAAGGTGGTGAATGGGGTGCCAATCAAACGGGCTGCTTTGTCTGGGATGGTGTCGAGCTTCTTGAGTGTTGTTGGAGCTGCACTCATCCAGGCAAGTGGAGAGTATTCCATCACACTCCTTACCTGTGCCTTGTAGATGGTGGAAAGGCTTTGGGGAGTCAGGAGTTGAGACACTCACCGCAGAATACCTAGCCTCTGACCTGCTCTTGTTGCCACTGTATTTATGTGGCTGGTTCAGTTAAGTTTCTGGTCAATGGTGACCCCCCAGATGTTGATGGTGGGAGATTCGGCGACGGTAATGTCGTTGAATGTCAAGGGGCGGTGGTTAGACTCTCACTTGTTGGAGATAGACATTGCCTGGCACTTCTGTGGCGCGAATGTTACCTGCCACTTATCAGCCCAAGCCTGAACGTTGTCCAGGTCTTGTTGCAAGCGGGCATGGACTGCTTCATTATCTGAGGAGTTGTGAATAGCACTGAACACTGTGCAGTCATCAGCGAACATCCCCATTTCTGGCCTTATGTTGGAGGGAAGGTCATTGATGAAGCAGCTGAAGATGGTTGGGCCTAAGACACTGCCTGAGGAACTCCTGCAGCGAAGTCCTGGGGCCGTGATGATTGACCTTCAACCACCACAACCATCTTCCTTTGTGCTAGGTATGACTCCAGCCAGTGGAGAGTTTCCCCCCCCGTTTCCCACTAACTTCAGTTTTACTCGGGCTCCTTGATGCCACACTCAGTCAAATGCTGCCTGGATGTCAAGGGCAGTCACTCTCACCTCACCTCTGGAATTCAGCTCCTTTGTCCATGTCTGGACCAAGGCATCAATGAGGTCTGGGGCCGAGTAGTCTTGGCGGAACCCAAACTGGGCATCAGTGAGCAGGTTATTGGTGAGTAAGTGCCACTTGATAGCACTGTCGATGACACCTTCCATCACTTTGCTGATGATTGAGAGTAGACTGATGGATGGTAATTGGCTGGATTGGATTTGTCCTGCTTTTTGTGGACAGGACATACCCGAGCAGTTTTCCAGAATGTTGGATAGATGCCAGTGTTGTAGCTGTACTGGAACAGCTTGGCTTGACGCGTGGCTAGTTCTGGAGCATGAGGAGAGCATCAGTCACCTTCTTTATGCAATGATGCATGATGAATGTGGTAAAGGTCACCAGATGCTGCCTGGAAGGATCCCGGTCCAAATGCAATAAAATTCAAGAACGCAGTGACATTGACTGCCAGACAGTGCTACTGTCCAAGTGGGTGTGAGCTGCGGGTCAGCAGCAAGCAGCGGACGAATCTACCCAAAAGCATCTGGGGGAGGGCTGCATCTTCGTGGGAGGAGAGGCACCGAGAAATGCAGATTAGCGCCTCACAATGGGAGGTGAATCATAAATTTCTCATCATTTACCAATGATTTTAAATCTATGACCTATGGTTATTGACCATTATTAAATTATAGGTCAATCCAGACAAACAAATTCCACTGTCCCACTCACTCCCCCTACACTTTAATATGCTTCTTTTCAACCAATTATCTAATTTCCTTTTAAAGAATTTACTGACTCCGTTTCCCTGTCCCTGGTGTCCAGTGTTGCTGAAGACATGGGGGGTATTTAACATTTAAAAGGCTAAATTCCCAAATGTAATAAGAACTTAAGAAATAGGAGCAGGAGTCGACCATACAGCCCTTCGAGCCTGCTCCGCCATTCAATAAGATCATGGCTGATCGTCGACCTCAACTCCACTTTCCCGCCTGATCCCCATATCGCTGGATTCCCCTAGAGTCCAAAAATCATTCTATCTCAGCCTGGAATATACTCAACGACTCAGCATCCACAGCCCTTTCGAGTAGAGAATTCCAAAGATTCACAACCCTCTGAGTGAAGAAATGGTCTTAAATGGCCGACTACTTATCCTGAGACTATGCCCCCTAGTTCGAGACTCTCCAGCCAGGGGAAACAACCTCTCAGCATCTACCCTGTCAACCCCCCTCAGAATCTTATATGTTTCAATGAGATCACCTCTCATTCTTCTAAACTCCAGAGACTATAGTCCCAATTTACTCAATCTCTCCTCATCGGACAACCCTCTCATCCCAGGGATCAATCAAGTGAACCTTTGTTGCACCGCCTCTAAGGCATGTATGTCCTTTCTCAGATAAAGGAGACCAGGACTGTGCACAGTGCTCCAGGTGTGGTCTCACCAAGGCCCTGTACAATTGTAGTAAGATTTCCTTACTCTTGTTCTCCAACCCCCTTGCAATAAAGGCCAACACGCCATTTGCCTTCCGAATTGCTTGCTGTAACTTCATGCTAACTTTCTGTGTTTCCTGTACGAGGACATCCCATTGCCTCTGAACACCAACATTATATAGTTTCTCACCATTTAAAATATATTGTTTTTCTATTCTTCCTACCAAAGTGAATAACCTCACATTTCCCCACATTAGACTCCATCTGCCACCTTATTACCCACTCACTTAACCTGTCTATATCCCATTGCAGACTCTTTGTGTCCTCCACACAGCTTACTTACCCACCTAGCTTTGTATCATCAGCAAACTTGGATACGTTACACTCGGTCCCTTCACCTAAGTCATGAATATAGATTGTAAATAGCTGAGGCCCAAGCACTGATCCTTGCAGCACCCACTAGTTACAGTCTGTCAACCGGAAAATGACCCGTTTATCGCTGATTGATCGTGAGCTTTCAGAAAACCGGCCTCCAGCAGCAGCAGTTTTCAGTTTTCAAATGTAGCTCCTCATGTCCCTTACATTTCTGACCAGTCTACTCTCACCTAAAGTTGGCTCCCTATTCAAGCGGAAATTGTATTGACACCGACTCACAATATGGAAATAGCCAAGACTCCAGGATTTGGGACAGGGACACATCCATGGGGCAGGCAGAAGTTCAGCACAGCCCAGATCTGCCCTGAAAACGCTCCCACTGGAATTTCTGCTAATTATTCAGCAAAAATGTCAAATGGAAGCTGATCTGACAATGATGTATCGTAACAGAAAACCGACCAGTAAAATCTAGTCAGTTACAAATACAATTAGATATTTATTATAAAAAGACAGGTCGCTTCTACTAATAGAGAGAGCTGTTTAATAGCTGGTGTCAGGAAGCTCACACCCACCTGTATTAATCACCGTCAGCATCTTTCTCCACACTCTGTACTGCAGTGACCCAATGTACTTCCCCACATTTATTAAAGGGTGAACCTTCTGCGGCTCTGGGAGAGTTCGCTTCGCTCTGGAACAGGAGATAAAGGGCAGTGTTGGATCATTCCAGGGTGGGCAAGAGATATTAGAAATTAAAATATCGACTCAAATCAAGAGTGTAAATTATACCTTTTCACAGTTTCCGGAAATTTCTGCGGAACAAGAACAATTATTATTATTTGTGTTTAGAGAACATTTTATCACAAAAAGAAACAGAGTGGATTCCACAGAAAAGTACATTCTAAATATGGAAAGTTATTGGACTGCCTCTTCCTGTCCTCACTGTACTGTGAGTTACTCCACATTACAACTGACTCGGTCTGACTGCACAACACAACTCACAGAGCTACAATCCAATTGTACAATCCTGAAGAGTCTCAAATTCTTAGAATTAAAATATTATTTGAAGAGAGTCACTTTAATCTATTCAAGTTGTAACCTGCATGTGTCCTTTGCCCAAAGGAGATGAATGTATCTGTGAATCTAGACCAGTGTTGTCCAATAGAAATGGCTGACTAGCCACAGGTGTGACCAGAGAGACACCGTTTTAACCACGTGAACTAGTTCAGTAGAAAACACCTTACACACTCACACAATATCGGTACTTCACGTGTATATTTACTGAACAAACATCTTTCACCAATCAGTAGTCACAGAAGTAAAGCACTCGCAACAATCACAAAACACTGGCACACTCTGCTTCTCATCTCACCATTTTACCATCAGATGCACAAAGAGGTTAAAGTACACTTGCTTAATGCGTGTGAATATAACTATTGAACTATTGGGAGAAAGCTCTGCCTATCTGTGTGTCTGACCCTGTGCAGAGCTCTCTCCTGGACAGAGTCAGTACAGTTCCAGCCAGGCAGGAGCCAAGCAATGTGAACACGGTCCTGCCTGGCTGATCCCGGACTGTCGTTACCGCTCTCTGACTAGCAGCTGCAGTGTAAATGCACTCTCGGGGGAGAATGGTCTGACCGTTCTGAGGGGTTTCTTACTCTGTATGAAGTTTATTTTCTTCAATGTTTGATTTAATGAAACTGTCCCCTTATAATAATATTTCACAGCAAACAAGCTCCAGATTTAGGAACTTCCATGTTAAAGTGCTCTTGGGTGTGAGACAGAAAACCAAAGGTCACAGGTGATTGGTCTTATTTTGGTTAGTGAGTGAGTTTTATATTAGTGAGTGAGATAGAACAAGTCCAGTGAACTATAGACCAATTAGCTGAACGTCAGTAGTAGGAAAGATAATGGAATCCTTACTCAAAGATGTAATAGAAAAACATCTAGAATCTGAAAATATAATGAAGAATAGTCAGCACTGATTTCAAAAGGGAAGGTCATGCTTGACCAACCTTATTGAATTCTCTGAAGTAACAGAAAGGGTAGACAAGGGGAATTCAGTAGACGTAACATATTTGGATTTCCAAAAGGCCTTTGATAAGGTGCCGCATAGTAGACTCGTGACTAAGGTCAGAACATGTGGAGTCAGGGGACAAGCAGCAGAATGGATAGCAAGCTGGCTACAGAACAGAAAACAGAGAAATGGTGAGACAAATCAGTATTTGTAGGGAAATGGTGTTAGGAAAATTGATGGGACTGAAGGCCGATAAATCCCCAGGGCCTGATAATCTACATCCCAGGGTACTTAAGGAAGTGGCCCTAGAAATAGTAGATGCATTGCTGGCCATCTTCCAGAACTCGATAGACTCTGGAACAGTACCCATGGATTGGAGGGTAGCTAATGTTACCCCACTGTTCAAAAAAGGTGGTAGAGAAAAAGCGGGGAATTATAGACCGGTAAGCCTGACATCGGTAGTGGGGAAAATGCTAGAATCTATTATAAAAGATGTAATAGCAGAGCACTTGGTAAGCAGTGACAGGATCGGACAAAGTCAACATGGATTTACAAAAGGTAAATCATGCTTGACTAATCTACTGGAATTTTTTGAGGATGTAACTGGTAAAATAGATGAGAGAGAACCAGTGGATGTGGTGCATTTGGACTTTCAGAAGGCTTTCGATAAGGTCCCACATAAGAGATTAGCGTGCAAAATTAAGGCACATGGGATTGGGGGCAAGGTATTGACTTGGATAAAGAACTGGTTGGCGGATAGAAAGCAGAGAGTTGGAATAAACGGGTCGTTTTCCGAGTGGCAGGCAGTGACTAGTGGGGTACCGCAAGGATCGGTCCTAGGACCCCAGCTGTTCACAATATATATTAATGATCTGGACGAGGGAATTGGATGTAATATCTCCAAATTTGCAGACGACACAAAGCTGGGTGGGAGGGTAAGCTGTGAGGAGGATGTCAAGAAACTCCAGTACGATTTGGACAGATTGGGTGATTGGGCAGAAACATGGCAAATGCACTATAATGTGGATAAATGTGAGGTTATCCACTTTGGTGGCAAAAACAGGAAGGCAGATTATTATTTGAATGGCAATAGATTGGGAGAAGGGGAAGTGCAAAGAGACCTGGGTGTTCTTGTGCACCAGTCGCTGAAGGTAAGCATGCAGGTGCAGCAGGCGGTTAAGGCGGCAAATGGTATGTTGGCCTTCGTAGCAAGAGGGTTCGAGTACAGGAACAAGGATGTCTTGCTACAGTTGTACAGGGCCTTGGTGAGACCGCACCTTGAGTATTGTGTGCAGTTTTGGTCGCCTTACCTGAGGAAGGACGTCCTTGCCATGGAAGGAGTGCAGCGAAGATTCACCAGGCTGATACCTGGGATGGCAGGAATGACGTATGAGGAGAGATTGTGTCGATTGGGCTTATACTCACTGAAGTTTAGAAGATTGAGAGGGGATCTCATCGAAACCTATAAAATTCTGTCAGGCCTGGACAGACTAGATGCAGGAAGGATGTTTATGATGGCCGGGGAGTCCAGAACCAGGGGTCATAGTCTAAGGATAAGGGGTAAGCCATTTAGGACTGAAATGAGGAGGAATTTCTTCACCCAGAGAGTGGTGAACCTGTGGAATTCTCTGCCACAGAGGGCAGTGGAGGCCAGTTCATTAAATATATTCAAAAAGGAGTTGGATATATTTCTTAAGGCTAAAGGGATCAAGGGATATGGGGACAAGGCAGGGACAGGGTACTGAATTTGGATGATCAGCTATGATCTCATTGAATGGCGGAGCAGGCTCGAAGGGCCGAATGGCCTACTCCTGCTCCTATCTTCTATGTTTCTATCTATGTTTCTAAAAATAGTTACTCAGATTGACAAAAGGTGTAAAGTTGTGTTCCACAAGGATCGGTGCTGGGACCACTGTTGTTCACCATTTACAGAAACCCTTTGGACATAAGAAGTAGGAGCAGGAGTAGGCCATACGGCCCCTCGGGCCTGCTCCACCATTCAATAGGATCATGGCTGATCCGAATCCAGACTCACGTCCACTTCCCTGCCCTCTCCCCATAACCCCCAATTCCCTTATCTGCTAGGAAACTGTCTATCTCCGTTTTAAATTTATTTAATGTTGCAGCTTCCACAGCTCTCTGGGGTAGCAAATTCCATAGATTTACTACCCTCTGAGTGAAGAAGTTTCTCCTCATCTCAGTTTTGAAAGTGCAGCCCCTTATTCTAAGATTATGCCCCCTAGTTCTAGTCTCACCCATCAGTGGAAACATCCTCATCGCATCCACCCGATCAAGCCCCCTCACAATCTTGTGTGTTTCGGTAAGATCGCCTCTCATTCTTCTGAACTCCAATGAGTAGAGGCCCAAACTACTCAACCTCGGGAATTCGAAGTACAATTTCAAAATTTGCAGATGACACCAAAAAAACTTACATTTATATAGCGCCTTTCACGACCAACGGACATCACAGTGCTTTACAGCCAATGACGTGCTATTTGAAGTGGAGTCACTGTTGTAATGTGGGAAACGCGGCAGCCAATTTGCGCACAGCAAGGTCCCACAAACAGCAATGTGATGATGACCAGATAATCTGTTTTTGTTATAGAAACATAGAAACATAGAGATAGGAACAGGAGTAGGCCATTCGGCCCTTCGAGCCTGCTCCGCCATTCAATGAGATCATGGCTGATCTTCCTCTGAGATCTTAGCTGATCTTACCAGTTCAGTACCCCGTCCCCGCCTTTTCTCCGTAACCCTTAATCCCCTTAGCCTTCAGAAATATATCCAATTCTCTCTTGAAAATATTTATTGAATTAGCCTTCACAGCCCTCTGTGGCAGGGAATTCCACAGGCTCACCACTCTTTGAGTGAAGAAATTCTTCCTCATCTCTGTTTTAAATGATTTGCCCGCTATTTTTAGACTGTGGCCCCTGGTTCTGTGCTCCCCTGCCATTGGAAACATTCTCTCTGAATTCAGCCTGTCCAGGCCTGCCATAATTTTATATGTTTCGATGAGATCCCCTCTCAATCTTCTAAACTCCAGTGAGTACAAGCCCAAACTATTCAATCTCTCCTCGTAGGTCATTCCCGCCATTCCAGGTATCAGCCTGGTGAATCGCCGCTGCACTCTTTCCATGGCAAGAACATCCTTCCGCAGATGGGGCGACCAAAACTGTACACAATACTCCAGTTGCGGTCTCACCAGCACCTTGTACAGCTGTAGTAAGGTATCCCTATTCCTATACTCGAACCCCCTTGATATGAAGGCCAACATACCATTTGCCTTCTTAATCGCCTGTTGCACCTGCATGCTCTCCTTCAGTGACTGGTGCACAAGAACACCCAGGTCCCTCTGCACTTCCCCATCTCCCAATCTATTGCCATTTAGATAATAATCTACCCTCCTGTTTTTACCCCCAAAGTGGATAACCTCGCATTTATCCACATTATAGTGCATCTGCCACGTATCCGCCCATTCTCCCAACCTGTCCAAATCGCACTGTAGCCTCCTGACATCCTCATCAGAGCCCACCCCTCCTCCTAGTTTAGTGTCGTCAGCGAATTTGGAAATATTGCATCCAATTCCCTGATCCAGATCATTTATATATATTGTGAACAGCTGGGGTCCCAGGACAGATCCTTGCGGCACCCCGCTGGTCACTGCCTGCCACTCCGAAAACGAGCCGTTTATTCCAACTCTCTGTTTTCTATCCGCCAGCCAGTTCTCTATCCACGTTAATACTTTGCCCCCAATCCCATGAGCCTTAATTTTGCATGATAATCTTTTGTGTGGAACCTTATCGAAGGCTTTCTGGAAGTCAAGGTACACCACATCCACTGGCTCTCCCCCATCTATTTTACCAGTTACTTCCTCAAAAAATTCCAGCAGATTAGTCAAACACGATTTACCCTTTGTAAATCCATGTTGACTCTGTCCGATCCTTTCCCCATTTGTCAAGTGCTCCGCTATTTTATCCTTAATAATGGACTCTAGCATTTTGCCCACAACCGATGTAAGGCTTACTGGTCTATAATTCCCTGCTTTCTCTCTACCCCCCTTTTTAAATATTGGGGTAACATTAGCTACCCTCCAATCCACGGGTACTGTTCCCGAGTCAATGGAGTTCCGGAAGATGATCCTTAGAGCATCTGCTATCTCCAGGGCCACCTCCTTAAGTACCCTAGGATGTAGTTTATCAGGCCCCGGGGATTTGTCGGCCTTCAGTCCCCTCAACTTACCCAACACCATATCCCTAGAGATACTAATTTCTGTCAGCTCCTCCCTCTCATTAGTCCCTATGTTTGCCGATATTCCTGGGAGGTTATTTGTGTCCTCCTTTGTGAATACAGAACCAAAGTTATGTTGGGGGATATAGTTAATACTGAGGAGGACCGCGATAAAATACAGAAAGACATTAATAAACTTGCAGAATGGGCGTGTAATTGGCAAATAAACTTCAATATAGGCAAGTGTGAGGTGGTACATTTTGGTCAGAAGAAAAGGAGGCCACATACTCCTTGGAAAATAAGTCTAAATGGGGAAGAGGAACAGAGGGATCTGGGGATACCAGATACACAAATCACTAGAAGTAGTGACACAGGTTAATAAGGCCACGAAAACAAACAAAGTACTGGGGTTCATTTCTAGAGAATTGCGAAGCAGAGAAGTTATCTTAAACTTGTATAGAACCCTGGTTAGACCACACTTGGAGTACTGGGAACAGTTCTGGTCTCCATATTATAAAAAAGATAGAGGCCCTGGAGAAGGTGCACAAAAGATTTACTGGAATGATACCAGAACGGAGAGGTTGTACCAATCAGGAAAGAGTGAACAGGCTGGGGCTCTTTTCTCTAGAAAAGAGAAGACTGAGGGGTGACCTGGTGGAGGTCTTTAAGATTATGAAAGGGTTTGATAGACGTAGAGAAGATGTGTCCACTTGCAGGGGAGACCAGAACTAGGGGGAATAAATACAAGAAAGTCACTAATAAATCCAATAGTAAATTCAACATAACTTACATTTATATAGTGCCTTTAACGTAATAAAACTTCTTTACCCAGAGAGTGGTGAGAACGTGGAACGCGCTACCACATGGAGTGGTTGAGGTGAATAGTATAAATGTATTTAAGGGGAATCTAGATAAACACGAGGGAGAAAGGAATAGAATATGTTGATGGGCTTAGTCTACGAAGGGTGGGAGGAGGCTCGTGTGGAGCACAAACACCAACATGGCCCTGTTGGGCCGAAAGGCCTGTTTCTGTGCTGTAAATACTCTGTAATTCAATGTAATATTCCAGGTTTTGATGGCACACCCTGCACGATCTTGAAGACTGTGTCAAAGAGGGACGAAGGAAACAAAAAACAAATAAATAAACAGCTACCGTTAAAAACTTGATGCTGTCCTGTTCACTCAGCTCTTGTTCAATATCCTGAACAGTGACTGAAAGCGATGAGATTTCCTCCGTTATCTTCTCAATCCTCCCCTTCATCTCCTGACTGTTTTTCTTTTTATCCAGTTTCAGATCTTTCAACACAATCCTCTCTTCCTCACGGAGAAACTGGTGAAGTTTTTCAAATTCTGCTTTAATCTGTTTCTCTGTCTTTACGCCTTGGTCCTTTGGAAAATAGTGAGGAGATTGAAAAAACAAATGAGCATTTTAAAAAGGTTGTGCAGCCTGTGCAGTTCTCTTCATACAAGAATCTTTTAGAGAAAAACATTCTCTGCTGCAGTGAAATCCAGTTAATGGGGACCAGATGATAATTTATTCAGAAGAGGGAGCTCTAACTGAGGATCGAGCTGCTGTATTTTCTTTAATTCTGGTTTCACCAGCACAAGGGAAGTGTCTGTGCTAACTCAATGATTTGCTAAATTGAGATTTTACTTTGGTAATGGACATTCAACGGTTCAAAGAAAAACAAATCGTGATTGGAAAATATACAACAAAGTGACATCAAATGTACCTGAATGTAGGTTAATGTTTTCACATAATCACGTTTTACAGCGTCACATTCCTTCTTCTTGTCCTGGACCGGCTTCAGTAAAGTTCGCAGTTCCTCCTGAACAAAGATCAGTTAATTTGTACACTTTTGTGCCATAAACAGCTGAAAATTAAATACCATCTAATTTAATCAATGAAAATTCTCAGAGCATTCATTCCCTCGAATATAGAAGATTAAGGAGTGATCTAACTGAGGTGTTTAAGGTGATTAAAGGAGTTGCGAGGGGAGATAGAGAGAAACTATTTCCTCTGGTGGGAGAGTCCACAAGGGGGCAGAACCTTAAAATGAAAGCCAGGCCGTTCAGGGGTGATGTCAGGAAGCACTTCTTAACACAAAGGGTAGTGGAAATCAGGAACTCTCCCCCCCAAAAAGCTGCAAGGCTGGGGGTCAATTGAAAATGTCAAAACTGAGACTGAAGGATTTTTGTTAGCAAGGATATTAAGGGTTACAGAACCAAGGCAGCTAGATGGAGTTAAGATACAGGTCAGCCATGATCTAACTGAATGGCAAAACAGGCTCAACGGGCTGAACGACCTATTCCTGCTCCTATGTACAGCTCTCAGACTTTTATGGGGCCTCTTTTTCTTCACATTCAGCAGTTTCTAAGATAGATTTTCAGCTTGCTGTCTGGCATAAAACTGGCGTTAGGGATCGGCCGCCCGCTACAGGAACCACCTGATTCCATTTCCTTTGAAAGAAGAATGACTTGCATTTATATAGCGCCTTTCACGACCACCGGATGTCTCAAAGTGCTTTACAGCCAATGAAGCACTTCTTGGAATGTAGTCACTGTTGTAATGTGGGAAACGCAGCAGCCAATTTGCGCACAGCAAGCTCCCATAAACAGCAATGTGATAATGACCAGATAATCTGTTCTTGTTATGTTGGTTGAGGGATAAATATTGACCAGGACACCAGGGATAACTCCCCTGCTCTTCTTCAAAATAGTGCCATGGGATCTTTTACGTCCAACTGAGAGAGCAGATGGGGCCTCAGTTTAACGTCTCATCCTAAAGACGGCACCTCCGACAGTGCAACACTCCCTCAGTACTGCACTGGAGGGTCAGCCTAGCTTTATGTGCTCAAGTCCCTGGAGTGGGACTTGTACCCACAACCTTCTGACTCAGAAGTGAGAGTGCTACCCACTGAGCCACAGCTGACACGAATCATGAATGTGTGGGCCGAGATATGAAGTTAATGGAGAATTTGGGCGGCTTTGGTTTATTTTAAGCTGATTTGAAATACTGTCAAGAAATTAACTCGACTATTACTGTACTCACTCTTGTTGAGCCCATGCTGTTGAAACCATTGCTCTTCTTACTAATAAACAACCATGCCGTAGACACCATTACACCCATGAGTCAATGCCACAGGAGTTCCACTGCTTTATAATACAATGTTAACCTCGTGAGTTGGTCATATCTCAAAGTGTTACAGGCGTCACAGTCGAAAAGGTCAAATCTCAAAACGTCCATCGTACTCCTACCTGATTGGCTGAAATAACTACTCTCTGTTATTAACCATGTTGATTTGCACAAGTATGGACAGGTAGGAAATTCGCCCAATCAGGAACTACCAATCCACCTAGAACCAACCAATGAGGTTGTTCTGTTTTTTCTCAACCCTACCAATCAGGACCCAGAAATTGCAACAAAATGAACCAATAAAAGTTACTCAAATCTTTCTTTACTGATGTATTTTCACTGCCAGGTTGTTTCCTCAGCTACCCCAATAGATACAAGTTAAAATACATGTTATTGTAAACTCCCCGTAGCATTGCCGAGAGCTGGTTGATGATATTATGGCGGTAACACCGGTTGTACCTTATATAAAAGACACATAATTCCCTTTAACTTACCTTTTGGGGCCGTTGCCCTTTTAACTTACCTCTTGGGGCCATTGCCCCTTTAAGACGCGCCCTAGCGTCACGTCACGTACGACGTGATGTGCGTGCGCCGGCACAGCCCGGCCCAGCGTCTTCGGCCTCAACGGCCAGCCGACGGGAGCGACGCGATCTTCCGCTCCCGCGGCAAGCACCGGCACAGCCCGGCCTCGTGACCTCGGCCTCAACGGCCAGCGACGCAACGACGCGCATCACGTGACGCCCTAAGCGCGGGAAACGCGAACGTGATGACGTCACAACACAAACGCGATGACGTCATCACGCTCCCCACAGGACTGCGAACTCAGTCCTCGTGGAGTCCCCGCTGGGACAAGACCTATACCACGCTGCTCCTACAGTCAGCCATCTTACCTGATGTAATTAGTCTGTTCCTGTAAATAAACAACTTGTTAATAGTTCGTCGAAGTCAAACTCTCTTATTTAGTGGCGATCTACACGAACCGCTACATTATCGGTGTTTTCCATTCGGAAGCTGGTAGTGGATTTGGGAGAAAGAATTCAGAAACTCACTCCACAGAGCCTCCTAGAGTGCAGAGTCTGCAACTACATCATAGCAATGCTGACAGGGCACTTTACAATGGGAAATGTTGACACAAAAATATAACCAAAAATGGTGATAATAGGAAGTACATTTGAGGACAGCCACTATGTGCCCTCCACAAGATTTTTAGTAATATACAGATAATATAACAAGCATATAGAAACTGATACAATTACATAGAATGTACAGCACAGAAACAGGCCATTCGGCCCAACTGGTCTATGCTGGTGTTTATGCTCCACAGGAGCCTCCCCCCACCCCTCTTCATCTACCCCCATCAGCATAACCGTCTATTCCTTCCTCCCTCATGTACTTATCTAGCTTCCCCTTAAATACATCATTGCTATTTGCCTGAACTACTGATTGTGGTAACAAGTTCCACATTTCTCCTGAATTGAACAGCAAGTGCGAAGCTTGGTTGATATACAAATGTCAATAGAACCCAGAATAATTCAACTCACTTCTCCAACAGGATTAAAAATGATCAAATGTTTGTTCTGAATCAGGCACAGAACAAAAGAGAGACTGAAGCAGCCTGATTGTCAAGTAGCTTTGCCCTAAAAAATCCGCTTATTGCCATATTGGCCATCGAAGCACAGAACAGCTTCTTTACCAATACTACTTTTCCCTGCTACAGTTTTATAGATGTAGGCATCAACCCCACACGGCCCTGTGGTTGTAAGCAAGATAGATTTAGCTGTGAGGTCTGAAACCTTGCACTGACTGGTGAAGGGGACCTATCCAAAACATTATAACCTGCCTTTGCTCTTTACAGATATTGACTGACTCGCTATTTATTTCTAGCATTTTCTGTTTTTATTATCAGTTCCATCATTCTACGTTGAAGTATTTTCTGTTGTTGATGGAGAGGGGGAGGTGCAGTTTCTCTGTACAAGCCAAACCCATGAAGTGGCGCACCTGAAATTCACGAAGATAAAGTTAGCAAGCAATAGTTAAATTTACCCATAAATTGGCCCAACTCCTGTTGGATGTCGATCCAGTAAGTTTTCTCCACGTAACCTCTCTCAGGGGCCTGGGTTTGAGTTTTGCTTTACTCATCTCTACTCTTGGTGCAGTTGTAGCTCGGTTTCCCCTCTGGTGTGGCTTCTGCTAGTATTGGTGCTCCTTTTGCAGCCGTGACTATGTGCCCTGATGTGCCGTTCTCTGGTTATCTGGTGTGACCACATCTACAATTGATGCCCCTGTTGTGGCCGTGGCAGTTTTTGCCCTTTGTCCTCACCTGTTGCACCAACATTGTTTTCAGCTGCTGGACTCCTGGGCCTATACTGTATTCCCCATGAACGGCTCTCTAAACCCAGCACTGTCAAACCGCAAATCCTTCGCCCAGCGCTGCCACGTCTTGTGATCCCACTCCCTCAGTGTACAATATATCCTGTTACTCCCTGTGAACAACCTACACCAGGATCTTTACAGCACTACAGAGTGTGCCGTGCAGTGAAAGGGCCGATCAACTTGCACTGATCTGTAAACTGGTTTTTAGAATAATGTGAAATTATCACTTTCTTCTGCAACAACAATACAAATGCGAGCCTGTGTTAAGGGTAAAGCATTAAAAAAATCCAAGCACTTTATCTAAATTACCCAGACTGGTGAACAATCCAAATCTGCTGATGTAAAATGTTTATGGTCACGTTGTCCCTGGATTTGAAAAGCGCCAAAGCACAAATTACAGGATAATTACAATATGCGGATGATTCCACTTGGGAGAGCTCAAGGCTGGAGGTCATGTATGTAAGATGGTCACTAGTAAATGCAATGGGGAGGGTTCAGGAGCGAATTCTTTACCCAGAGAGGGGTTGGGGTGTGGAACTCTGTACCACAGGAAGTGGATGTGGTGATAGGGTGAGAAGAGGCTCTTGTGGAGCATAAACAACAGCATGGAACAGTTTTTTTTATCATTCATTTTATGTGATGTGGGTGTCGCTGGCCAGGCCAGTATTTATTGCCCAACTCTAGTTGCCCTTGAGAAGGTGGTGGTGGTGGTGAGCCGCCTTCTTGAACCACTGTAGTCCGTGTGGTGAAGGTACTCCCTCAGTGCTGTTAGGTAGGGAGTTCAAGGCTTTTGACCCAGCGACGATGAAGATCGGCAATATACTTCTAAGTCAAGATGGTGTGTGACTTGGAGGGGAACTTGGAGGTGGTGGTGTTCCCATGTGCTTGCTGCCCTTCTCCTTCTAGGTGGAAGAGGTTGCGGGTTTGGGAGGTTCTGCTGAAGAACCTTGGCGAGTTGCTGCAGTGTATCTTGTAGATGATACACACTGCAGCCACGGTACGCCGGTGGTGGAGGGAGTGAATGTTTAAGGAAGTGGAGGGGGTGCCAATCAAGTGGGCTGCTTTGTCCTGGATGGTGTCGAGCTTCTTGAGTGTTGTTGGAGCTGCACTCATCCAGGCAAGTGGAGAGTATTCCATCACACTCCTGACTTCTGCCTTGTAGATGGTCGAAAGGCTTTGGGGAGTCAGGAGCTGAGAGACTCACCGCAGAATACCCAGCCTCTGACCTGCTCTTTTTGCTACAGTATTTATGTGGCTGGTCCAGTTAAGTTTCTGGTCAATGGTGTCCCCCAGGATGTTGATGGTGGGGGATTTGGCGATGGTAATGCCGTTGAATGTCAAGGGGCGGTGGTTAGACTCTCGCTTGTTGAGCCCGATGGCCTGTTTCTGTGCTGTAAATTCTATGTAATTCTATGCACTGCTCTTGTTCCAGGTTGGCAGCTCACCATCCTGCAGGTATTGTCCTGAAGACACGAATGGCCAGCCACCTTCTTAGTGAACAATCACCTACGACTACAATCTCACTGTGACCTGCAAACTGCATCTTTGTTTGGCTGTCTCTGGTTTTCTATCTGCCTTTCCTTCTACGATCTTATGACCTTCTACCTACAGTAACCTAGTGGTTATGTTACTGGACTAATACTTCAGGGAAATTGAGCTCATATCTGTTGCGTATTTTGAATGTTGTATTTGAATTGTCCCACATAGCTTACCGTAGTTGTGATGTGCAATGCACTATGGGAAATAGAGTGCATTTTAGTTGAGGAGATTCTCTTGCAAGATGGCTGTTAACTGAACTCTGTTTCCTGCGTACTCTTTTAATTGTTATACAAGCAAGGTTACTAAACTCTTGAGATTTAGCAAAAGTGGCGACGAGGACGTCTGAACTTACATGGCTCTGCTGTGCAGAAGATAGTCGGGTTTTACGTGTTTAAAACTGTTATTTTTGCCGTGGACAGTTTATTAAAGTGAGGCTGGCTCGAGGATAAAGGAGCTTGCAATGGCGGGAAGACGAGACGATGTATAAGGTACTAACGACTTGAGGAAGAGGAGGAAAAGCAGTGAGTAAATCGGGAAGGACATTTATTCAACTGTGAAACGATCTGTGAATTGAAGCACTAAATAACTGATAGTGATTTTAGTTGAGTTCAACATTGGAAGGATCCTTAGTGACTGATAATTAGGAGCCTGAGAGAAGGAAAATGGCTGGAATTATCGGTAACATTGGACCATTTGATGAGAATGTCGAACAATGGAGCTCATACACAGAACGATTTGAATACTTCACACAAGCAAATGACATTGGAGGGAACAAAGTAGTACCTACATTGTTAAGTGTGATGGGACCAAAGACTTGCAATCTTTTGCATACTTTAGTGCATCCAGATAAACCAGGAACTAAACAATATAGCGAAATTGTGGAGATACTAAAAGGGCATTTTTCACCCAAACCCCTAGTCATAGCGGAGAGGTTTAGGTTCCACAGGCGTAACCAGGAAGGAGAAACAGTGACCATGTTTGTAGCTGCACTAAAAAGACTATCAGAGCACTGTGAGTTTAATGACATGCTAAATGGTACTATAAGAGACAGGCTAGTGTGTGGTATGAGAACTGAAGCCATACAGAAGAGACTATTAACGGAGAGTAATCTGACTCTACAAAAGGCCATTGAAATCAGTATTTCCATGGAATTGGCAGCTAAGGAAGCTCAACAGTTGGGTGCAACAGAAAAAGTGCACAAAGAAAGAACAGAGAGCCAAGGGCCATGTTTCCGTTGTGGCAAAACGGGGCATCTTGTGTCTGCATGCTGGTGTGTGGACATGGATTGCCACAGCTGTGGTAAAAAGGGACATATTCAGCGCGCATGCAGAAATAAAAAGGACACAGAGAAAACGCCAAAGACGGAAGGAAGAAAAAAACATTCAGACAAAAGACAAAGAAGCATGTCCGCTCTGTAGAACAGGACAAAACAGAGGCAAGTGACACTTCAGAGGAGGAACTATCACTGAACACGCTGACTGTAGCTGGGGATTCGCATGGCTACTGGGTCTCACCCTTGCTAGAGGGGTAGCCTGTGTGAATGCAGATCGATACCGGGGTAGCAGTATCTCTTATGTCAGAGACAGTCTACAAAAAGACATTAAAGCACCTTCCACTTCAGCCAGCTAACATAGCGTTAAAGACATATACCGGTGAAAGAGTAAGTGAGAGGTATCACTGAGGTCACAGTTCAGTTGAATGGACAAACTAGGAAGTTACCACTCTACGTAGTTAAAGGAGACAACCCCTCCCTGCTGGGACGTTCGTGGATGGAGAGAATAAAATTAGACTGGTCATCAGTCTACATGATGTCACACAATGATCCAGGCTTACCCGCCATCTTAAAGAAACATGCATTAGTCTTTAATGGAGAACTGGGTAGCATGAAAGATATTACTGTGAAGCTTCGTATTAAGCAGGATAGCAAACCCAAGTTCATGAAGGCACGACCCGTACCTTATGCCATCAGACCAAAAGTCGAGGCTGACTTAGAAGCCCTAGTTGAAAGCGAAGTACTAGAACCAGTCAGCGTGAGTGAATGGGCAACGCCCATCGTACCAGTGCTCAAGAAAGGGGGTGTGTAGTGTATGTGCCTTTAAGAGCCCCATGTGTACTGTAATGCCGGTAATGGCCACTCGGCTATATAAGCCTGAGTATTGTGTTGTATCCGTTAGTTTCCCCTCCAGACTTTGTTTAGTAAACACCTATCAAACCAACTCCTGTCTTCAGTGTCTCTATCAACACACAGACACAACAGTGGCGATGAAGTGGAAACGGACTTACCTACAATTCGGCAGCACCTCAAGGACATCGATTCCTCTGGCGTCCAGAAGAATCAAGAAGTGAAAGAAGCTGTTGTTTCACCAGCTGGCCAAGCTGGTGGCCGGTACTGTGGTAATCCTTCCTGGGCGTCAGGCTGGGGCTCCAGCAGCTGGCTCTACAGCTGGGCCGAGCGGCGAAAGCGGAGGCAAGCAGTGACAGACTGATGTGCCATCAATTACTCAAAAGACTGAGGTTAAACGAGTAACAACCAGGCTTTTATTAACTAAAGAATGAAGGTCTAGTCTCGAGTGGTCGACCCGTCCAGAATACTAAGGGACTGGGAGGTAGTCACTTATATACCTGGAATAGTGGGAGGAGTCAGCCGAGGCATGTCCAGACCTGTACCTAGTGGAATACACATACACATACAGACAGGTATAACAGTGGTTTACCACATTCACCCCTTGTTTAAAAATGAGTCCGGCGGGGTGAAGTGTATTTAAAAGTTCGTGTATTGGAGTCTCTCTGGAGCTCTTGTCTGCCGCTGTGATCGACGTGGCGACGGCAGGGGTGGTGGAGCTTCCGGCGTCGCGTCCCGTGTAGGCTGGGGCGCTGGAGTGTAGTCCTCGTGGGTGACGGTCCAAGGCGAGCCGGCTGCTGGGGTTGGATATCGGGTCGTGGGGGGGGGGGTGGTAATGGGTAGTGGGTTACAGCGGTCCCCGAGGGTGTCGTGGGGGGGGGTGGTAATGGGTAGTGGGTTACAGCGGTCCCCGAGGGTGTCGTGGGGGGGGTGGTAATGGGTAGTGGGTTACAGCGGTCCCCGAGGGTGCGAGGTCTCGTATGGAGACTGTGTCCTCCCGCCCGTCCGGGTATGCAATGTAAGCGTACTGGGGGTTGGCGTGGAGGAGGTCGACCCTCTCGACCAAGGGGTCCGTTTTATTGGTCCTCACGTGTCTTCTCAGTAGTACCGGCCCTGGGGACGTCAGCCATGGCGGTAACGCTGTCCCCGATGTGGACTTCCTTGGGAAGACAAACATTTTCTCGTGAGGGGTGGCATTGGTGGCAGTGCAGAGCAGTGACCGAATCGAGTGGAGCGCATCGGGGAGCACCTCCTGCCAGCGGGAGGTCGGAAGGCCCCTAGACTTTAAGGCTAGTAGGGCGGCCTTCCAAACTGTTGCATTCTCTCTTTCCACCTGTCCGTTCCCCCGGAGGTTGTAACTGGTGGTCCTGCTTGTGGCTATACCCCTAGCGAGCAGGTACTGGCGGAGTTCGTCGCTCATAAGCGATGAGCCCCGGTCGCTATGGATATAGCTGGGGAATCCGAACAGGGTGAAGAGGTCGTTCAGACATTTAATGACCGTGGCACTGGTCATGTCCGGGCAGGGGATAGCGAACGGGAAACGGGAGTACTCGTCAATGATGTTGAGGAAGTACACATTGCGGTCGGAGGAGGGGAGAGGCCCTTTAAAATCGACGCTCAGGCGTTCGAAAGGGCGAGTGGCTTTTATCAGGTGGGCTCTGTCTGGTCTATAAAAGTGCGGTTTGCACTCAGCGCAGACTTGGCAGTTCTTGGTCATGGTCCTGACCTCCTCAATGGAGTAAGGCAGGTTGTGGGCCTTGATGAAGTGGAAGAACCTGGTGACCCCCGGGTGGCAGAGGTCATTGTGGAGGGCCCTCAGCCTATCGATCTGCGCGCTGGCGCAGGTGCCACGCGATAGGGCATCTGGGGGTTCATTGAGCTTCCCAGGCCGGTACAAGATCTCGTAATTGTAGGTGGAAAGTTCGATTCTCCACCTCAAGATCTTGTCATTTTTGATTTTGCCCCTCTGCTTGTTGTTGAACATAAAAGCAACTGAACGCTGGTCAGTGAGCAGGGTAAATCGTTTTCCGGCCAGGTAGTGCCTCCAATGACGCACAGCCTCCACAATAGCCTGGGCCTCCTTCTCGACCGCGGGCTGTCTGGTCTCCGGGCCCTGGAGGGTTCGTGAGAAGAATGCCACAGGTCTCCCCGCCTGATTAAGGGTGGCGGCCAGAGCGAAGTCGGACGCATCGCTTTCCACCTGGAAGGGGATGGATTCGTCCACTGCGTGCATGGTGGCTTTGGCAATGTCCTCCTTGATACGGTGGAAGGCCGAGCGGGCCTCTGCCATCAGGGGAAAAGAGGTGGATTTGATCAGCGGACGGGCTTTGTCTGCATAGTAGGGGACCCACTGGGCGTAGTAGGAAAAAAACCCTAGGCACCTCTTCAGAGCTTTTAGGCAGTGGGGCAGTGGGAGTTCCATAAGGGGACGCATCCGGTCCGGGTCGGGACCGATGACCCCGTGTTCCACAACACAGCCAAGGATGGCGAGGCGGTCTGTGCGGAATATGCACTTCTCCTTGTTATATGTCAGGTTCAGGAGTTCGGCGGTGCGGAGGAATTTCTCGAGGTTTGCGTCATGGTCCTGCAAGTCATGGCCGCAGATGGTCACATTGTCTAGGTAAGGGAAAGTGGCCTGCAGCGCGTTTTGATCGACCATCCGGTCCATCTCCCTTTGGAAGACGGAGACCCCGTTGGTAACGCCAAAGGGAACCCTAAGGAAGTGATAGAGGCGGCCGTTTGCCTCAAAAGCAGTATACTGGCGGTCTTCGGGGCGGATGGGGAGCTGGTGGTACGCTGATTTCAGGTCAATGGTCGAAAAGACGCGGTACTGCGCGAACTGGTTGACCATGTCAGCTATGCGGGGGAGTGGGTAGGCGTCCAGCAGGGTGTAGCGGTTTATTGTTTGGCTGTAGTCGATGACCAGGCGTTGTTTCTCGCCGGTCTTAACGACCACAACCTGGGCTCGCCAGGGGCTGGAGCTGCCCTCAATAATCCCCTCCTTCAGGAGCCGCTCCACTTCGGTTTTGATAAAAACCCTGTCCTCGGCACTGTATCGCCTGCTCTTTGTGGCGATGGGCTTACAGTCGGGGGTGAGGTTAGCAAACAGTAGGGGGGGGTGGGACTCTGAGTGTGGAGAGGTTGCATCTGGTGCACAGCGGGCAATTTGGAGGCTGCTGGCTGCGGACTGTGAGTGGGGGGAGGGGGCCACCGTACGCCATCATAACGCTTTTGAGGTGGCACTGGAAATCCAACCCCAGTAGAACGGCAGCGCAAAGTTGGGGCAGGACCAGGAGTTTAAAATTATTGAACACTAGTAGTAGTACTAGTGTCACCACGCAGTAGCCGCCAATGTCCGCTGACTGGGACTCGGCGGCCATAGAAATCCGCTGGTGCGCAGGCAGGACTGGGAGAGAGCAACGCCGCACCGCGTCGGGGTGGATGAAGCTCTCTGTGCTCCCAGAGTCAAAAAGGCAGTTTATTGCATGGCCGTTTACCTTAACGTCCATTTTGGACCGAGCTAGTTGGTGCGGTCTCGTTTGGTCCAGCGTAACAGAGGCCAGCGTAGGGGTCGGTGTGTCGCTGCGGGTATCAGATGGGGGGGGGTTGGCGGCCTGCTGCGTCCCGGCTGGTGTCCAAGATGGCGGCGTCCATGATTCCCATGTGGCTGGAGTCGTCCAAGATGGCTGCTGCTGCGGTGGTTCGCACATGGCTGGGGAGGCCCAAGATGGCGGCCCGCACGCGGCGCTGTTGGGGGCCCAAGATGGCGGCTCGCACGGCCCACACGTGGCGCTGCTGGCGTTCGGGGTGGCTTTGGCCTTGCAGACGCTAGCGTAGTGTCCCTTTTTCCTGCAGCCCGAGCAGGTCACATTCTTCGCCGGGCAGCGCGCTCTGGGGTGTTTGGCCTGGCCACAGAAGTAGCATTTCTGGCCTTGGGATACTGCTGTCTGGCTTTGGGACACTGCTGCGGTGGTTGGGCCGTTGTTGGGCTGTGGCTGGGGTGGCACGGTGCTATGGGGCTGTCCTACCGTGTCCCAGGTTGTCGTTCCCCGCGGCGTCCACGGTGCAGAGGAGTAGGCATCCATGCCCCGGTAGGCTGCGTCCAGCATTAGTGCGATTTCGGAGGCTTTGTCGAGGGTGAGGTCACTCTGCTCCAGCAGTCGCTGTCGGGTGTAGTTGGACCTGTGGCCCGCTACGAAGGCATGCCGGATCAGTTCCTCCGTGTACTTAGTGGGCGTTACCGCCTTACACCCACAGGCCCGGCCAAGCACGGACAGTGCTTGGAGGTATTCCTCAGTCGATTCCCCAGGTTGTTGCTTGCGACTCCCCAGGAGGTGCCTGGCGTAAACTTCGTTCACAGGGCGCGTGTACTGGGTCTTGAGGAGCTGGAGGGCGGCTGTGTACGAGGTCGCGTCCCGGATGACTGAGTACACTCGGTGGTTCACCTTGGAGATCAGGACAGACAGTTTGTTCGCATCCGTTACGACCGCAGTGGAGGCAGTCAGGAATGCCTCGAAGCACATGAGCCAGTGAGCAAACTTGGTGGAAGCGTCCGCTTCCCGACTGTCCAGGTCCAGGCATGCTGGTGTGAGGATCTTCTCCATTATAAAAAATTTAGTAAATAAAATTGATGCGCCATCAATTACTCAAAAGACTGAGGTTAAGCGAGTAACAACCAGGCTTTTATTAACTAAAGAATGAAGGTCTAGTCTCGAGTGGTCGACCCGTCCAGAATACTAAGGGACTGGGAGGTAGTCACTTATATACCTGGAATAGTGGGAGGAGTCAGCCGAGGCATGTCCAGACCTGTACCTAGTGGAATACACATACACATACAGACAGGTATAACAGTGGTTTACCACACAGACGTGGAGGGAGCACTCGGGAGACGGCCGACGCTGCAAGCAGGTCGGTGTTCAGATCTAGAGAGAGAGTCCGGCGGGAACGTGTCTCCAACTGTAAATTAAAGAAAGAAGAACGGAAACCGCGGGAAACAGCGTCGTCATCGGCAGCAGCGGCGGGAAAGCGCGGGAAGCGCCATATCTTTTCTGCAGAAAAGAAAGAAAAGCGCGGGAAGCGCCATATCTTTTCTAAGATGCCTAATTCCGGCAATATTGATGCTTTTGATAACGAGAGAGGGGATTGGACCACATATGTGGAAAGAGTGGAGGTATATTGCACCGCAAATGGAATAGAAGATGAAAAAAAAGCTTCAGTACTTCTAAATCTAATGGGCGCAAAGACATACAAGCTGTTACGAAACTTAATCACTCCAGCCGAACCGATGGACAAGAATTTTAAGGAGATTGTTGATACCCTACACTGCCAATTCGAGGCAGGACTGACAGATTCTCTACGAGGCAAATTCGTCTGCGGTCTCCTAAGTGTAGGAACACAAAAAAGGCTACTTTCTGAGAAAGATTTAACACTGGACAAGGCTTTCAGTGCAAGAGGAGCTGCAGAGATACAGCAAAAGCCACAAGACTTCGGCACCCATGAAATGACACGGGGTTTCGAGAGATGTTATCGCTGCGGCAGATCCACCCATGACCAGAGGGACTGCTGGTTCAAGGACAAAGCATGCAGGCATTGCGGAAAGATGGGACACATTACACGTGTATGCCGATCTGGAAACAAAAAATCCACTAACAGGAAAAAAATCAATAAGGAAAAGCACAGAAAGGTACAAATGATGACGGACAGTAGCTCCGAAGACCAGAAGAGCGATAGCGACTCCGGGAACAAGAGACTAAGCTCTCTCAAATTACATAATGTAATTGCCAAAGAAGATTACCAGACCATTTGGGTTACCCTCACAATAGCAGGGTCCCCAGTTAAAATGGAGCTAGATACAGGATCAGCTCTGACCGTCATAAATCGACGGGATTACGAGCGGCTATTTCCGCATATACCTTTAAAAGACACATCCATTATCTTGAAAACCTATACGGGGCAGAAAGTATACCCCAAAGGAAAAATAAGGGTGCCTGTTGCATACAACGGCAAGGAAATACAGAAGTTGTATTTATACGTTCTACAAGATGGTGGTCCACCGCTGTTGGGACATGAATGGATCAGGAAAATACGTTTAGACTGGCACTCCATTCAGGCACTGACGGTGACCAGTAAGGAAAAAAATGATGATGACGTCATACCTGAACGATTAAAAGACATCTTGGCCAACGCCAAGGAAGTGTTTCAAGAGAAACTAGGAACCTTGAAAGGCATCACCGCCTCAATAAAAGTGGAAGATGCAGCAATTCCCAGGTTTTTTAAGGCAAGGCCGGTGCCATACGCAATTCGTCCAGCAGTCGAGGCAGAGCTGGAGAATTTGGAAAAGGCAGGCGTATTATCTAAAATAGATTGGAGCGAGTGGGCAACTCCCATCGTCCCAGTCATGAAGAAAGCATTGAAGAATGATAAATCTGAAGAACATAGAAAAATTCGCATCTGTGGAGACTTCAAGGTGACTGTAAACCCGGTCCTTCACATGGTACAGTATCCTCTTCCGAGGATAGAAGATATTTTCGCCTCACTATCCGGAGGGAAACGTTTCACCAAAATTGACTTGGCACAGGCATATCTACAGATGGAGGTTGAAGAGGCCTCTAAAGAAAATCTCACGATAAATACACACAAAGGTCTGTACCAGTACAATCAACTGGTTTTCGGAGTAGCATCCACTCCAGCTATCTGGCAAAGAGCTATGGAGCAAGCCCTGCAAGGAATTCCGGGGACTCAATGCTACCTAGACGACATCCTTGTAACAGGAGAAAACGACAACGAGCACCTTGCCAATTTGGAGCAGGTGCTCACTAGGCTGAGAGAACCTACGAGCAAATCGCCCCAAGTGCGAATTTTTCCAAAATCAAATATCATATTGTGGTCACATAATTAATAAGGAAGGGTTGCATAAGTCACCTGAAAAAATTGAAGCGGTCATAAAAGCCCCAGCACCTGAAAATGTTTCACAATTAAGGTCGTTCCTGGGATTAATAAATTACTATCATAAATTTTTACCGAACTTATCAACTCTTCTACACCCTCTTAATGAACTGCTACAAACAGGAGTAATTTGGAAATGGAGCGAAGACTGTAAACGTGCCTTCCATAAATGCAAAGACTTAATCACGTCCAAGGAAGTTTTGGCTCATTACAACCCATCACTGCCAATCAGACTGGCGTGCGATGCATCCCCTTACGGCATAGGAGCAGTATTATCGCATAAATTCCCTGATGGCTCGGAACAGCCGATAGCATTTGCGTCACGCTCATGTAACTCAGCTGAGCGTAACTATGCCCAAATCGACAGGGAAGCACTCAGCCTGGTATGGGGAGTGAAGAAATTCAACCATTACCTACACGGACAAAAATTTACCTTGTTGACTGACCATCAACCCCTCATCTCCAGATTGAACCCTAAAAAGGGTGTTCCCATTATGACAGCGCAAAGGCTACAGAGGTGGTCCCTTTTTCTAGGGGCACACCAATACAACATAGAATACAAAGGATCAAAACAGCATGGGAATGCTGACGGTTTATCGTGCCTACCATTGCCAACGGTAGAAGAGGCACCTACAGTAGACCCAGTGGAGATGTTCCACTCAACCATAGTGGAATGTCTACCAGTAACAAATTCTGCCATTGAAAAGGAAACGAGAAATGACCCGACTCTCTCACGAGTCTACGACTTAACGGTGAAGGGATGGCCAGCACATGGCGAACCACTGTTGCCAGCATTCTTGCAAAGAAGAGAACAGCTGTCAGTGTGCCGAGGAACCTTGATGTGTGGATCCAGAGTGGTGATTCCACCCAAACTCCAGGATAAAGTGCTAAAGGAGCTTCACGAGGGGCATCTGGGTGGAGTGAAAATGAAGAACCTAGTCAGGGCGTTTGTATGGTGGCCAGGTATCGATGGAGACAGCGAAGAAATGACCAAGAGCTGCCTAGGATGCCAGAAGGTCCAAAACGCTCCACCACAAGCCCCTCTACATCCATGGGAGTGGCCCTCATCTCCCTGGCAAAGGGTACACATTGACTTTGCTGGTCCATTTATGGACTCAATGTTCTTAATCACGGTTGATGCACACTCCAAGTGGCCGGAGGTAATAAAGATGTCTGTAGGGTTTTTTTTCCTGCTCTCTTGCCCGTTCTGGCCCCCTGCCAGGCTTCATGCAAGAATTACCCTTGAGTGGTTCGACCCACCCCCCCTACGGTTCTAGACCTTGGACTTAGATGCAGAGAACAGTAGTGCAGAGAAGAGGACTCAATAGACCAGGCTGAATAGCACGAAATGGATGCTTTTATTTTTGAACAGTTTGAAGCATTACAAAATACATGTCATAGGCACAGATTAAAGTAACTACAATCATGCACAAATTTATGAACTTGACTCTATGGAAATGGGGAACACACGGCACATCGTAAAAGGGGAAACACATTACGATTTCCCTTAACTCCCTCCCCTATACCTAAACTAAGTTTCGACCTGGGGAACTTGGGATCATGCTCACCACTCTCGAAATCGCGAAAGGGGGTTCGCAGCCTTTTTGGCACCGTTTCCCGTCGTCACGTGGATTGGAAGCTTCTGGCGCAGTCGATATTCTCTCCTCCCTCGAGGCGGTGGGGTAGACCCAGCCTCGATGAGCGCTCGTCAAGGTTGAGATCCACTAGGCCTGTCGTGAATTTTTGTTCGTGGAGTAGACCTAGATGCAGGTTATGCACATGGGAGAATCTTGTGGCATCGATCGCCGGTTCTCCAGAGGGTTTCTTCTCCGTCGGCCTGGGTCGTCGATGATCTCCCGACCCCAGTACCCGGGCCACCCTTGTCGTCTTCTCGTCGTGGCCGAGCCTTGTTTGGCTGAACACCGGCCACGTTGTCCTTTTTCCGAAACCGTCCGTCTTTAAAAAAACGAAAACGTTTTCATCGATCTGCCGAAGTGGAAGAGGCGCCGATCCGGGCACCGTCCGCCCTTCGTTCGTTCCTCGTAGAAGAAAGTTCTTGAAGAAATGGAAGCCTGAAGTCGCCCAACAAGAAGCCGTAGCAGTGAAGAAGTAACTTAGATGGACTTTCAATCCATAGTTATACTCTTTTGGGACAGTCTTATCTCCCGCCAAATCATAGTCCTGTCTTTGTATTAATTTTGGCGGGCAGAGATCTCTGCAGGGGCGCTTTGTCTTGTAACGGAGCCGGTGATAACTTGAACTGGCCTTCCTGGCCGATAATGTCTGTTAATGTCCTTTGCATTGTCACCGCGGCTCGGTTCGCATATTGATCGGTCCGGACATTTTCCTTGATGGCTGCTAAACGGCTTTTCCTTTGTACAATAAATGGGTATAAGTGTTTTTACATTGTCCGCCCATATCTTGATGGGCCCCATCCTGTACTTATAATCCATTGAATATGTATGCTGTTGCTCTGAGTTTCGGTTCCCAGATACTGGCTTTCGCGGGTTTACTGTCTTCAATCCACAAGCCTGTTTAGCTTGCAGTAACAGAAATAAACTGGTTCAGAAACTGATCACGGGGCCTGGCGGCCATTTTGTATGCCCTTTTATCAAAGGTTTTTCTGTGCAAGCTTACTTTGGGTCAATAAACAGTCTTATTTTATCCAGTTTTCTTGCGTGATTTTTGCTGAAAATTTTCGAATCTTACAGGCCCCCCTGTGATACTGATAGCTTGCTTAAAGTATCAATCCTTGATGAGCAAATTTTCCCTGATTCCCCACATCCAAACATTCCTGGCACTTAACTATCTATGCCCCTCACGACACATGCAGTTCCCATTTCCGGAGAAAATGAAAATTACCTCATGCACATTTGGAATCATAGACAGCAAATCTTAAACTATAACACCTTCACCTGTCAGATGGGCAGGGGTTGATACCCTTTTGCGCCATCTGCATACACCTTTTATTAATCAAAACTTAATAACGACTAATAACAGAATACTTAATTCCTTATAACCCAAACCAAACGCAAAAGAAAACACGGATGTTCAAAAGAGAAACAAAAACCAAAAAAAAATCTTAAAATGGATGGACTCTTAATCTTCTACTAGCAGCTTAAAGTGGGGTGTCTTCTTCCCCCATTCGCACATAGCGTTCTTTCCATTCGCCCGCGTTCTCGTGCCTCTGGAGGCGTTTGCCTCTCTTACAATGCACGAAGAGCAAAAATATCACAATTAAAACCTGACATCCTACTAGGATATGGGATGCTATTCTAATCCAGGCTGGGATTTCTATGTTGGTGAACAAGTCCCACCATGGTGGGATGGTTATGTCCAATATGTCTTTTCCTATCTCTAAAGTCTTCTGCTCCAGTGTGTAGAAATGTTTCTGCGAAATTATAACGGCTTTTAAAATCTTGGTGAGGTGTTCGGGAAGAGGGGGAATGACATAACCAAAATGCGCGACAAATCGTTGTAAGTCTGTGAAATTCTCTTTGATAGTGATGTGTACGGTGGAGGGCGCAGGAATGGGAACAATTCGTTGTTGTGCCACTTGAACCTCGGCCCTGGGTTTGAAACAGAAACTGCTATCACCGACCGAACACCACTCGTGTTGTCCATATCGGTACTGAGGCGCTGCAGTGGTGACGCAGTATGTCCCACCCCCGATATATGCTACCTGTGGGGGCACATGGTCCTCTGCCATTGCCTCCATGGTGCAATTCACCGGCTTCGCGCTAGCGGTTCTGAACCCGCACTGTGGTTTCAAAAAGGCATTCAAGTGCTGGGGACACAGGATGATGTGTGCTCCCCGGCTCCGACATCCCGAGAGGTCGGTGCCTGTCATCGTACGCTCCCATCTGATGACGTAAGGCGGGACCACTGTGTAACGAATGTGTGCGCCCCCCTGAATGACTCCAATGTTCTCTACTCTGTATACCGGGGCGGGCTTTGCTGCGGGACCCAACACCGGCATTCTTACTACTATTCCCATAATAGTGTGATTCGAATGTCCGCAGTCCACTGGAACTGGGTATGCTTCTGCGGCTAGCCTGAGCTGGCACGGGCTTAATGCATTCTCAAAAGGGTGGAGCGCTTGCAAGTGCTTGTTGCTGATCCAGGACGGGACCAAACCCTGTTTTAAATCCTCAAGATTACTGCGGCCCTCGCCCAATAACCACGCCCCGTACAGCACACAGGCCTCGTTTTGCGCAGCTTGATCGGACGCATTCCGATCCTCCTTAATGAGTGCATTTACCGTTCTCGCGTGTTTCTCCAGCTCAGCAATTATGTCCTTAAAGTGTAGTGTCATGGCCTGGTCCTCATGCAACTCAGAACCCACTACCTTGTTTTCGTCTGTCAATATGTTCCTTAACTGGGCTTTTAAACCGTTGATCTGTGTCTGCAGCTCCACGTTATCTAGAGCGTTGACAACAGATGTCCCGGTATTAAAAGCAGTGAATATGTCATTTACAGTACCCCTTCTTTGCCTCCCGACTCGATCCAAAACTTCTGGCGGTGTGGTGTATAATTTGTCTCTGTCGATGTCGGCAAAGTCAAATTCGTAAAATTGTCTAAACATACGGGTTAACAGGACCTGGTATAATTGTTCCGTTTCTTTGGGACACCACTCCGGCAATCTTACCTCAGTGAGATTTAAAATCACTGAGGCCACCGCGTAGTGTACCCCTTGGTACAGCACCTGACCGGTGGGTACCAATACTAAACCGTTCCCGGGTCCCTTGGTGGTGGTTGGGCACCCTCCTTTCTGGGCTAGTGCTACCGGAAGCGTGGGCAGGGGCTTGCGTGGGCGGGGGATGAGTTCAGTGGCGTTCACCGGAATAGGGGAGTATGGGGCTCCGCACGCTCGAGTGCTAACATCCCATCTCATCCCCTTCCCTTCATCCTGCCACTGCCTCTGGAAGAAGATGGACACGCCCTTGGGGCAGACGTGTCTCGAACCCCACATACAGACATATATTCCCTCATCTGGTTCCCACCATTTGTCCCAACACACACGTAATTGTCCGTGAGTTCCCGTAATAGTCCGATGGGTATTATTACCCAGTCGCTCCCACTCGACCGTAGAGTTTCTCATGTCCTTTCCCAGCTTTCGTAGCCACCACCATCGCCTTGGTGGTACGTTCCCATTGCACACCAGGCAAATCCTCTTTCCCACGGTAACGCTGACTCTGGGCGCTAGGATCCTCACTCGAGGGCACGTTAATGAAGTCTCTTGGTAGGCAAAACCGAAATTGCTGGAATATTCCGTAGAATTCGTTCCCAGCCAACCTGGCCATCTCCCTTGGTGGAAGTAGGTGGCGGTTTCCTCTACCTCTCGCTCCCCCGTCCCATCCGTTGCGATGGGGGCCGTGTCCCCGGAGCACCCGAAAATGATGACGTCCTTGGTGCGGCCTCGGTAGGCCCACCCGCACCCGATCGCCATGAACGCGACGACAATCCTTTCCATCGTATCCCAGGTTTCTGTAACCAACAAAATGATGTAGCCGGGCTCCCGATAGGTGCTGGCCTAAATTAATTGGACGCGCGGGTTCCTGGACCCCACTCCCTAACAAACACACATACCGGGCAGACCTCAAAATTGTACTCTTAACACCATATACTTTACATTCCTTAAACTATGACCATAATTACCTAACTTAACTTATGTACAGAGCCGCCCTCCGTGGGGCGGCTTTCCGAATCCCTGTGAGGTCTGTCGTGTGCCACACCCTGCGGTGGGGCTGCATTGATCTTTGGCTTTGATCCCCCGCAGCCTGTCGCTGCTGAACGGGGATCATGTCTTCCTGGGGCTGCTTTAAACCGTGGTTGGGAAGGATGGGGAGAATCTGGCCAAAATTTTCTGGGCTGGGGCGCTCGAGCCGACCTACGAGGGGCTGCTTTGGGTTGGGCTCCCGGGGCCGATGGACCGGGGGTTGGGACTGTTACTGTTACAGCCTGTGGTGCCTCCACAGCTGCCGGCTCCAGCTCCCCTCCCTCAGGCTCCGCCCCTCCGGGGTCGGGATCTGTGGCTTCTGACTCCACCTCACCTGTCCCTACAGGTAACGAGTCTCCGCCCCCACTCCCTACCTCCCCCAAGCTTGAGTCGAGGGCGGGACTGCCGTCCTCTGACTCTTCCTCCTCCGTGATTGGGTCTAAAGCGAGGTTGAGCTGTTCGGGCTCTCCCCTGCCTAAATCCCATTCAAAAGATGAGACCTCCCACTCCAATGGGATGGCCTCTCCCTTCACGCAGGCTACTGCTCCAGCCTGTGTGGTCTGTGACTCTGTTACAGGCTGAGGATCTTTGTTCTCAGACCTGGTCCCCTTTGGTGGCCCTTGTGTACCCGGTTTAAACAGTTTACACTGGTTGATGTGAAACCATTTGGTACGTCGGGGCGTCTTCACTGCATAAACCATGGGGCTGGCCTTGTCTGCAATGCTGTATGGCCCCATGTACAGTGGTTCAAAACTCCCTACCCTGGCGTAGTTTCGGACCATGACCTGGTCTCCGACTACCCACTCTTGTTGTTTCCGAGGTTCCAACAACAGTTTATTTCCCTGGTGCTGTCTTCCCATGTTCCCAGCCGCCTGTCCATAAATCTGTCTCAGGCGCTCCAAGAGGGTTTGGGCGAATTTGTCCCGTTTCACCTCTCGGAGCTGGCCCTCAGTGAGCACCGGGGCTAGCACATGGGTGGGTGTTCGCATGATCCTTCCAGTCATTAACTCGTGCGGGGAATACCCCGTGCTTTTGGACTGGCTGGCTCGGATCCCCATGAGGACTAAAGGCAGGACCTCCGCCCATTTCTGGGGCGAGCCCATTGTCTCTTTCCTCAGCTTTTCCTTGAGGGTCCGATTCATACGCTCAACAATCCCGGATGACTGGGGATTGTATGCTACGTGCCACTTTCCCTCAATGCCCAAGAGCATGAGGGCGTTCTGCATTACTTGACCGGTGAACTGACTCCCTTGGTCGGACTCTACAAAACGGGGGAGTCCCCACCGTGAGAACACTTCCCGAATCAAGATCTTAGCAGTACCCAGTGCCGTAGCTGTTCTGCACGGGAAGGCTTCTACCCATTTGGTGAACACATCTATCAGGACAAGGCAGTACTTATAGCCTCCCTGGGCGGCGGGCAGGGGCCCTATGTAGTCGACCTGAATCGACTGCCATGGTCCCTCTACCCTCCTGATGTGCCCCATGGGCACCTTCCTTTTCTGGGGGTCTGGGTTGTTAGCAGCACACACAAGACAGCTTGCGCAGAACTCGCGGACATCGTCCCGAAGTCCCGGCCACCATCCCGCCTGCTCCACCCGTTACCAGGTGACCTCAGGTCCGGGGTGTCCCGCTCCTGGACCCTCGTGGGCCAATTGCAGGAATTCCCTTCGGTGCTGCTGCGGCACAACCCACTGCTCCTCTCGGAACAGCATACCTTCTTTGACTGTGAGGGCTGCCGTACTGTACGGACCTTCTACCTGTTTGCCCTCTGTGATGGCTTTTAGGACTGCTTTTAGGGCGGGATCCAGGGTTTGGACGGTCTTTAGGTCTGGGGGCGGTGTCACCCCTGTGTTCCCGGGAATTCCCTCCCTGCCTTGGATCGCCGCCACGGGTCCGGGTTCGTATGGGTCCCAGAGAATGCCGTTGCGGGCACCCTCCCTGGCTAGCGCATCCGCCTGCTGGTTGCCCTGACTGCGGGGTTCTGTAGTGGAGTGAGCCTTCACCTTATGGATGAACACCTCTCCTTTCTCCCCCACAGCTGCTAGGATCTTCTCCAGCAAGGGCTTAACTGTTAAAGGCCGCCCGTCCGCGGAGGTGCACCCGCGTCGGGACCAGATGGCGAGGTACTCTGTACACGAATTGCACGTGAACATGCTGTCTGAGCAAATCGTGTATGGGGTTGGGAAAATCTCGGGGTGGGTAACCACGTACGCCACCGCGGACAGTTCAGCCTGCTGCGCGCTCATAGTGCTGGGGAGCTTAATTGCCAGGGCAATGTTTGCCGCAGGGTCATAAACTCCACACCCTGTGAGTCGCTTGCCGTCAGCTACAGTGCTAGAACCGTCTACGTAGATCTCGCGGCCTGTGGGATGTATCCCGGCCCGTAAACCTATGTTAACTTCCCATACCCCTTCTACGGAACATTGATGGGCTGTCCCGGGATATGCCATATTGGCTGCGAGCCTTGGCGCGCAGAGGCCTTTAACTTTGAGATCCATCTGGGAAAGGAGGAGGGTCCAGCGCGCAATCCGAGCGCTGCTTACGGTCCCATCCTTAATCCTCCCGTCCAGAAGCATCTTCGTGGGGGTGTGATGGGTGAGGAGCGTAATGGGAGAGGTCCCTGTGAAGATCACTGATCTGTTCACAGCCCAATGCGTGGCCAGGAGATGCCGTTCGCAATTGGAGAAACTCCTCTCCACATCCGTGAGCACCCTGGAGGAATAAACTACTGGTCTTAGCTTGCCGTGCCGCTCTTGGAGCAGCACTGCGCTCAGGCTGTCCCCACTAGCGGCTACCTCCAGAAAGAACTCCTCTCCCCCATCTATGGCCCCTAGGGCTGGCGCGGTCTGCAGATCTCTTTTCAACTTCTCGAATGCTGCCTGGCGCCCCTCGTCCCAAGACCACTCGACTCCCTTCTGTAAGAGTCGAAGTAGCGGGGCCGCTGTGGCAGCATAGTCCTCGATGAAATCTCTGCAGTACCCGGTCAATCCCAAAAAGGACCTTACACCCGTTACTGTGTTGGGAATCGGCAGATCTTGTATAGATTCCCGTCTGGCCTTATCTATGGCTCTTTCCCCAGCGCGGATCGCCAGACCCAGGAATTTAACTTCCTGCTGGCCGATCTGGGCTTTCTTTGGGTTTACTTTGAAACCCTTCCTTTCTAACAGTTCCAACAATTCGGCTAACAGTGGGCCGTGCTGCTCCCTTGTATCTGTGAACAGGAGTAAGTCGTCCACATACTGCACTATCTGGTTGGGCTGGCTGAACTCTTTCAAACTCCCCGCCATGCACTGATGGAAAATGCTGGGGCTGTTGTGAAAACCCTGTGGTAAGCAGTTCCAAGTGTACTGTTGCCCTTTGAAAGTAAAGGCAAACTTGTACTGGTCCTCCCGCCGCAGCGGAATGGACCAAAAACCGTTCGAGATGTCCAGCACCGTGAATGTGGTCGCCGATGCTGGAATACTCCCTATTAAGTCTGCAACTGCTGCTACCGTGGGCGCGCAGGCTGGGATATTACTATTGAGGACTCTGTAGTCCACCGTGGCTCTCCACGAATTGTCCGGTTTCTTTACCGGCCATAATGGGGAGTTCACGTGGGTGGCTATCGTCCTCAACACGCCCTGCTGTACCAATGAAGATATTGCTGTCTCCATGTCGGGTTCTGCCTCCTTGGGGAAATTATACTGCTTTTGGGGTCGGATCATGGGGTCCCCGTCTACGCTGACTTCGAACCCAGTGACTCTCCCGCAGTCGTGCTTGTGGGTGGCGAACGCGGTCAGATTTTCTGACACACGCGCCTGCAAGTCCGTTGGGACGTTTGTTACCATGAGCTCGAGATCGTAACCTCCTGACGGCTTCATAGTGCACAGGGCCCCCTTTTCTTCCTTCCCCGGGATTACGACTACCTTACCTAAACCGCCCTCGGCTCCCCAGAGACAGTGATTTCTCAGGTCCACGAGGATCCCGTGTTCCACCAAGAAATCAGCCCCGAGGATGCCTTTCCCCCCCCCCCTCATTCCACTTCAATAGGATGCACGTCCATGTGGTGTGGAGCGCTCCCAACTGAATGGAGAGCGGGAGGGAGTACGCGCCAGCCTGTTCTCTACCTGTGAAACCCGCTACTAAATATGGAGCCTGGGCGGACAGAGGCGAGGCAAAAGGTTTGTCCGTGTGGATCACGGTACACGAAGCTCCCGTATCCAACAGGTAACTACCCCTTTGTTTCTCCACCTCCATCTCCACCACAGGTCTTCTCCAAGCGTCATAGCGGAGCGGACACAAGTAGACGGGCTGCGCGGGCATCAGTCATTTAGGTGTTTCGGCTGGGGTCTCGGGGGCGATAGGGCTGTTAGCAACCGCTACCTTCCCCTGCCAGGTCATCAGAGACCGCATAGTCTCCAAGACTGACTCGATCGCAGCGGGGTCCACAGCCGCACCACCCCCTTTATTCGGGGCAGAGGCTACGGTTGGGTTCTGGACTGGTGTTGGGGCAGCGGCCTGCACTTGTGGTTGTGCTGGTGTTGGGTAAACTCTCGGGCCGTTGGCGAATCGGGCTTGGGCTTGATCTTGGGCTGCGGCGAACGCTCTCTCCCTCTTATCCTTCCAAGGATTCCTACAGTCCTTGCGCCAATGACCCTCCTTCCCACACCCGTAACAACTGCTATTGGCTTGGGGATGGCGATTTCCCTCCTGACGCCATTCCTTTTTAGCAGAGGCTGCGGGTCTCACCTCATGCACCTTTCCTTTCACAACAGGCGTTTTCTTGCCCTTGTTGTTTCTATAACTGATCATGAGCTGATCTAGTACTACTTCCTCCGTGGAGCGGGCGTTAGTGGGGTCAAACCATGCTTTGGCCTGTTCCTTCACTACTGGCAGGCAACCTGCTACCAGGCACCGAAGCCAGTGAGCCCTTTGTTCGCCATCCAGCCCGGCCCGGGCCGGCCCGCCCGGGCAGCTGCGCCGATACACTGACCACAACCTGTCGGCGAAAACCCGTGGGGGTTCTCCCTCTAGCTGCACTGTCTTTTCTAAACGGAGGAACGGGGTTCCGTCCCCCTCTCCCATGATCTCCAGAATCTCATCCCGTAGCAACTCATAGTCCCTGTGCCCTCTCTTGCTCTCGTCAGGGAGACACTGGAGGAGCGAACTGTCCAGGGAGAACAGCAGCATTTTAGACTGTTCAACCCCGTCGCAGTCATTGACTGCTGCGGTCTGCTCCACGTCCCTGAAATGCACGGAGGGATCTCCTGACTCGGAGAGTTTTGGGATGTGACTTATCATCTCTCTTAGCTGTTGTGCGCTATGAGGCATTATGATCTGACTCTCAAGGGGTCCGTCATCGCCATTTTCTTCATTTGGACCGAGCCTCCGGTGTCTCGTTGGACACATCGGCGCCGGCCCCGACTCTACTGTCTGGGGTTGCTCTACCTCAGGGCTCTCTTCCTCTACCGTCTCCGTCTCCTGTCCCGGAGTCCAAGACTCCTCATAGGCAGGAGGCGCAGAGGGTTCGGGGGTTGGTACCCCAACTGCCTCTTGTGGAATCGGTCTTTTGGATTCCTTGGCTAGCAACAGCTGACTCGCTGGTGGATTTATGAGACACACCAACCCGTTTGCCTTCGCTAGGGCCTTTCTCAGGTCCTCTAGCTCCCGGCGGCAAGCGCTGTGGTCGGTGTTCTCAGATCTATCCTCCATGGCCATCTTATATGCTGCCCTGGCTCCCAGGAGCTTTTCCTCTTGGGCATCTACTTGTTTGGCTAGACGGAAACACCTCTCTCTCATTCTACCTTCACTGGCCTTGGCCTCAACGACCTGACATTTTAAATATTCTACCCGGGTTTCGTGGCAGCGAATTACAGAGCGGCGTTCCTGATTCAGCGCGTCAAGCGATTCAATCAGTTTTTGACCTCCCGCAACCTTTTCCTCTACGTCTTTAAGCAAGCCGTTGATCTGGACTGTCTGTGCTGCAACTACCTGGTCCAAAAGCTGGACTTGCTTCTTGTAGCACATCAGCCAGACCGCCTTTTCTACAGATTTCTTATGCTCTCTACCCGCTGTCCACTTGATGGCTGCGTCTAGCGGGCGCCTATCCCTTAGTAGATCAGATATCCATTGTTTTGTGAGGTTGACTTTTCCGAAAACATAATCTGCTATTCTTTCATCCATCACATTTCGTTTATTCAGATCTTGATCTAACACACTACTTTCTTGCTGCCAAGGTCCTGCCGCGGTCGCTATTTCTGTAGGTTTTTTTTTCCTGCTCTCTTGCCCGTTCTGGCCCCCTGCCAGGCTTCATGCAAGAATTACCCTTGAGTGGTTCGACCCACCCCCCCTACGGTTCTAGACCTTGGACTTAGATGCAGAGAACAGTAGTGCAGAGAAGAGGACTCAATAGACCAGGCTGAATAGCACGAAATGGATGCTTTTATTTTTGAACAGTTTGAAGCATTACAAAATACATGTCATAGGCACAGATTAAAGTAACTACAATCATGCACAAATTTATGAACTTGACTCTATGGAAATGGGGAACACACGGCACATCGTAAAAGGGGAAACACATTACGATTTCCCTTAACTCCCTCCCCTATACCTAAACTAAGTTTCGACCTGGGGAACTTGGGATCATGCTCACCACTCTCGAAATCGCGAAAGGGGGTTCGCAGCCTTTTTGGCACCGTTTCCCGTCGTCACGTGGATTGGAAGCTTCTGGCGCAGTCGATATTCTCTCCTCCCTCGAGGCGGTGGGGTAGACCCAGCCTCGATGAGCGCTCGTCAAGGTTGAGATCCACTAGGCCTGTCGTGGATTTTTGTTCGTGGAGTAGACCTAGATGCAGGTTATGCACATGGGAGAATCTTGTGGCATCGATCGCCGGTTCTCCAGAGGGTTTCTTCTCCGTCGGCCTGGGTCGTCGATGATCTCCCGACCCCAGTACCCGGGCCACCCTTGTCGTCTTCTCGTCGTGGCCGAGCCTTGTTTGGCTGAACACCGGCCACGTTGTCCTTTTTCCGAAACCGTCCGTCTTTAAAAAAACGAAAACGTTTTCATCGATCTGCCGAAGTGGAAGAGGCGCCGATCCGGGCACCGTCCGCCCTTCGTTCGTTCCTCGTAGAAGAAAGTTCTTGAAGAAATGGAAGCCTGAAGTCGCCCAACAAGAAGCCGTAGCAGTGAAGAAGTAACTTAGATGGACTTTCAATCCATAGTTATACTCTTTTGGGACAGTCTTATCTCCCGCCAAATCATAGTCCTGTCTTTGTATTAATTTTGGCGGGCAGAGATCTCTGCAGGGGCGCTTTGTCTTGTAACGGAGCCGGTGATAACTTGAACTGGCCTTCCTGGCCGATAATGTCTGTTAATGTCCTTTGCATTGTCACCGCGGCTCGGTTCGCATATTGATCGGTCCGGACATTTTCCTTGATGGCTGCTAAACGGCTTTTCCTTTGTACAATAAATGGGTATAAGTGTTTTTACATTGTCCGCCCATATCTTGATGGGCCCCATCCTGTACTTATAATCCATTGAATATGTATGCTGTTGCTCTGAGTTTCGGTTCCCAGATACTGGCTTTCGCGGGTTTACTGTCTTCAATCCACAAGCCTGTCTAGCTTGCAGTAACAGAAATAAACTGGTTCAGAAACTGATCACGGGGCCTGGCGGCCATTTTGTATGCCCTTTTATCAAAGGTTTTTCTGTGCAAGCTTACTTTGGTCAATAAACAGTCTTATTTTATCCAGTTTTCTTGCGTGATTTTTGCTGAAAATTTTCGAATCTTACAGGTCCTCCACCACCACGGAAAAAACCATCACAGTATTAAGGACCATATTTGCCAGGAATGGGCTGCCGGAACAGATCTGTTCTGATAATGGACCGCAATTTGTGTCCGAAGAATTCAGGAAGTTCTTAAAAAACAATGGGGTTAAGCACTGCACGTCCGCCCCATACCATCCCGCCACCAATGGATTGGCTGAAAGGTTTGTCCAGACCTTCAAGAAGGCCATAAAGGCCATGGGTAATGAAGACATAAAACTTCAGCACAAGGTGGATAACTTCTTGTTCGCATGCAGGAATGCAACACATATGGTTACAAACCAAACTCCCGCCATGATGTTCTTCAATAGAAGCCTAAGATGCCGGCTGGATTTGATCAAGCCCAACATCAGAAGGGACGTGGAGAACCGGCAATTTCAAGGCATGAATGAAAGGCCAACTAGAACCTTCCAGATAGGTCAACAAGTTTTGGCCCGGGACTACCGTACCGAGAAATGGCAGCCTGGAACTATCTGCACACGACTAGGACCGCTGATGTATACCGTGGACATCGGAGAAAGCATAATAAGGCGCCATGCTGACCAAATCATAGAGTCATCCGAAAAGGGACAACCTACACCACAACTTTATACGCCTAACGATGAAGTAGAGATACCCATATCTACCTCCGATCTAGTGATACTGGAACCCGATGAACCCGACACTGGCATTCAAGCCGAATCAGCCTTGCCAAAAGAACCTACTACACCACCAGAAACTACACCACCGAGGCGTTATCCGGACCGAGTCAGGAAGCCTCCAGAGACTGATTTATAATTAATTAACTGCAGCAATGTATAGATTATTTTTCTTGTAACATATAATTAATAATTACTTAAAATATTATGTACTGGTTAGCTAAAAGGGGAGGAATTGTAGTGTATGTGCCTTTAAGAGCCCCATGTGTACTGTAATGCCGGTAATGGCCACTCGGCTATATAAGCCTGAGTATTGTGTTATATCCGTTAGTTTCCCCTCCAGACTTTGTTTAGTAAACACCTATCAAACCAACTCCTGTCTTCAGTGTCTCTATCAACACACAGACACAACAGGGTGGAGTTAGGATATGTGGAGATTTTAAAGTAACTGTTAACCCTGTATTGTCAGTGGAGCAATATCCGCTTCCCCATATTGATGATTTGTTTGCGGGACTTGCTGGGGGCCAGAAGTTTAGCACAATCGACCTCTGTCAAGCCTACCTGCAAATGCATGTGGATGAACAGTCACGAGAAATGCTGACTATTGTGATGCACATGAGAATATCATTTCAAGAAAAAGAAACCAGAAACTGTAAAAGCAGCAGAGAAGTAAAAAGGGCTAACCTGATACCTGATCTTTAATTGTTAACGAGGCAGGCGCCCATGATGTTACCCCTTGCTGATAGGAACAATGTAGGGCGGTGGGCAGAAACTGTACAGACATTAGGTGATTGCAAATGCATTACCATAATGTTTAGGTGATCATGAACACATTACCAGGATGTTTACTTAGCTGTAACCCATTCAGTAAAATGTGACTTGTATATTTCGAACTGCCAGACCAGGAAATCCAATTAAATGTATACGTGCACAGCTCAGGATTGGTGCAGAATGTACGAGGTGTTAATGCTTTCTCAAAAGCAGGGATAAAAATGTAGCACGCTGTATGAGAAATTGCTTACTCTGTTGGATTCGTCAGACTCTTGCAGGAGTCGGTGCCGATATATCAGAGTAAGACTCCGCGGAAAATAAATCGTTTAAACTCTCCAGGTGTATTCGACTCAGTGATTGCTGAACCAGACTGAGGGTAAAAGAATCCGTTCTATCATTTGGTGTCAGAAGTGGGATCTCAACGGACAGTCACCGAGAGTTCGCGAACTAGGAGCTGAATCGTCTCGGACGTGGAGGGAGGAAATGGGCCCCCAATGTGAGTAATTTTTGTACTGCCTCGGTTTTCCTCCGATTCCGCCAGTCTGACGACGAGTCGGCCAATCGCTAACTCCCGTGTGGTGTCCCGCCGAGATCCAGGTCAGTCTGGCGAATGCGGGAAGAGATAGGTATTAGGTCAGTGATCGGATATCACTGAGGGTCAGTGATCGGATATCACTGAGGGTCAGTATACGTACTGAGGGAATAACTAGGAACTGTGTAAACTTAGTAATAAGTACTTGTGTCAGGTAAAGCGTCGACCTTGTATATCACTTGGCCTGCCTAGGCTCTGAACAAGTTTAAAACGCGACTGTGTAAAGTTCACAAGGGGAGTAAGATGGGCAATTGTTTAGATACCACGACTGAATCGGGTAGCGCCTTACAGACCCTTTGTGAACAACATCCTGACAAAGCGAAGCAACTCAGACAGTTGTCAGGAGGATTAAATAAGAAATTAGGAAGTGATCAATGGCCACTAGGAGGAACTAAGAATCGAGATGCCGCTAAAAAGGCTCAAGAACTAATCTGGAAAAGTAACAGGGGCACCACTGCCAAAGAACTAATTGCCCTATGGAGACAGTACTGTCAGGAACTGAAAGAAATTTCCCTATTAGCAAGTTGGCAGGATAATGCCCTAAAATTAGGAATAGGACTTACCGAAAAAGGGATAGTCAAACCAGTAGAGGTGCTGAAAAAGGAATGTGCTCATGAGAAACGCTCAAAACAAGAGTCTGAAAAGACCATGAGCGAGCCTGGAAAGGCTGATAAGAGTGGATTACGTAATCCAATGGTTGGCCTTGCCTTGACAGAGGGAGATGGTGATGATGATTTGGACGAATGGAATCACAGGGCTCATGTTGTTCCCCGCGCTCCCCCCCCCGTACGTTAACATTTATCCCCCGGTGGCACCACCCGTACCAACTGCACAAACCCCCGCGCCGACACCTCAAGTATCTGCCAGTGTCGTTTCCCCGCCGCCGTCAGTCACGGTGCAGATGAACAGTCCCCCGCCGGTCCAGATGGGAAACCAACCACCGGGTCCCCAGTATACTGGCCCCGTAGCTTTCCGTACCCGACACAAGGGAAGGAGAAACCCACTTCCCCCACCTTTAGATAGTCCAGTAGGGACGCGCAGACGAAGAAGAAAGAGACAGATGGTGCTGAGTAAGAAATCAAACAGTCAGGAACAGAGTTCCCTAGAGGCTCCAGACTATAGTGATACTGACGAGGGAGATTCGGGAGACGACTGGTCATCCCTGGAATCAGAATCCGATACCGAGAGACCCGCCAGACATAAACCGATACCCCGACAGTTGCCGGTGAGACAAATGCCTAACCCTGCCTTTAACGCGAATAATCCAGTGGCTGCCGGTAACCCCCGGACCATAGGTATCTTCTACCCCTGGAAACCTAACGAGATAATGGCTATCTTAACCGGGATGCCAGATAGGAAGAAATCCCCCACCTTGTTTGTAGATATCCTCCGGACTACTATACTCGTCTATAATGCTGAATCAAGAAACTTATGGGCTTTAGTACAGCAGATCTTGACTCCCGCCGAACATGCAAGGTTCTTGATTAACCTAGGCTCTGCGAACCATGCCGCATTAGAGGTTCAATATGCACAGGGTGATGCTCGTGAACGTGCCATACTCACTGCCCTAACCACTACCCTGCAGAAGCCCATTGATATATCCAAGGTGTTGGATACTAAACCACAAAAGGGCGAGGGAGCAGAGGAATTTCTAGAGAGATTCTCTGAGGTGTATCGGAGTCAGTCAGGAGATGCTAATTACCAGAACGGAGCAAACTCGCCACAATACTGTGCTATTCTGATAAATTGTCTACCAACCTCGGTGTCTGAAGCAATTAAGACGAACAATATGGACTGGTCAGAGAATAGTCCCAGCCAGATGGCCAGGGCAGTGAAATATTATTGGAAAAAAAATAAGAGCCAGGAGAGTCAGCCCCAGGTCAAAGTCAAGACTGAGTATGTGATGAAAAAGGAAGAGCCAAAGCCCACCCAAGATGTGATGGGATATCAGATGGAACCCCAGCAATGTGTCCCAGGGTGGGTTGATGGACAGGGGTACAGATATATCAGCCACCCCAACGGACCGACCGCCCCTAGTTATGGCCCACCCTACGCTCCCCCAAGACAAAATTTTGGCAATAGAGGAAGAGGAGGGAGGCAAGCAGGGTCAGATACCTGTTTCAACTGTGGCCAGCAAGGCCACTGGAGCAGGGAATGTCCCTCCCGAAGACAAGGAAGAGGGGGCCATATGCAGGGACAACGGGGAGGTTGGCAGGGAAATCGGGGACGAGGAAGATATACAGACTTCTCCCAGAATAATCCGTTTCCCTAGTACTGACTAGCCAACCTCGTGGTGAACGGGTTCCAGTCGGACGAGGAGCCCGTTCTATCACTGCTGATTGAAGGGAGCCGGCATACGTTTCTGGTAGACACCGGAGCTGCTATGTCATCTGTCCGATCAGAGCTCAATCTCCCTAAATCCGGGGAAACACAAAGCCTGTCCGGATTCCAAGGACAAGTGTGCCAGTACCCAATATCAGGGCCAGTTGAAGTAACATTTCGAAATGAGTCCATAAAACACCAATTCGTAATCACAGATGGGCTGGATTGCAATCTCATGGCCAGAGACCTGTTATGTGCATTTCAGTTAAGACTCGAGTGTGGGAACGAAGGAATAACTGTGAAACCATGGGCCCCTAAAAGACAATGTTACGTCTCCATCACCCCACAATGGTGGACTCTGGACTTAAAGGATGAACCCCCATCTCATGTAACCCTAGCTTATGATCGAAGTGGAAAAGATAAGGAGTTGGAGAATTTTTACCAAGCTTATGAAGGGACTGAGTGGGATGTTGTTCTCCGAGCCATAGTTACAGGGCCGGAGGGGAAAAGCAGAATATGTTGAGGTTCCCTCGGAATTGTGGAAGCAACCCCTAACCGTAGCCCCACACATCACCCGGGAAGTAAACTCCCCCTACCGTGCGAAAGATCTGGGACCCATGGTAAAACAGGCAGTTGAACAAGCTAACCCAGATGACCGGCAGGAGCAGGCCCTGTCAGGCGGTCGAACTATCCTGTTCTACCAAGAAACGAGATATACCTGTTGAATAATCCTAAACTGCAATTTAAGCATTGTACTACAGGTAGACTACCCTTTATCTGGACTTCCGAAAACCGAAACCCTCTAAAAACCGAAGGTTTTTTCGTTCAGCGTAAGTCGTGCGTACGACTTACGCTGAACGAAAAAACCGAAGGTTTTTAGAGGGTTCCGGTTGCGGAAGTTAGGATAAAGGTAAGTCGTGCGCACGACCCCCCGCCGACCCCCCCGCCAGCCCCGACAACCGCCGACCCCCCCGCGGACCCCGCCGGCCCCGACAACCGCCGACCCCCCCAGCCCCGACAACCGCCGACCCCCCCGCGGACCCCGCCAGCCCCAACAACCGCCGACCCCGCCAGCCCCGACAACCGCCGACCCCCCCGCGGACCCCGCCAGCCGCCGACCCCCCCGCGGACCCCGCCAGCCCCGACAACCGCCGACCCCCCCGCGGACCCCGCCAGCCCCGACAACCGCCGACCCCGCCAGCCCCGACAACCGCGGACCCCCCCCGCGGCCCCCGCCAGCCGCCGACCCCCCCGCGGACCCCGCCGGCCCCGACAACCGCCGACCCCGCCAGCCCCGACAACCGCCGACCCCCCCGCGGACCCCGCCAGCCCCGACAACCGCCGACCGCCCCCCCGCGTACCCCGCCGGCCCCGACCGACTTACGCTGAGCGTCAGCGTAAGTCGTGCGCACGACCCCCCGCCGACCCCCCCGCGGACCCCCGCCGACCCACCTTCCGAAATCCGAAATTCTCCTTTATCCGAAACTCGGCTGGTCCCGAGGTTTTCGGATAAAGGATAGTCTACCTGTACTATCAACCCAGCATGTTTTCTCACAGAACCACCCCTCGAACAAACAGACCCCGGACAGGATTGTCTATTTTTAATCAAGGAAGATACCTCCATCAGGGAGGATCTATCTGATGCCCCAATGCAGAGTCCTGACACAACCATGTATGTAGATGGAAGTGCGTCAGTCAGTCCCCTTGGGAAAAGACTTTCTGGATATGCAATCATAAATCAGGACGGTAACACTTGAGTCTGCTGCCTTTGAGTTTCCGTATTCCGCCCAACAAGCAGAACTGTTCGCATTAATACGAGCTTGTATCTTAGGGAAGGACTTAAAGGTTAATGTTTATACAGACTCGAGATATGCCTTCGGAGTGGTTCATGATTTCGGACAATTATGGAAAAACAGAGGGTTCCTAATCTCTGCAGGAACACAGATATCCCATCAGAAATTAGTATCTGATTTGCTACAAGCCCTCATGCTACCAAAACAGATCTCCGTGATAAAGTGCTCCGCGCACACAGCAGGACAAACCCCTGTAGATATAGGGAATAGATGCGCAGACCAGGAAGCTAGGGAAGCGTCCCAGGAACGAGTGGTTGTGCCTAGAATGATGAGCCAGACTAAAAGCTCAAATAAAAAATGCCAACCATCCAAGACGTCATTAAGTTACAGGAGGACGCTCCTGACTGTGATAAGGGACTGTGGAAACAGCTCGGTTGTACATATGATTGTGTGTCACCCCTGCCGAGCAAACTTGTATGTCAGATGAGCTAGCATTATGGGTTATTGAATGTATGCACTTTGCAACTCATTGTGGTGCCAGAGCAACTAGTGGCACGTTATTAGCTACATGGTGGCATCCTAGATTACAAGCTCTGGCTCAAGGTATTAGCAGCCGCTGCCTCATTTGTCAGCAGCATAACCCGGGAAAAGGCATACCTTGTGAAATGGGTGAGACGCCGTTACCCACGGGTCCCTTTGAGACCCTCCAGATGGACTACATTGAGTTAGAAAGGTGTCAGTGTTATAAATATGTACTGGTTATTGTTGATGTATTTAGTAAGTGGATTGAGGCCTACCCGACTACGGATAACAAAGCCTCCACTGTTGTAAAAGTTTTAATGAGAGAAATTATTCCCAGGTACGGAATTCCAAACCGATTAAGTTCAGACAACGGCCCTCACTTCGTGGGTCAGGTAACCAAGGAATTCTGCGCTCAAATGGGCATCCAACAGCAGCTACATTGTGCTTACAGGCCACAGGCCGCCGGACTGGTCGAGCGGGCTAATCAGACCTTGAAAAATAAACTTGCCAAATTACAGGCCGAGACGGGAACTACATGGCTCAAATTACTCCCCGTGGCCTTGTTCCAAATACGTACTACCCCGGCTGGTGCAGCAAGGTTAAGCCCTGCTGAAATCATATATGGCAGACCTCTCAAAACCCCGTGGAGCCAGGAAGTCCCAAAGACTGTCCACTTTCACCACATGACGGCAGAAATGACTAACTATATTTTGTCGTTAACCAGGGCATTGAAAAGTCTGCACTCCCGGGTACGCGCTGCCTACATCGACCTCCCCCCTATAGTCAGTCCGTCCAAAATCGAGCCCGGAACGTATGTATTGATCAGGAATTGGACGCGAAAAAGGACTGGAACCTTGTTGGGAAGGACCCTATCAAGTCCTACTCACCACCCCAACTGCTGCCAAAGTAGAGGGAAAGAGTGCTTGGGTCCACCTCCACCACTGTAAAATTGTCAGTAATGCTATGCCTAAAACTTAAAGAATGCTAACCTCCCTTGCTTCCAAGAAATCTCTCCCTAAAACAGACGTGCCGCGCCGACTGACCATGCAGACGCCCCTGTGGATCCTCTCCATCAGTGTCCTGCTCACCCCTGGAATAACTCAACAGCCCAGAAGAAGGACATGCCAGCGGAACCAACCCAAGCGGATACACCATCTATGCCAAGGAGACATGCTTCGGTGCAATGATGATAACCCAGGCGGGTTCGGGAAATGGAACGTGATCAACTTGGACACCTACAGTGGGCTTATTAGACAGCCCCACCGCTCGCTAGTGCTGAGAAACGAACACAGAGGAACATTGCCATGCTATTGGACTGAGTGCAAATTTGATTACGTTTGCCGACGCCAGGCGACCAAGTCTGTTACTGCAGGACCATGCAGTATAACTACAGACACCAAAGGACAGAATCGTTGTCTGAAGTTGCCCTCTATTATGAGCAGCTTTGACTATTTTAGGTTAGAAGGTATCCTCACCAAGAAACGTAAACGAGATCTCCAACACATTTTCCCTAAAGAAACCCCAACGGGCAACCTATTCCTCCAGACTCACGCAGCCCTATACTCACCAGAGTCAATTGTTTGTTATCCGCCCCTGACCTCTGTGGAGGGGATGTTTCCCCAACCCCGGTTATTGTTCCCCCGGACTTTCTTTTAGATGCTCACCTCCCCCCTCCCACAACCAATATAACAATACCCTATACCTTAACCCCGCCCGCCAATTGCCTGAGACTAAGCAGGAACCCTGGTGGTTACGAGAATTGTTGGAATGGGACGGGCTATGGTTGTAGGTCAGTATGGGTTAAACAGAACTACACCTGCTTGGTGACACGCTGCCTCCACCATCAATGTACGATAGGACCTGACACCGGTAGCTGCACATGTGAGCAATCCGTATGTGTTTCAGTAACCGAAGGAGTGCAAGTTTTATGTGGAGAAGGGAATGGAACAACTCTGAAGGTGGGGGGGAAACCTTTATGCTAGTAGAAATAGCTAGTACCCAGCCTGCTGATACCCTTGAGATCCAAGGCCTGGACTATTTCCTTCCCCCGAGCCATTTAAGCACAAGGCGGAAACACATATCCGTGATATATACCAAACCAGGCTACTTTTTCTTGGGCCAAGGAAAAGCCACTAATTTCATGGTAATAGGTACCGCCTCCCAGACTGTAGCCATCGCTACTCTAACCCCTACCACAGTACCTTGCCCCTCCCAATGGACATCCCACCGAAAAATAGTAGCCAGGGCAGCCTCGAAAGAGTTTTGCTCCAAATGGAAAGATCCTGAATCCCTAGGATGACATGGAACCTCTGTAGGATATGGATTTGCTGGCCTGTTCTCTATAGGCTATACTGGAGCCTATTTGGCCGCTAATAACCGGAACTACCTTATCTGTGGTCTCACCATCCTGGGTAATGCTACCATGGGGGCCCTCGACGCAGTCACTAAAGAATTGTCGGAACTCAGGTTATTCACTATGCAGAACAGATATGCCCTAGACTACCTGCTGGCCCGAGAAGGTGGTGTCTGTGCAATAGTAAAAGGTAAATGCCTTATGGGAGTCCGAGACCAGACAGAGAACATCACCCGCTTTATCACTAAGATAAGGGAACAAATGGATAATATGAAGGAAGCAAGTAACTGGGGAAACTGGGGATTTGGAGGATGGTATGACTGGTTGATAAATATGGCTATGTACTCAGTAGCTGCCATCGTTTGTATTTTCGTTGGACTAGCAATCATGAAATGTGTGTTGGGAAGAATGCAGCTAGCTTTGGAGAAAATAGGTGGCCCGAGGATGTTAGTAGTAAGACAGGCCAGTGAATGTGAAATGAAGGAAGTAAAGTACGATGATAATGAAGAATTTGATCGACTAAATAGAATAGACGTAACCGAATAACGGTTGGTTATCATAGAATGATAAAAGGAGGGAATGAGAATATCATTTCAAGAAAAAGAAACCAGAAACTGTAAAAGCAGCAGAGAAGTAAAAAGGGCTAACCTGATACCTGATCTTTGTTAACGAGGCTGGCGCCCATGGTGTTACCCCTTGCTGATAGAAACAATGTAGGGCGGCGGGCAGAAACTATACAGACATTAGGTGATTGCAAACGCATTACCATAATGTTTAGGTGATCATGAACACATTACCAGGATGTTTACTTAGCTGTAACCCATTCAATAAAATGTGACTTGTATATTTCGAACTGCCAGACCAGGAAATCCAATTAAATGTATACGTGCACAGCTCAGGATTGGTGCAGAATGTACGAGGTGTTAATGCTTTCTCAAAAGCAGGGATAAAAATGTAGCACGCTGTATGAGAAATTGCTTACTCTGTTGGATTCGTCAGACTCTTGCAGGAGTCGGTGCCGATATATCAGAGTAAGACTCCGCGGAAAATAAATCGTTTAAACTCTCCAGGTGTATTCGACTCAGTGATTGCTGAACCAGACTGAGGGTAAAAGAATCCGTTCTATCACACAAGGGCCTATTTAGGTATCGTCGACTTCCTTTCAGAATTACATCAGCTCCAGCGCTTTTCCAACGTGCTATGGACCAGATCCTTAGTGGATTGCCTGGAGTCCAGTGCTGCTTAGATGATATCTTAGTTACTGGGTGTGATAACCAAGACCATCTGCGTAACTTGAACGCAACGCTACAGAGACTGAGGGATTATGGACTCAGAGTTCGCAGGGATAAATGCGATTTTTTTCAGGCATCAGTTGAGTACCTCGGTCATGTGATCGATGCCACAGGCCTTCACAAGGCACCGTCCAAGACAATCGTGGATGCCCCAGCACCTGAAAATATCAGCCAGCTGCGTTCTTTTCTAGGGTTACTGAACTATTATGGACGGTTCATACCGAACCTAGCCTCGATGCTGAGGCCGCTGCATTGGTTGCTGTGTAAAGACAAGAAGTGGGAATGGACTAACAAGTGCCAGGAGGCATCATGACAGCAAAGGACACGCTCCTGAAGTCAGAGGCTCTGACGCATTTTAACCCATCATTACCAATACAGTTAGCTTGCGATGCATCATCATATGGTGTGGGAGCGGTCGTTTCTCATAGCATGCCAAACGGAGAGGAGAAGCCGATAGCATTCGCATCTAGGACTTTGAACAGAGCTGAAACTAACTACGCCCAAATAGAACGAGAAGCACTGAGCATCGTTTTTGGCGTTCGCAAGTTTCACCAATATTTGTACGGGAGACAGTTCACCCTACTAACAGATCACCGCCCTCTCACGACCATCTTCGGGCCACATACAGGGATTCCGTCACTTGCTGCGAGCAGAATGCAAAGGTGGGCGCTGCTGTTGTCTGCACACACATTTGACATTAGATATCGCAAGTCTGACCTGCACAGCAACGCCGACGGTCTTTCCAGGTTGCCACTGCCTGTCACCAAGCCTAAGATGCGTAGCATGGACATCTGCTATTTTAGGCAGGTGATGAACACGCCTGTTACTTCGACACAGGTCCGACGAAACACCAGAAAGGACCCAGTGTTGTCTGCAGTGCTGGACATTATCGTCAGGGGCAAGCTTGACAGCAATAACCCAAACCTGAAACCGTATCTCTTAAGGAGAAACGAACTGTCGGTGCAGTCTGGATGTTTGCTGTGGGGGAGGAGAGTGGTTATTCCACCATCACTACGGAAACCAGTGTTACAGGAACTACACGCCGGACACTGTGGAATGGTTCGTATGAAAGAAATAGCGAGGAGCTACTTCTGGTGGCCGGGTATGGATGGACAGATTGAGGACAAAGCTAAAACCTGTTCCTCATGTCAGAGAGTTTGTAATGTGGCCACAGCTTGCACCTCTTCACCCCTGGGACATTCCGGAGGAAGCATGGCACCGCATTCATGTAGACTTTGGGGGTCCATTCGAGGAGAGAATGCTCCTGGTGGCTGTTGACGCGCACAGTAAGTGGCCAGAGGTTGTTATAATGAGGTCCACCACCGCTGAGAAGACCATCGAGAAGTTAGGTGAGGTGTTCAGCCAATTTGGATCTCCGATGCAACTTGTCTCAGACAACGGTCCACAGTGGATGTCACAAGAAATGGCTACATTCCTGCAGGTGAATGGCGTACAACATATCAGGGCTGCACCATACCACCCTGCGACCAATGGTCTAGCTGAGAAGTTTGTTCAGACCATGTAACACTCTCTAAAGGCATCGCAAGGCCAGGGAATGCTTCATCAGTGCCTGAATAGTTTCCTGTTGAGTTACAGGAACACACCACATGCGACCACAAAAGCATCACCTGCCACTCTACTGCTCAAAAGAGAGCTATGAACCAACTTCGACCTGCTGAAGCCACCAAAGGTGAAAGACGTGGTACAGTATCAGCAGGACAAGCAGATAAAGCGACGTGAACAACGCTCCAAAGACAGAGTCTTCAGTCCAGGTGAACATGTGTTGGCACGGAACTACAGTGGTGGACCTAAGTGGGTTCCTGCTACTGTCATTGCACAGACTGGTCCAGTATCCTACACTGTACAGACACCCGAGGACATTGTCTGGAAGAGACACACCGATCAGTTTCTATGAAATGCAGCAACACCCACTGAACCACCAACAGCAGTTTATCTGCCATTGGGCAATGCTGTGGGTCATCTGCCTTCTACACCGAGAGGCTCACCTTAGTCATAGAGTCATAGAGTAATACAGCACGGATAGAGGCCCTTCGGCCCATCGTGTCCATGCCGGCCATCAAGCCCTGTCTAATCTAATCCCATATTCCAGCATTTGGCCCGTAGCCTTGTATGCTATGGCATTTCAAATGCTCATCCAAATGCTTCTTAAATGTTGTGAGGGTTTCTGCCTCCACAACCCTTTCAGGCAGTGAGTTCCAGACTCCAACCACCCTCTGGGTGAAAAAGTTCTTTCTCAAATCCCCTCTAAACCTCCCGCCCTTTACCTTGAATCTATGCCCCCTAGTTATTGACCCCTCTACTAAGGGGAAAAGCTCCTCAGCATCCATCCTATCTATGCCCCTCACAATTTTGTACACCTCAATCATGTCCCCCCTCAGCCTCCTCTGCTCCAAGGAAAACAAACCCAATCTGCCCAGTCTCTCTTCATAGCTGAAGCGCTCCAGCCCTGGTAACATCCTGGTGAACCTCCTCTGCACCCTCTCTAACGCGATCACATCTTTCCTGTAGTGTGGCGACCAGAACTGCACACAGTATTCCAGCTGTGGCCTAACCAGTGTTTTATACAGCTCCATCATAACCTCCTTGCTCTTATATTCTATGCCTCGGCTAATGAAGGCAAGTATCCCATATGCCTTTTTTACCACCTTATCCACCTGTTCCGCCGCCTTCAGGGATCTGTGTACCTGCACACCCAGATCCCTCTGACCCTCCGTCTTGCCTAGGGTCTTTCCCTTCATTGTGTATTCCCTTGCCTTGTTAGACCCCCCAAAGTGCATCACCTCGCACTTTTCCGGGTTAAATTCCATTTGCCACTGTTCCGCCCATCTGACCAACCCATCTATATCGTTCTGCAGACTGAGGCTACCCTCCTCGCTATTTACCACCCTACCAATTTTAGTATCATCCGCGAATTTACTGATCATACCCTTTACATTCATATCCAAGTCATTAATGTAGACCACAAACAGCAAGGGACCCAGCACCGATCCCTGTGGTACCCCACTGGCCACAGGTTTCCAGTCACAAAAACAACCTTCGACCATCACCCTCTGCCTTCTGCCACTAAGCCAGTTTTGTATCCAATGTGCCAAGGCACCCTGGATTCCATGGGCTCTTACCTTCTTGACCAGTCTCCTGTGCGGGACTTTATCGAAGGCCTTACTGAAATCCATGTATACCACATCCACTGCGTTACCCTCATCCACACACCTAGTCACCCCCTCAAAAAATTCAATCAAATTAGTCAGACATGATCTTCCCTTGACAAAGCCATGTTGACTATCCCTGATTAATCCTTGCCTCTCCAAGTGGAGACAAATTTTGTCCCTCAGGATTTTTTCCAGTAATTTTCCTACCACTGATGTTAGGCTCACTGGCCTGTAGTTCCCCGGTTTTTCCCTACTACCCTTCTTGAATAATGGTACTACATTAGCGGTTCTCCAGTCCTCTGGCACATCCCCTGTGGCCAGAGAGGTCCTGAATATATGTGTTAGAGCCCCCGCAATCTCCTCCTTTGCCTCACACAGCAGCCTGGGGTACATTTCATCCGGGCCTGGGGATTTATCCATTTTTAGGCCAGCTAAAACCGCCAATACCTCCTCCCTCTCGATGTTAATATGTTCGAGCATATCACAGTCCCCCCGCCCTATTTCTATGTCTACATCGTCCTTCTCCATAGTGAAAACAGATGCAAAAAATTCATTTAGAACCCCTCCTACATCTTCCGGCTCCACACACAGATTGCCACTTTTGTCCCTAATGGGCCCTATTTTTTCCCTAGTTATCCTTTTACCCTTAATATACTTATAAAACATCTTCGGATTTTCCTTTATTTTGCTCGCCAGTGTTATTTCATGGCCCCTCCTTGATCTCCTAATTTCTTTTTTAAGTATCCCCCTGCACTTTTTGTACTCCTCTAGGGCTTCCTCCGTCTTTAGCCTTTTGTATCTACCAAAAGCCCTCCTTTTTTTCCTAATCCATTCCCGTATATCCCCTGACATCCACGGTTCCCTGTGGTTTTTGGAACCACTCTTGACATTTATGGGAACATGTTGCCCTTGTATGATCTCAATCTCCCTTCTGAAAGCCTCCCATTGCTCCGATGCGGATTTTCCTACAAGTAGCTGATCCCAGTCCATTTTGGCCAGATCCTGCCTTATCCTATTAAAATCGGCCTTCCCCCAATTTAGAACCTTTATTTCCGGCCCATCCCTGTCCTTTTCCATGACCACCTTAAATCTTACCATATTATGGTCACTATCACCAAAGTGCTCACCTACTAGCACTTTTTCCACTTGGCCGGCCACATTCCCTAGAATTAGGTCCAGTACCGCCCCCTCTCTTGTAGGACTTTCTACATGCTGGCTCAAAAAGCTCTCCTGGATGCACTTTAAGAATTCTACACCCTCTGAGCCTTTCACACTTTGACTATCCCAGTTAATATTGGGGAAGTTGAAATCCCCCATTATTATTACCCTATTATTTGCACATTTCTCTGAGATTTGCCTACATATCTGTTCCTCTATTTCCCCCTGACTGTTTGGAGGCCTATAGTACACTCCCAGCAAAGTGCTTGCCTTCTGAGGAAGCAGCCGCTTCAGCCCCCATCTCACCAGCAAGGGAGACCTGTATACAAGCACCTCAGCCGCCTACACCTGTGTTGACATCACCTGTGAGAGACAATGAACTGGAGAGCCAGGTTGACCGCCGGTACCCTACCAGAGAGCGGCGGGCCCCTATACGTTTGAACTTATAGTTCAGAGGCTTACCCTTTATCTGGGGCAGAATAATCCCCATGGGTATAGCCATGGTTGGAGGAAGTCTACCCTCACTCCCAGGTGATTGTGTTTTAAAAATTGTGGTTTTATTGGGACATCTAATGTAAGAGGGGAGATGTTGTGTATTGCGAATGTTGTATTTGAATTGTCCCACATAGCTTACTGTAGTTGTGATGTGCAATGCACTATGGGAAATAGAGTGCATTTTAGTTGAGAAGATTCTCTTGGAAGATGGCTGTTAACTGAACTCTGTCTCCTGCGTATTCTTTTAATTGTTATACTGTACAAGCAAGGTTATTAAACTCTTGAGATTTAACAATATCTCACTATGGCAGTTTGAGAATTTGAATTCAGTTTAAAAAGCTGGTACCAGTAAAAGTGGCCATGAAGTTGTCGGATTGTGGTAAAAATCTAATTGCGGTCCTTACTCAGTCTGGCCTGTATGTGGCTCCAATCCCACACCAATGTGGTTCACTCTTAACTGGCCTTTGAAGTGGCCGAGCCACTCAGTTGTATAAACACTGCTACAAAGAATAAGACTACAGAGGCTCACAAGGTCCACCACCACCTATTCAATTCAATTCAATTCGCTTTATTGGCATGACAAGGTACATCTTATGTTGCCAAAGCATCGAAAAACATTCATGGTTGAACACATAAATACAGATCTATCCATACAGTGTATAAACAGATATATCCCTGAGTGTATAAATATACATTCATATAATTTGTATATACTCTTTTCTAATATTCTCAGGTCAATTAATGCTACCTTGCCAGCAATGCACACACCCTGAGAATTATTTTTAAACTGGGCGGTGCCTGGTATCTGCTCACTAATTATAATCTCGAGTATCTTCACAGAGTTTCTGACCTTTCTTGCTTCTTTCAATAACTTCAATCCATCCAGCATTCCCCTATCATTGGCTCCCTTCAGCACGTCTCCCTCTATGATGAGAATCTGCTGCTGATTGTACTGGTCTCCCGCTACAGTCCCTGAAGGTTCCCTCTCCAGGTCTGATCCTATCCTGGCCTTATCACTTACTGAATATAATTCTATCCACTCAGCCTCAGAAAATCTCTTGCCGTCTCTCCCTGTAAGTTCCTGCACCTCGAAGGTCAGAAATCCTTTTTAAGCTGCTGATTAACAGACACTTTTCATATCTCTTCACCTTTGTATTGTATCCCCCTTTCTCCATTATGAAGACTGCACAATAACCACACCTCATGGGCTCCATCTTATGTAAGAATAAAAATATATGTTTTGTATGTGTGATGGTCTCAAGACCATTAATATAAGATAAAGATAAATTTGTGTATAGATCTCCCCTGGGTAAGGCAACAGCACGAAACTTAACAAAGGAAACCTGCATAACAGGATAACCGCCCACAGAGACAACATCGAAACTCACCATCGAAACTCAAGAGCCACTAAAAGGTGTCAACAATTAACTTAAGCAAGAAATGGCACCAGCCACTGCAGACAGACACATGTTCAAAGGAAAGCCAATCAAGAACGGCCAGAATCTAAAACCCAAACGTGGCGTCTTAAGAATTTAAACTAGAAGACAATGGACTTTAAAAAGATATAAAAACAAGGAACCAAAGGCTCTCTCTCTCGGACCAGGCGATAGAACAAGAAGCTCTCCTTCTACAGACCAGACCAAGAAGCAAGGAAAAAGGCCGCGTGCATTGCCTAGCTCAGGGAAGTACTCGTCTGTGTAAATCGAACCCATTACCTTACGAGTTGTAATCGAGTAGAGTCATAGGATACCAGTAGGCTATTGTTTTGATGTGCATGAGTGTGTGTGTTTAATAAACTTGCATGAGTTTGTGTTTAATAAACTTATTCCAAATTGTTTCAAAAGAATTGGTCTTGCTGTCAATTTAATGCCAGTTGAAATAAAAAGCTTACACTTAGTTATAATTTTCTCAGCTGTTTCCCTTTCTTGTTCTATTTCTCCTGTTGTCCCTTTAGGTTATACTTTTTTAAAGTTTCAAACATTCCCTTTTAATTTTCCTTCTGTCCACTATCCCTATTTTCACCTTTTACTTCTCTGGGGTTTTCTTTGCTGTATCTGGTCTCTGGTGGTGTGCTGTGTCACCTAATTCACACAGGGGTTTTATTTCACCTTACTTCTCCTCCACTCTATCCCTTTCCCCTTAACTTCTCAAGTGCTTTCCTGTTAAATCTGCCTGTGCTGTTCTTTAAGAAAATACCGAGAGTAATTGGTCTGCTTCTGTTTCCTGGTCCCTGTTGTTTTACCCGATCGCTGAAACTTTGCGCTGTTCGGGAGGCTTTGGAGGAAGTTTAACAAGTTCATGTCGACATTAAACGCTTCACATCTAGAATATAAATAGGAGACACGTTCCACAGATCATCACTTGTCACGGAGACAGGATCGGTATCGATCTGATAACATACTGTACAAGAGACTTCACTCTGCATTCCAAGGGCTGATCAATTTACACTGATCTATTAAAATGTTGTTTAGAATAAAGTGAAACTCTCACTTCCTGTCCCTGGTTCCTTCAGCAGCGATACAAATGGCAGTCTGTGTAAGAACTGAGTAATTAAATAAATAAACGCATTATCTAAAGAGCTTTAAGTATTGAGAGACGCTCAAACCCGAATCTGTGAACGCTCCCTGTTCAGCATTCTGTTACCTGTGTCTGTATTTTATTTTACACGGTGTCTCACCTTAAACTCTGCAGTAGCTTCTTCCAGTGGCCGCACCTTGTGGTTTTGATGATTTTTTGAAACCTGACAAACGACACAGATGGGCTGTTTGTCAGTTTTACAAAATAATTTCATCTTCTCCTTGTGGCGGCTGCATTCCTGCTGACTTTTAGCACTTTGATCACTTTTTACAAAAGTCTCCACGATGTTGGCGAGGATGCGATTGGGTCTCAGGGCCCTGGAGGAAGTCTCCTTTCTACAGACGGGACAGCCGGCGGTGAAAGCGCTCTCCCAGTACCGGGTTATACAGGATCGGCAGAAGTTGTGATCACAGTCGAGTAAGACAGGGTCTTTATACAGATCATGGCACACAGCACAGGAAAGTTCACCTTCCATCTCGAAGGGCTGGTCACCTTGCACTGAGCTCCAAGTAAAATGGTGATCAGTGTTGTTATGTTCATTAATAACTAGACATTCTTATTATGAACACAGTTAGCTTCTAGCTAGTTATTTATTCAGTACTGGTTCTCTAGGTACAGTATCTGTAAAGGCTTCCATGTGTGCAGGCTACCATCTTGACTGTTGCCTTCTGGGTAGCCTAGTGCCTCATGGGTAATGTAATCTTAAACATACAGCGATATACAGCTCGACACAGCTCCACTTAGTGTCCACTATAGAATGACATGCTATTGATCGCTACAAGTGTGAAGTGAAATACTTTCAGTTTCACTTCCTGATTCCAGCAGCAATATTGGGGCAGCAATTCCTCCCCAAACGCGTGAGTACGGAATGGGTACTCACGCGTCTGGCCGGAGGAAATGCCGGTTTTCAGCATGCACAGCGCATGCGCTGAAAACCGGCATTTCCTCTCCTCTCACCCGAGAGTTGAAGAGGCTAGCGCGTGCGCTGTAGGGGGCAGCGCGTGCGTCTTGGATTTCCTGTGTTTTGGGGGATTTGCGCATGTCTAAAGGCCTCCGGTCTTTACGCTTGTAAAAAGCACACGTAAGTATTTATTTTTACAGGTAAGTGGTGTTTTAGTGTAATTTAGAATTTTTTTTCCCCACAGGTTTATTATTTTAAACAATCTACAATAAGGTAAGTTTAGTTTTAGACCCTTTTTATTAAAAATTTATTTTTTTCCAAAAAAAAAATGATTGTTTAAATTTTTTTTAAAACTTATTTATACTTAATTTAATGATTGGGATGTTTTTTAAAATTTTATTTAAAGTTTAAGTAGTGTTTTGGGGTGCAGTACTTCTCATGAGTTTGACAGTTCTTACTCTCAAACTTATGAATGAAGTTTCCCCTCCCCTGATTGGCTGAACAGTGCTCACCTGATCCCAGCCGGCACATCGCACTAACTACGCCACTGGGTCAGGTTAGCACAGCGCGCCAACATCAGAACCTGGCCACTGACAGGAAATCCACTGCGGGCCAGGTTTCAGATGTCGGCGCGCAGGGTGAGCGCACATCGGGGGCTTGCACGCGCGGCAAGCCCCCGACACCAAGTTCTGGGCCATTATAAACCACCGCCCAGAAAAGGGCAGGGAAGAGTGATAAATATAGATGGATTGTTGAAAAACCAGGCTGGTTGGTTCACTCATTTTGTTCAGGGAACCTGTCACCCCTTCCCAGTCTGGCCTGAATGTATCTCAGCTCCTGTAAGAATATAGATATGTTTTACATTATTCGAATACAGAACAAAGACAGAACAGCTAATCTAGACAGAATTAATTTAAACTGTGCTGACAGGCTTTTGATCACAGCAAGGGCGAGTGTAAGAGAAGGAAATTACTGCAGTATAAGTAAGGCAAGAGGTTCATTTTACAAGAGCATAACATTAAATATTTGTATAACATAGACTGTGGGGGCTAAATTGGGCCGTGTAGTGCCCGCTTTTTAGTTGCTATGCCTCCACATAAGACTCAAATGGGGTCGGAGATGTGCACACAGTTCCGATGGGAAGTGCGTAGGATGCCATCTTGGTAAAGGGGTTTGTGCGCACGCCAAACGACCGCCGGCAGCACGTAGAGTACCGAGATGACGATGTGAATCAGAGTGCAATGCTGATTTGAAGCCACCTCTGCTATTTTGAAACTCCTCAATCCAGCCAACACCCTGTCTTAGCCTCGCACAGCTGAACAGTGTTAAAAAAAGAAAGAGTTGAATATATATAGTGCCTTTAACAACCACCGGACGTCCTAAAGCGCTTTACAGTCAATTAAGTACTTTTTGATGTGCAGTCACTGTTGTAATGTAGGAAATGTGACAGCCAATTTAAGCACAGCAAGCTCCCACAAACAGCAACGCGATCATGTGTCAGCCAGTGGCTCAGTTGGTAGCACCTTCGCCTCTGAGTCAGAAGGTTGTGGGTTTGAAGTCCCACTCCAGAGACTTGAGCACCAAAATCTAGGCTGACACTCCAGTGCAGTACTGAGGGAGTGCGGCACTGTCGGAGGTGCTGTCTTTTGGATGAGATGTTAAACTGAGGTCCTGTCTGCACTCTCAAGTAGATGTAAATGATCCATGGCACTATTTCGAAGAAGAGCAGGGGAGTTATCCCTGGTGTCCTGGCCAATATTTATCACTCAATCAAATTCATTAAAACATTATCTGGTCATTCTTACATTTGCTGTCTGTGGGAGCTTGCTGTGCACAAATTGGCTGCTGCGTTTCCTACATTACAACAGTGAGTGCACTTTGAAAAAGTACTTCATTGGCTGTAAAGCACATTGGGATGTCCGGTGGTCATGAAAAGCGCTATATAAATGCAAGTCTTTCTTTTCTTTCTGATGTTAAATGGAATGAAGGACCCCCCACCAGTACTATTTAAAGGGATCATCAAGTATTTACAAGGTAGTTGCTGGAATATTTATTCTGGTTGCTGGTGCAATTGTGCGTGTTTTTGGAGGTTTCCTGTGCTTGTTTAATGTTTGAATACTCTAGAGGGAGTGGTGTGGCTGGTCCTGCTGTACTTCTTTAGTTATATAAAATATTGTGGTGAAAGAAGTTGCTTCCAGACATGAGTGGCCTGGTAGGGCTTCCTCTAGGAATTGAACACGACTGAGAATGAAGAGAAGCCACGTAGAGCAGGACAAGCTGCTAGAAGGGGGATGAAGTGGAGGAGGAGGAGGAAGTGGAAAAGGAAGGAAGGCTACAGCGTACACAGATCCTTTCTACATGATCAGATTATTCATGAGCGATACCAGTAACCTCAACGACACCTCCCCATTCACCAACTGTCCCACACTCGTTACCTTTCCTCTATCACTGATGTTATAACCGGGTGGTTAAGGTCCAAATAAGGGATATAAGTGAGACTTCAGGAACTCAAAATTTTGCTTTTAATTTACACAGAACCAGGAGAGAACAGAGCTCTCACAACTACAGACATGCACATCAATTCAACTGCATGAGCAATCTAAGATGGAGGATCCTATGATGTCATTCTACCCATAATGCAATTTTACCTTAAGACTGGTAATTATAATCCCCTTAGCATTTGTCTCCCTCTGGTGGACAACTTAAGCATTACACCCCCCCTCTTAAGTTACAACAATTCTTAACAACATTCTTAAAAGTCCATAAGGAAACTCCTTTAACGATAGTCCGTCCTGAATGAATTTAGCAGGTTGTGATCAATCGCTCTGGTGGCTTGTGAGACCTTGTTGAACGTCTTACAGTCAAGTCCCTGCTTGGTTGTGGTAGAGCCACCTGCTGCTCCTGAGCAGTACTCAGAGTATCTGACTCTGCTACGATGGTTTCCTCTTGATTAAGGGGTCCAGGTGTAACTGTCTCTGTTCGTGGGGCTGGTACCACCAGTGCATTTGGATAACTGGGGACCAACTTGTCCTCCCGCATTTCCTCTGGAACCTCCAGTTCGATCTCCCGTTGTCTGGTCAGTATCTGATCCACATGTCTGCGTACTACCTGACCAGTTCCCAACAACAAAACTCTGTCCTTTGGAGCTGCACGGATAGGTGTACCTGGTAGTGGAAGACGGCTCAAGGCATCTGCGTTCCCATGGTACTTTCCCGCTTTGTAAACGATGACATACTCATATGCCCTCAACGTCACTGCCCATCTCTGGATTCGGGGTGACACCATCTGTGGTACTGCTTTCATCTCATTAAAAAGAGATAGAAGAGGTTTATGATCGGTGCCTATGGTGAATTTCCTGCCATATATGTACTTATGAAACCTCTGTAACCCAAACATTACTGCTAATCCCTCTTTATCCAACTGGGAATAGTTTTTTTCCGCTGGGGTCAGAGTTCGAGACATAAACCCGATCGGTCTTTCAGTTCCATCTTCCATACAGTGTGAAAGAACTGCCCTCACCCCGTAAGGTGGTCACAAGAGAGAATGATGTCTTTCTCTACATTGCAGTGAACCAGCACATCCGAGGACAGCATCAGTTTCTTGGATTGTTCAAATGAAACCCTCTGTTCCTCTTCCCACTGCCACTGTGTCTCCTTGCGCAGTAGTTTGTGAAGAGGTGCTAACACTGTTGACAAGTTTGGCAAAAACCTGTTATAATAGTTTAGCAGTCCCAGGTAAGCTCTTAACTCAGTCACATTTGTAGGATCTGGGGCCTCCTGCAGTGCTTTTACCTTCTCCTTGATCGGATGGAGCCCGGTGGCGTCCACTCTGTGTCCCAGGAACACGGCCTCATTCCCCAGGAAAGTGCACTTACTCCTCTTGAGCCGTAACCCAGCCTTATCCAATCTTTGAAGTACCTCTCTCAGAGTGCTCAGATGCTCCTGGTCGGTTCTTCCCATCACCAGAATATCATCCAGATAGATGGAAACACGTGGAATCCCTTGCAGTACACCCTCGATAGTTCTCTGGAAGATAGCTGGACTAGATGAGACACCAAATGGCAAGCGGTTATAGGTAAACAAACCCTTGTGTGTGTTTATGGTTACATACTTCTTGGATTCCTCATCTAGCGTAATCTGCAAGTATGCATGACTCATATCCAGCTTCGTGAATTTCTTCCCTCCAACCAGGTTTGCAAAAAGATCCTCAGTTTTAGGAATAGGATACTGTTCTAGTTTAGATACCCTATTTACAGTCACTTTATAATCTCCACAGATTCTTACCGAATTGTCTGGTTTTAAAACAGGTACAATTGGAGCTGCCCATTCTGAACATTTTACAGGTTCCAGAATGTTCTCCCTCAAAAGACGATCAAGCTCAGCCTCTACCTTCGGTTTCATGGCATAAGGCACAGGTCGTTGTTTAAAAAATCTTGGCAGTGCCTCCTTGTCGACATAAATCTTAGCTGGGGGGCCATTAAATGTTCCAAGTTCTTCCTTGAACACATTCTCATGTTCAATCAGCACGTCTTGCAAAGACAACTGTTTGCCTCTCTCCATTTGATTTATTGCTCCCCAATCTAATTTAAGTTCTTTTATCCAGCCCCGACCTAACAAATTTGGTCCAGAACCTGATACTACAACTACAGGTAGCTGTTCCACGGTGTCCCTGTGTTTCACAGTTACAATAGCTGTACCCAATGTTGCCACTCGTTCACTGGTATAGGTTTTAAGCTTCATAGAGCAAGACTTTAACTCTGGAACTTTTGCACGGTTCCACAATTTTGAATACTCTTCCCTGTTCATTATGGATACGCCACATCCAGTATCCACCTCAAAGTTGATAGTGTCATTTACTATCAGTTGCAAAGTGATAGGATCCACTTTTGGAATGTCCTCTACCATACTATGCATTATGAACATGTCGTCTTCTTCCTCAGCTTCTCCACTGATGTGATGAGCTCCCTGTTTTTTCACTTCTCTTACTAGGTTTTGCTTTTCTCCCCCTTTAGGTTTGTATACCTCCAGGGTAGCTTTTGCTCTACATGCACGTTTGATATGTCCTTTTTTCCCACACTTGTGGCACTTTTCCTCCAGAAACCTGCATTCCCTTGCCAGATGATCTCCATTGCATCTATAACATGCCTTTAAATGCTCACGTTGTGATGTACGACTCATATTTAACTTGTGCACCAGCGTCTGACCTGCAACTTGCTTTGTAGTAGACCAGTCGCAATCTTGGATTTCTTTTACATCTCAGTTCGCTGTCTCTATTAATTGAGCAAGTTCCAACGCTTTTTCATACGTGAGCCCCGTCTCGGACAATAATCTCCTCTGCATTCGAGCATCCATTATTCCGCAAACCAGCCTATCTCTCAGCATGTCTTTCAAGCTGTTCCCGTAATTGCAATCATGTGCCAGTTTTCTCAACACCGCTACATAATCCAACACAGTTTCTCCCGGTATCCTGTTCCATGAATTAAATTTGAAACGTTGTATAATCTCACTCGGTCTGGGATTGAAATGTTCCTTTAGCAAGTCCACTAATTCAGTAAATGATTTATCTCCAGGCTTTGCAGGACTGCATAAGTTTCTCAGTAAACTATATGTTAGACTTCCCACCGAAGTTAGCAAAATAGCTCTCCGTTTTCCAACATCGACAATATCATTTGCTTCAAAGAAATGCTCCAATAACTCACAGTATTCGATCCAAGTTTGATTTTGAACATCAAAAGCAGAAATCTCTCCTACTCGAGTAGCCATGATTCAGATGCAGTGTTCTTCTATTTTCCCTTCTTCAAGTTGAAACTGTTAATCCTCGTCGCCAAAATGTTATAACCGGGTGGTTAAGGTCCAAATATAAGGGATATAAGTGAGACTTCAGGAACTCAAAACTTTGCTTTTAATTTACACAGAACCAGGAGAGAACAGAGCTCTCACAACTACAGGCATGCACATCAATTCAACTGCACGAGCAATCTAAGATGGAGGATCCTATGATGTCATTTTACCCATAATGCTATTTTACCTTAAAACTGGTAATTTTAATCCCCTTAGCATTTGTCTCCCTCTGGTGGACAACTTAAGCATTACATCTGAGACGACTATAACTGACTATCACATTGTCCTCTTTCTGATAACACAAACGTAAAAACCACCAGAAAATGCACATTCAAATCCAATTTTATACATTCACCTATTAAATAATGCATACAAAATGAAACTAATCCCTCTTGTGCATTCCCTTAGTGCCTGGCTTCAATGTGCCTTGGCCTATCCTAGTGCTCCTACGAGGTGCTTCCTCAGTGTCTGCAGCATGGGTGGTGGAAGGCCTCTGACCTTCAATTGAGGAGAGGGCAGAGGGCCTTGGAGGATGACCTCGAGCAGCTCTGGGCCTAGAGGACCTGGCTTCAGACTGCACCATCTCAGTATGGGCTACATCTGTCTGGGCCAGCTGACTGACAGGCAACAGCAAGGAGTGGCAGGCGTGGGAGCAGGAATGCTGTCATCCTGAGAGAGCACTGCAGGTTCCTGTTCCATGGAGCCACTGCCACTCTCCCGGGGCGACGCCTCAGCAATCCTGCTGATCTGTTGGAAAACAGATTGATGGACCGCTGTGACACCGTGGAAGCCCCATTGAACAGTAGTATCCAGAGCCACAATTGCAGCAGTCTCAGATTCCATTGCAGCACTCAGACCTTTGATGGAAGCTGTGACATCGGCCATCAGACGCTGCATCATGGTGGGTTCCACCTGTGTGCTGATGGATGTGACACCCATTCCATGTTTGACAGGGTGGCTCCAAGTTCTTTGGAAAGCCCTGTGTGAAGTTGGAGCCGGACTCCTCCGTGCTCCTTGACATTGTGCGCAGGCTTTCCAGTGCACCAGGCATTTGGTTGTGTACACCCATCAGCCTTCTTCAGTAGCCTAGGTCACTGAAGTCCTCATCTGAAGAGAGGAGGAGGATTAGGTATGCCTCATCGATGCCCATTCAATGATGGCCAGCACTGTCTCCTCCATGGGGTTAAAACATGCAGGTGCGCTTGTCCTCCTCCAGCTCCTTCCTGCTGCCACCTGTTATGCGCCACCTTATCCTGCAAGAAAGAGGTGTGAGGCTTGTAACAGTGCTAAGTGTGTGAGGGTTTGGTAAAGCAGATGAACTCAGTGTTCGAGTACTTCTTCCCACCGCCCCCTGAGCATATGTCTGGAGGGTCTCCTGCCCCCCTGCGGATACAAGATGTCTCTCCTCTCCACATTTTGCACCAAGGCCTCCAGTCAATTATCAGAAAACCTTGCTGCACACTTTCTTGTGGGTCGAGTCATCTTGACAAAAATGTTCAAAATCAATTTACTTCCTGACACCAATTCCAGCAGTCACAATGCAAGTCCCCGTTAAGGTGCTCCTTAAAATTATAAATACTGCTTTTCTATTGGTGGCCACTTTAGACAACTGGTTATGCAAATTATGTGAACAACCGCTAGCTCACAATTCGGGGTTATCACACCGCCAGAACTTCGGGTCCCCATGGGTGAGTACGCGCTGGGTACTCATGCGTAGGCCCAACGAAGGTGCTGGTTTCGTGCATGCACGGGAAACCAAAACATCTGTTCCCTTAAAGGAAGGGGTTCACAGGTCGAACGCGTGCGCCGGAGAGGCAGTGTGTATTCCTGGAACTTCCAGTTTTTTTTGCAGGTTTCTCCGGGAGGATAAGTCTCCAGGAGCTACGCTTTTAAAAAGCAGGCGCAAGGCCGTGCTTTTAACAAGGTAAGTGGTGAATTAAGTAAAATAAAACATTTTTTCCACAGGTTTATTATTTTTAAATGCTTTAAAGAAAGGTAAGTTTATTTAAAGCCCCGTTAGAAACTGTAATTAATTTTTTCAAAAATTTAAATTATTTAAAAAAAAAATTATTTTATGTAATTTATAGTTATTTAAAAAAAAGTGATTTAAAAAAATTATTTGAAGTTTTAGTGATGTTTTGGGACTGAACTGTATTAATAGATTTGACAGCTCTTCCTGTCAAATCTATGAATACAGATTCCCTGCTACTATTGGCTCTCCATGGCCCAAGTGATCCCAGGGGACACTTCGAACTAACTGCGCCCCTGGGATACGCAAGCACTGCACGCCGGCAGTTGGAGGAGGCCCAGGATCAGAATCCCACGCGGGCCCACAGCACAACGGCCAGCGCGCTAGGTAAGTGCAGGTCGGAGGCTTGCACCCTCGGGAAGCCTCCGACCCGAATTTATGGGCCACAAACTTTATCACTTTTGAGTTAATCAAGGAATCAATAATTTAAGGTGAATGAGAGCTAATAAGGCTTGAATAATGGAGTGTGATTGGGTACCTGGCGTTGTTATGAGAGCGTGAGTGTGCTTGTTAACAACATGTTTATTTCAATTTAGGATTATTCCCCCAGAAGGTAGGAGAAATAAGGAAAACTTTTGAGCTTTATGAAAGTGTTAGGCTTTATAAATTTTAAATTAGACAACAACAACATATTATTAAAGACATGGATGAAGGTACCGAGTGTAATGTAGCAAGTTTTGAAGAGGACAAAAAAAGGGCTAAAAATTGAGTAGCGCCACTTTGGGGCACTAACTTCGCCGGGGCGCTACATTTAGCTCCCCAGAACAATCAGCGCCTCTGCGACGCAAATTGAGTGGTAGCGCTGCAAGAGTGAAGCTGGAAGCGCCCTGCATCCCTCTTGAGATGCTGCGAGGGAATATTGCGGCGCTATGTGCCGCTGCGCCACGTGCTGCGGCACGTCACACCACGGTATTGCAGGCCTTCCTCCCCTTCTTAAAGTGGAGGGGCCTTGCGCAGCGTGACCCGGAGCCCAGCTGGGCCCCCGGGGATCGGGAGTGCCGGCAAAAGAGCCCGGCACCCAAAAGAAGTGCGGGGCTCTTGGAGCGCAGCCGACACTCCACGGCGGGGGTGCGGTTCTGGAGGCCGGGGACGGGAGCACAGGCAGGTGCTGCAAGGCAGCCAGCAACAAAAACGACCGCCCCGCACCTCGCCTTTAAATAGTGCCACCCTGGCCACAGGTAGGCCCCCCTGAGCCCATCGGACATTGCATCCGGCGGTAAGTATGGGGGTGCTCCCGAAGATCGCGGCCGGGGCGCTGTGCACGGCGATGACCGGCTAACCGGCTAACGGTTAGTGCCGCCGCTAAACTCGCGCTGAATTTCACGGGAGGCATTGGCGGCGCCGCGCTCGGGTGCTGGTTGCTTTGCGCCCCGTTAGCGCCGCCTTAGGGCACTAACGGGAGGCACAAAGCAACCCAATTTTCTGCCCAAAGAATCTGCAAAGGGATATAGACAGGCTAAGTGAGTGGGCAAACATTTGGCAGATGGAGTATAATGTGGGAAAGTGTGAGGTTATCCACTTTGGTAGGAAAAATAAAAAAACAAATTATTATTTAAATGGAGAGAGATTACAAAATGCTGCAGTACAGAGAGACCTGGGGGTCCTTGTGCATGAAACCCAAAAAGTTAGCATGCAGGTACAGCAAGTAATCAGGAAGGCAAATGGAATGTTGGCCTTTATTGCAAAGGGAATGGAGTATAAAAGCAGGGAAGTCCTGCTACAACTGTACAGGGCGTTGGTGAGACCATACCTGGAGTACTGCGTAAAGTTTTGGTCTCCTTATTTAAGGAAGGATATACTTGCATTGGAGGCAGTTCAGAGAAGGTTCACGAGGTTGATTCCTGAGATGAAGGGGTTGACTTATGAAGAAAGGTTGAGCAGGTTGGGCCTATATTCATTGGAGTTTAGAAGAATGAGAGGTGATCTTACTGAAACATATAAGATACTGAGGGGGCTCGACAAGGTAGATGCAGAGAAGATGTTTCCCCTCGTGGGGGAATCTAGAGCTAGGGGACATAGTTTCAGAATAAGGGGTCGCCCATTTAAAACTGAGATGAGGAGGAATTTCTTCTCTCAGAGGGTCGTAAATCTGTGGAATTCTCTGCCCCAGAGAGCTGTGGAGGCTGGGTCATTGAATATATTTAAGGTGGAGATAGATTTTTGAACAATAAGGCAGTGAAGGGTTACGGGGAGCGGGCAAGGAAATGGAGCTGAGCCCAAGATCAGATCAGCCATGATCTCATTAAATGGCGGAGCAGGCTCGAGGGGCCAAATGGCCGACTCCTGCTCCTATTTCTTATGTTCTTATGTTCTAACAACAACAACTTATATTTATATAGCGCCTTTAACGTAGTAAAACATCCCAAGGAGCTGCACAGGAGTATTTTAAGACAAAAGATTTGACACCGATCCACACAAAGATAAATTAGGGCAGATGACCAAAAGCTTGGTCAAAGAGGTAGGTTTTAAGGGGTGTCTTAAAGGAGGAAAGAGAGGTAGCGAGGCGGAAAGGTTTAGGCAGGGAATTCCAGAGCTTAGGGCCCAGGCAACAGAAGGCACGGCCACCAAAGGTTGAGCGATTATAATCAGGGCTGCTCAACAGAGCAGAATTAGAGGAGTGTAGATATCTCGGGGGGTTGTGGGGCTGAAGGAGTTTACAGAGATAGGGAGGGGCGAGGCCATGGAGGGATTTGTAAACAAGGATGAAAATTTTGAAATCGAGGCGCTGCTTATCCAGCAGCCAATGTAGGTCAGCGAGCACAGGGGTGATGGGCGAACGGGACTTGGTGCGAGTTAGGACACGGGCAGCAGAGTTTTGGATGACCTCAAGTTTACGTCGGGTGGAATGTGGGAGGCCAGCCAGGAGTGCTTTGGAATAGTCACGTCTACAGATAACAAAGGCATGGATGAGGGTTTCAGTAGCGGATGAGCTGAGGTAAGGGCGGAGATGGGCGATGTTATGGAGGTGGAAGTAGGCGGTCTTTGTTATGCTGCGGATATGTGGTCGGAAGCTCAATTCAGGGTCAAATATGACACCAAGGTTGCGAACAGTGTGGTTCAGCCTCAAACAGATGTTAGGGAGAGGGATGGATTCAGTGGCTGGGGAACAGAGTTTGCGGCGGGGATCAAAAACAATGGCTTCGGTCTTCCCAATATTTAATTGGACATGTGGTATGGATTTATTTTGATGAAAAGATACCACTGCTAAAATACACAAAGGTTTTTTTTAAAGAAGGGTAAAAAGCAGCTTTGGAGAAATACAAAGTTACAGTTTGAATTTTTGTCAAGCACATATTTTTATTGGCCCAGAAATTCGGGTCGGGGGCTTCCCGCTGGTGCAAGCCCCCGACATGCACTTACCTTGCGCGCTGGCTGTTGAGCTGTGGGCCCCCATGGAATTCCGATCCTGGGCCTGCTCCAACTGCAGGCGCGCAGTGCTTGCGTATCCCAGGGGCGCAGTTAGTTCGATGCGTCCCCTGGGATCACGTGGGCCATGGGGAGCCAATCAGAGCAGGGTATGCTTCATTCATAAGTTTGACAGGAAGGGCTGTCAAACTTATAAATACTATAAGCTCCAAAACATCACTAAATCTTCAAATAAATATTAAAAAAATCACATTCTTTAAATAAACTATAAATTACATGAAATAACTATTTTAAACAATAATTTAAATTTTTGAAAAAATAATTTTATTTTCTAACGGGTCTAAAAATAAACATACCTTTTTTTAAAAGTATTTAAAAATAATAAACCTGTGGAAAAAATATTTTAATTTTAATTAATTCACCACATACCTTGTAAAAAGCAGGCCTTGTGACTGCTTTTTAAATGTCTAACTTCTGGAGACTTACCCTCCCGGGAAAACCTGCAAAAAAAACGTAAGTTCGATGCACACGTGCGGCCTCTCCTGCGCACGCGTTCGACTTCTGAACCCCTTCTTTCAGGGGAATGGAAGTGCCGGTTTCCTGCGCATGCGTAGTGCATGCACGAAGCCGGCACTTCCGTTGGGCTTACTGGTGAGAACCCCGTGCGTACTCACCCGTGGAGACCCGAATTTCTGGGCCATTCCAGCAGGTCTAAAACTGCTGTTGTGCTGGCTGACTCCTCCCCCACCCCCAAGGGCTTTTCACAGTGCAGAAGTAATTAACCCCTTACTGCTATTTGCCAGATTGCAATCCTGAATGTAAAGACATGCTGGATTTATTTATTGAAAGCATCATCTTGAAGCGATACCCGCACGCTCACTGCTGCGAAAGTTCTTGTGGAACAAGTTGTTTGAGTTGGGGAATTGGAGATTATCGATCATGATAATGGTGGATGATTTGTGGGCCACGTCATTAAACAATGTGCACTATGTTAGGGATCGAGCAGAAATTCCACATCCCAGACCACCCGCTTGTGTCAGGCTTGGTGGAAAGAACAAACACAATGGTTAAAACTATGTTGGAGAAAGATGCCAGTGAGACTTGGATCTTAAAAGTATACCTGATAGGTGATAGTAATTAAAGGAACTGTGTCTAAAGTACTGAAGTAACACCTTTTGACTTTTGAAGACATGACAGGTCATGAAAGAGCTTCTCCTGGAACACAGAACGCTTTATTTAAATCATTGCTGGGATGTGGGTTTTGCTGCCAATGGCAGTATTTATTGCCCACCCTTATTTACCCTTGAGAAGGTGGTGGTGCGCTATCTTCTTGAACCGCTGCAGTCTATGTGGTGAAGGTACTCCCACAGGGCAGTTAGGGAGGAAGTTCCAGGATATTGACCAAACGACAATGAAGGAACGGCGATATATTTCCAAGCCAGGATGATGTGTGACTTGGAGGGGAACTTGCAGGTGCTGGTGTTCCCATGTGTCTGCTGCCCTTGTCCTTCAAGGTGGTAGGGGTTGCAGGTTTGGGAGGTGCTGTCGAAGAAGCCTTGGCGAGTTGATGCAGTGCATCTTGTAGATACTACACACCGCAGCCCCGTTGGGCCGGTGGTGAAGGGAGTGAATGATTAAGGTGGTGGATGGGGTGCCGATTAAGTGGGTTGCTTTGGTGTCGAGCTTCTTGAGTGTTGTTGGAGTGGCACTCATCCAAGCAAGTGGAGAGTATTCCATCACTCTCCTGACTTGTGCCTTGTAGATGGTGGAAAGGCTTTGGGGAGTCAGGAGGTGAGACACTCGCCGCAGAATTCCCAGCCTCTGACAAGCTCCTGCAGCCACAATATCTATTTGGCTGGTCCAGTTAAATTTCTGGTCAATGATGACTCCCCAGGATGTTGATGGTGGAGGATTCAGCAATGGTAATGCCATTGAATGACAAGAGGAGGTGGTTAAACTCTCCTTTGTTGGAGATGGTCACTGCCTGGCACTTGTGTGGCACAAATGCTGCTTGCCATTTATCAGCCTAAGCCTGCATGTTATCTCGGTCTTGCTGCATGTGGGCACAAACTGCTTCATGCTCTGAGGAATTGTGAATGGAATTGAACATTGTGCAATCATCAGCGAACATCCCCATTTCTGACCTTATGATGACGATAAGGTCATTGATGCAACAGCTGAAGTTGGTTGAGCCTCGGACACTGCCCTGAGGAACTCCTGCAGCAATGTCCTGGGGCTGAGGTGATTGGCCTCCAACAATCACAACCATCTTCCTTTGTGCTAGGTATGGCTCCAGCCACTGAAGAGTTTTCCCCCTGATCACCATTGTAGGGTTCTCAAAATTCCCACATTCCCCAAAAGTTATAGATAAAGGGATCCTGTATGGACAAGTTATTAAAAAGGGTACCCAAAATGGCTTCTGAAGCCTCATGACCAAAACGTACAGGATTTTAAAAGCAAGGCCCTGCAAAAGGCAGGCACTTTCAAAACCTGAAATGAAACCTAACATGCATGGATCTGTGAAAGACACTGTAAAGCCAGACAGCTAGGTAAACACAGAATATGCATTCTTCATCTTGGAACAGATCAAGTCAGGATGGGCCTAATCTTGAGGCCATTAACTTTCTGCATACATAATCGGTAACAGTTCACAGTAGCTACCAAGCCAGGAAAAGGACAATTAAATTTCATAAATAACAAACAGCCAGGATATCGAAGCCATTAAACCAGGAGACAACCGCCCCAAAAGTCATTAAAGTGGATGACCATAATCACTTTGGACGAGCCCGTCAAAAGTTTGACAAAGGACTGACCTGATTTGGCGTGCCGATAAGGGATGAAGAACCGGGTATAATTGTAGGCCCACCAGTAGCCAAGATCTCTTGCCTCTTGGTCTCTCCGCTCTCTCTTGCCTCTCGCCTCGTTGCGGGCTCTCTTCTCCCTCCCTGCGCTGCTCGACACCAAGGACGCCCATTACTACACCGGGGGCCAAACGCGGGAGGAGAACAAGACCCGAATCAAAAACGCACAGGACACACGGGGCCACGAATGGACAGACGAGACAAGATGAGACAAACGGTAAAACCGATAAAGGCAGAGAAGGGCAGCGGAAAAGACGCGTTGGGGACGAGCGGGTACACACCCCGGCCTAGTTATAAGCTGGCGTTCGAAGCATGGGTAGGAAGATCAATTGACAATATGAACCGCCAACCGAGCCCCAACCGCAACAAAGCCATCGGCGACCAAACCACCACCAGAAGAAGAAAACCCATCTCTGCAAAGTACCCAACGAAGACTTTAATGGAGGAAACGGAGGGTACTTCGCACAAATGACTCCATCGCCATGCCCTGTGACCATGTGACAACAACAGACCCCAAAGGACAACAACAGCGAACCTAAAACCACAACCGGTTTAATCAACAAGTTTTGAATTGGTGAGCATAAATCCCTGGCCCCTCATAGCTTAATCTAGTTAGGTATTGGGGGTGGGACAAAGGTAGGGGTATTTTAATGTGTTTATTCACTCGATGTGCCGTGTGTTCCCCATTCCCAAATAAGTGTATTTTTTATATGCCTGTAATTATCCCAGTAATTCTCAGTGTTGTGACTTTATTCTGCCTTTAATAAAAATTACGGTTTTCTTGCACCAAACCAGTTGTCTACTCTATTTTCTGTATCGCCGCCTGTACCTAAGTCCGGTGTCTAGAACCCAGGGGTGTGGGAGCGATTCGAACCGCTCAGGGACAGTCAGGGGCAGAGCTGACTGGGCACACCCCACCCCCTACAGAAATGGCGACCACGGCAGGACACCGGTAACAGGGGTGCGATACAGTAGACAATGGTTCGGAAGAGCAAACCATGATGGAGGAAAGGATTTCTGATTATGTGTTCAGCAAGGTGAATATCACAAAAAAGTGGATCACCAATCTGTTAAAGGCTGGGCATCCGGTAGATGCCACAGCTAAGTGGACAGAAGGGAAGGAGCACAAGAAATCCCTAAAGAAGGCAGCCTAGCTGATGTGCTTCAAAAAGCAGGTCCAGCTTTTGGACAGGCTCGTTGCAGCACAGGCAGCCGAGATAAGGAAGTCAGCCCTGGAGGTCCAGGACAAGGCTCTAGCAGGGGAGAAGTTACTGGTAGAATTGCAGGCCCTGAATCAGGAAAGGGTACAATTAATGGGAGAACATAAGGCCAGGTTGGAATACCTACAGTGCCAAGTCACCGAAGCCAAGGGTAATGAGTTGAGGTTGCGGGAAAAGAACGCCCGCCTAGCGAGACAAGTAAGAGAGCAGGAGGAGAAGGTAAAAGAAGTAAAGGCAGCCTATAAGTTGGCAAGCAAACAGGGGTTTGAAGATGCAGACCATGGCCCCTGCAAGGAACAAATAGAGAATCTGAGCCTGGCCCTAAGGAAGGCAAAGGGCATGGTGTGCCTCATAAGCCCGAAGGCAGCCCAGGCGGATTTTACAGGGAACGAGGGGAGAACGGTTCAGACACCACAGGGGCGACCCGGTTGAGGAACAGGAGGTCCCGCGACCACCACCCATAGCGCCAGGTTTTAGTGAGGTCTGGCAACAAGGGGGGGTGAAGTCAGGGGTAGAAGCGGAGGTGGAACAACCCCCGCAAGAGAGGCTGGAACCAGGACCGATGTGCCCAGCCCGGCATCGGAGGTTCGGCCTGCCTGTTAATGGCGAGGAAGAGGGACCCCTCCAAAACCAGTTCGTATTACCCTACAGCACCCAACAGCTTAGAGCTATGGTGAGCCATATCCCAAGGCTCACCGAAAAGGGGGACCCCTTGGTCCACTTCAAGGAAATAGAACAGGCCGCCGGCATCAACGAATGCGATGATGCTGAGCAGGCAAAAATGCTGCTGTTCTCTTTGGAGAGTAAGCTCCTCCAATCCCTCTCTGATGAGTGTAAAAGGGGGCGAGGCGGATATGTGGCGCTCAGGGATGAAGTTCTGGAGGCCATGGGGATGAATAAGTGAAGTCCTTTCTCCCGTGTGGAGAAGACAGTGCAGCTCGCAGGGGAAACCCCGCAAGCTTACGTGGATAAGTTATGGCCGGCATATAGGAGTGCCTGTCCTGGGGCACCTAACCGGGCATTCCTGAACAGGGAGCAGCTGACCCACTGACTCCATTGCCTGGTGGGAAACAGCTTGCCACATGTCCGGGCCAAGGCGGAAGTCTGGTTCGACCCCAAGAATCCCCAGACCACCGAAGTTACGGTGATCAGACAGTTGACCCTTGCCTATAAGAACGGTAGGGGAACCGATGCACACCCACCAAAGGGGAAGGTGCATGAGGTAAAACACGGACAGGGTAGGAAGGAGTGGCATCAGGAAGGGAATAACCCTTCTAGCACTAAGCTCAATTGCTACGGGTGTGGGAAGGATGGACACTGGAGGAAGGAGTGCAAAAACCCTTGGAGAGACAACAAGGGAAAGAATTCCACAGCCCCAGCCCAAAAGATAGAGGCACGGCCCCCTCCTGCCGCGGTCGAGTCATTTTTGGACACCATGAGGTCCTTATTGACTGGCCTGGGGAGAGTAGCTGCCACTACCGGTGCTCTGACCCCATCAGCCCCATCCAACCCACAGCCATGACTAGAGCCAGTGCAGCCTGTTTACCTGTGTTCCCTGTGGTACGATGTATGGAAGAGACCCCTCATTGAGATGGAGGTAGAAAAGGAGAAGGGACCTATCTGTTGGACACGGGGGCATCATGCACCATGGTTAATTCAGCTAATCCCACCACCTCGCCTCTACCTAGCGGGGTCCCATACAGTCTGGCGGGATTCACAGGCAGAGAACAGGCCGGCTCGTTTTCCATCCCGCTCTCCATTCGTTTGGGTACACTCCGCTCTAAGTGGACCTGTATCCTAATGAAGTGGGAACAGGAGGGTGGAAAAGGGATCCTGGGAGCCGACTTTATTGTAGGCCACGGGATCCTGGTGGATTTAAGAAACCATTGCCTATGGGGGGCAAGTACAGGAAAGGACGGCAAGGTAGTAGTCACCCCAGGGAAAGAAGGGAAGGGGACCCTATGCACCATGAAGCCTAAAGAGGGTTGTAACCTCGAGCTCATGGTCAGTAACACCCCAAAGGAGTTCCAGCCATTTGTGCAGGCCCACCTAGCCACATTTGCCACACACAAACACGACTGTGGGAGGGTCAACAGGTTTGAGGTCAGTGTAGACAGGGACCCCATGGCCCGACCACAGAAACAGTACAACTTCCCCAGGGAAGCGGAGCCAGACATGGAAGCAGCCATGTCCTCCTTAGTACAGCAAGGGGTCCTGAGACCGATAGCCACCCACATAAACTCTCCACTGTGGCTGGTTAGAAAGCCAGACAATTCCTGGAGGGCCACGGTGGACTATCGGGTGCTCAACAGCAACATCCCAGCCTTTGCACCCACGGTACCAGCAGTTGCCGACCTGATAGGAAGTATCCCAGCATCCGCGACCACTTTCACGGTGCTGGATATTTCCAACGGGTTTTGGTCCATCCCTTTAAGGAGGGAGGATCAGTACAAGTTTGCCTTTACGTTTAAAGGGCAACAGTACACCTGGAATTGTTTGCCTCAGGGCTTCCACAACATGTAGGTACCAACGATGTAGGTAAAAAGAGGGAGGAGGTCCTACAAGCTGAATTTAGGGAGTTAGGAGCTAAATTGAAAAGTAGGACCTCAAAGGTAGTAATCTCTGGATTGCTACCAGTGCCACGAGCTAATAAGTTTAGAGAGAGTAAGATAGATAAGCTAAATACGTGGCTTGAACAGTGGTGCAAGGGAGAGGGATTTAAATTCTTGAGGCATTGGAACCAGTTCTTGGGGAGGAGTGACCTGTACCAAGGGGACGGTCTACACCTGAACTGTGAGGGAGCCGATGTCCTCGGGGTAATATTTTCTAGGGCGGTTCGGGAGGATTTAAACTAATTTGGCAGGGGGATGGGAACCTAGGTAGTGGAAAAGAGGGAAGTCATATGAAGTCAGAAATAGATGGTAGAAAGGTGAGAAGCAATAAGCAAAGGAGAGAAACACAAAGGGCCAAACTAATTCATAATGAGAGTGTGAAAAAAGCAAGCCTGAAGGCTTTGTATCTTAATGCTAGAAGCATTAGGAACAAGGTGGATGAATTAGTTGTGGAAATAGAGGTAAACAAGTATGATTTGATTGGGATTACAGAAACGTGGCTGCAGGGTGGGCAAGGCTGGGAACTTAACATCCAGGGATATACAATATTTAGGAAGGATCGGCAAAAAGGTAGGGGAGGTGGGGTAGCATTGCTGGTAAAGGAGGGGATTAATGCAATGGAAAGGAAGGATATTAACTCGGATGAAACGGAATCTGTATGGGTAGAAATGAGAAATAGCAAGGGGAGGAAAACGTTAGTGGGTGTGATATATAGGCCTCCAAATAGTAATATGGAGGTGAGGGAAGGCATAAAAAGGGAAATTAGAGAAGCGTGCGATAAGAGCACAGCTGTCATCATGGGTGACTTTAATTTACATATTGATTGGACTACCCAAATTAGTAAAAATTCTGGGGAGGAGGAATTCCTGGAATGTTTTCGGGACGGTTATCTGGACCAATATGTCGAGGAGCCGACTCGAGATCAGGCCATTTTAGACTGGGTATTGTGCAATGAGAAGGGACTTATCAGCAATCTTCTTGTACGAGGCCCCTTGGGTCAGAGCGATCATAATATGATCGAGCTCTCAGTCGAGATGGAGAGTGAGGAAATTGAATCAGAGACTAAGGTCCAGAACTTAAATAAAGGGAATTACGAGGGTATGAGACGGGAATTGGGTAAGATTGATTGGGTGGTGTTTCTGGGGGGATTGACAGTGGATAGACAATGGCAAGCATTCAAAGATAGAATGGAAGAATTCCAGAACATGTTTATACCGGTTTGGCATAAAAATAAACCTAAAAAGGTGACTCAACCGTGGATAACGAGGGAAATTAGGGACAGCATAAAATTAAAAAAAAGGGCATATCAACTGGCAAAAAAAAGCACCAGACCGGAAGATTGGGGGCAGTACAGGATACAGCAAAAGAGGACAAAGGGATTAATCAGGAAGGGGAAAATAGAATACGAAAGTAAACTTGCAGCAAACATAAAGACAGACTGCAAAAGCTTTTATCGGTATATCAGGAGGAAATGACTGGTAAAATCCCAAGTCGGTCCCTTGCAGTCCGATTCGGGAGAATATATAATGGAGAATAAGGAAATGGCAGACCAATTAAACTCATACTTTGGTTCTGTATTCACAAAGGAGGACACAAATAACCTCCCAGGAATATCGGCAAACATAGAGACTAATGAGAGGGAGGATCTGACAGAAATTAGTATCTCTAGGGATATGGTGTTGGGTAAGTTGAGGGGACTGAAGGCCGACAAATCCCCGGGGCCTGATAAACTACATCCTAGGGTACTTAAGGAGGTGGCCCTGGAGATAGCAGATGCTCTAAGGATCATCTTCCGGAACTCCATTGACTCGGGAACAGTACCCGTGGATTGGAGGGTAGCTAATGTTACCCCAATATTTAAAAAGGGGGGTAGAGAGAAAGCAGGGAATTATAGACCAGTAAGCCTTACATCGGTTGTGGGCAGAATGCTAGAGTCCATTATTAAGGATAAAATAGCGGAGCACTTGACAAATGGGGAAAGGATCGGACAGAGTCAACATGGATTTACAAAGGGTAAATCGTGTTTGACTAATCTGCTGGAATTTTTTGAGGAAGTAACTGGTAAAATAGATGGGGGAGAGCCAGTGGATGTGGTGTACCTTGACTTCCAGAAAGCCTTCGATAAGGTTCCACACAAAAGATTATCATGCAAAATTAAGGCTCATGGGATTGGGGGCAAAGTATTAACGTGGATAGAGAACTGGCTGGCGGATAGAAAACAGAGAGTTGGAATAAACGGCTCGTTTTCGGAGTGGCAGGCAGTGACCAGCGGGGTGCCGCAAGGATCTGTCCTGGGACCCCAGCTGTTCACAATATATATAAATGATCTGGATCAGGGAATTGGATGCAATATTTCCAAATTCGCTGACGACACTAAACTAGGAGGAGGGGTGGGCTCTGATGAGGATGTCAGGAGGCTACAGTGCGATTTGGACAGGTTGGGGGAATGGGCGGATACGTGGCAGATGCACTATAATGTGGATAAATGCGAGGTTATCCACTTTGGGGGTAAAAACAGGAGGGTAGATTATTATCTAAATGGCAATAGATTGGGAGATGGGGAAGTGCAGAGGGACCTGGGTGTTCTTGTGCACCAGTCACTGAAGGAGAGCATGCAGGTGCAACAGGCGATTAAGAAGGCAAATGGTATGTTGGCCTTCATATCAAGGGGGTTCGAGTATAGGAATAGGGATACCTTACTACAGCTGTACAAGGTGCTGGTGAGACCGCATCTGGAGTATTGTGTACAGTTTTGGTCGCCCCATCTGCGGAAGGATGTTCTTGCCATGGAAAGAGTGCAACGGCGATTCACCAGGCTGATACCTGGAATGGCGGGAATGACCTACGAAGAGAGATTAAATAGTTTGGGCTTGTACTCACTGGAGTTTAGAAGATTGAGAGGGGATCTCATCGAAACATATAAAATTATGGCAGGCCTGGACAGGCTGAATTCAGAGAGAATGTTTCCAATGGCCGGGGAGCACAGAACCAGGGGCCACAGTCTAAAAATAGCGGGCAAATCATTTAAAACAGAGATGAGGAAGAATTTCTTCACTCAAAGAGTGGTGAGCCTGTGGAATTCCCTGCCACAGAGGGCTGCGAAGGCTAATTCAATAAATATTTTCAAGAGAGAATTGGATATATTTCTGAAGGCTAAGGGGATTAAGGGTTACGGAGAAAAGGCGGGGACGGGGTACTGAACTGGTAAGATCAGCTATGATCTCAGACGAAGATCAGCCATGATCTCATTGAATGGCGGAGCAGGCTCGAAGGGCCGAATGGCCTACTCCTGTTCCTATCTCTATGTTTCTATGTTTCTAACCCCAGCATCTTCCACCAGTGCATGGCAAACAGTTTAAAGGGTTTCAGCCAGCCCAGACAGTTGGTACAGTATGTGGATGACCTGCTCCTCTTCACTGATTCGAGAGAGGAGCATGGCCCACTACTGGCCGAACTGCTGGAGTTGCTCAGGCAGGAGGGTTTTAAAGTAAACCCAAAGAAAGCGCAGATCGGCCAGCAGGAGGTGAAATTCCTGGGCCTGACCGTACGCGCTGGGGAAAGGGCCATAGATAAGGCTAGGAGGGAAGCGGTACAGGAGTTACCAGTCCCCAACACAGTCACGGATGTGAGGTCGTTTCCAGGGCTAACTGGGTACTGCAGAGACTTAATTGAGGACTATGCAGCCACAGCAGCCCCTCTGCTCCGAATCCTACACAAGGGAGTGGAGTGGGCTTGGGATGAGGGTTGCCAGGCAGCATTTGTCAAGCTCAAGGAGGACTTGCAGACCGCACCAGCTCTAGGAGCCATAGATGGGGGAAAAGAGTTCTTCCTGGAGGTAGCAACCAGCGGGCATAACCTGAGTGCTGTGCTGCTCCAAGAGCGGCATGGCCGGCTGAGGCCGGTGGTCTACTCCTCCAGGATACTCACGGATGTGGAGAGGAGCTACTCCAATTGTGAGAGGCACCTCTTGGCCACACATTGGGCTGTGAAAAGATCACTGATCTTCATAGTCACCTCTCCCATCACCCTCCTCACCCATCACACACACACCCAGATGCTCCTGGATGGGAGGATCAAGGATGGGATGGTGAGCAGTGCCCGCATTGGCCACTGGCCCCTGCTCCTCTCACAGATGGACCTAAAGATGAAGGGTCTCTGCGAGCCAAAGTTCACAGCCAAACTGGTATATCATGGAACAGCCCACCGGTGTTCCATAGAAGGGGTTTGGGAAGTGGACATAGGTTTGCGAGCCGGGATACACCCCACGGGCTGCGAAATCTATGTGGACGGCTCCAGCATGGTATCTGCTGGCGAGCGACTCACGGGGTGTGGAGTTTATGACCCAGCGGCAAACATTGCCCTGGCAATTAAGCTCCCCAGCACCATGAGCGCCCAGCAGGCTGAACTGTCCGCAGTAGTGTACATCGTAACACACCCCGAAATCTTCCCCACCCCGTACACGATTTGCTTGGACAGCATGTTTATGTGCAATTCGTGTACAGAGTACCTGGCCATCTGGTCCCGCCGCGGATACATCTCCGCTGACGGGAGGCCCCTCACAGTGAAACCACTGCTGGAGAAAATCTTGGCAGCAGTGTTGGGGGAAGGGGAGATTTTCATCCATAAGGTGAAAGCCCATTCCTCCAGAGAACCCCGTAGTCAGGGCAACCAACAGGCTGAAAAGCTAGCTAAGGGGGGTTCCCGCACAGGCACTTTCTGGGACCCATATGGATCCAGATCCATAGAAGCAGTCAGGGGTAGGGATGGGACACAAGGGACTGCAGGGTTAGCTTTAGCCCCGGACCTCAAGACGGTCCAAACCCAAGACCCCGTCCTTAAGGCAGTCCTCCGCGCAGTGACTGAGGGAAAAAGGGTAGAGGGCCCTTACGGCACAGCAGCCCCCTCCGTGAAAGAAGGCATGCTGTTTAGGGGAGAACAGTGGGTTGTACCACAGCAGCACCAGAGGGAATTCCTTCAACTGGCCCATGAGGGTCCAGGAGCAGGGCATCCCGGGCCTGAGACCACCTGGCAGCGGTTGGAACAGGCGGGATGGTGGCCAGGACTCAGGGAAGATGTCCGCGAGTTCTGTGCCGGCTGTCTGGTGTGCGCTGCTAATAACCCTGACCCACACAAAAGGAAGGTACCTATGGGACACATCAGGAGGGTAGAGGGACCATAGCAGTCAATACAGGTCGACTACATCGGGCCCCTACCCACTGCCCAGGGAGGCTATAAGTACTGCCTAGTCCTGTGCGAAGCACGAGTCGGCGGGAATCTCGGAGCGGTGGAGTGAGTATAAAAGGCTCCAAGATACCAGGTAGGCCTCAGTGCGGAGCGCGAGTTGGCGGGAATCTCGGAGCGGTGGAGTGAGTATAAAAGGCTCCAAGAGACCAGGTAAGGCCGCAGTGCGGAGCGTGAGTCGGCGGGAATCTCGGAGCGGTGGAGTGAATTATAAAAGGCTCCAAGAGACCAGGTAAGGCCTCAGTGCTGAGCACGAGTCGGCGGGAATCTCGGAGCGTGTAAAGTCCGCGCCTTAATAATACACGGACTTCGGGAGAACAGTTTAACAGGTACTTTACTGAACAGGAGGGCAACGTCAGACTGAAATACCGAAGCCTGCTAGGGCCTTTTATACAGGGGTGGTCACTGCCGGTACTGCAGTCTAAAACCAGTTCTTCCCTTAAAGGTACATACACAACAATTCCTCCCCTTTTAGATAAACAGTACATAACATTCATTTAACAACTAAATAATAACTAATTACAACTTTCTGGATATTATATACATCAACTGAAATAACCATTTATAAGTTCAGTCTTTGAGGAGGCTTCCTGATCCTGACTGGATAGCGCCTTTCTCGAGTATCCTGTTCTTGCGGCGAAGCTGATTCTGGTTCATGGTCACTGGTTGGTTCGTCAGCTTCCAACACCACTGCTTCTGAGGTAGACGCCATCTGTACTTCAGGTTGATTACCAGGTGCACCTTCTCGTGGCACGGGTTTGGCTTGTTCCTGTGACTCTAGAATCTGGTCAGCATGGCGCTTCACAATGCTCTCTCCAACGTCTACTGTGTACATTAGTGGTCCCTGCTGTGTGCATATCGTTCCTGGCTGCCATTTTCTGTTCGGTAGTCGCGGGCCAAGACTGGTTGCCCTATCTTGAAGCTCTGGGTTGGCTTCTCATTTATGTGCTGGAATTGCTTATCCTCAACATCTCATCTTATGTTTGGTTTGAGCAAATCCAGGCGACATCTTAGCCTTCGGTTGAAGAACAGTACGGCTGGAGCTTGGTTGGTTACTGCATGTGTCGCATTCCGGTAAGCAAACAAGGAACTATCCACCTTGTGTTGTAGTGGTATGTCGTCATTATACATTGCCTTTATGGCCTTTTCAAAGGTCTGAACAAACCTCTCAGCCAATCCATTTGTGGCTGGATGATATGGGGCAGATGTGTAATGTTTCACCTCATTATTCTTCAGGAACCTCCGGAAATCCTCAGACACAAACTGTGGCCCATTGTCGGAGCAAATCTGTTCTGGCAACCCATTCCTGGCGAAGATGGTCCTTAGGACTGCAATAGTTTTCTCCGTGGTGGTGGAGGACATTTTAATGACTTCTGGCCATTTCGAATGGGCGTCCACAGCGATTAGAAACATTGAGTCCATAAATGGACCGGCAAAATCAATGTGTACCCGTTGCCATGGAGATGAGGGCCACTCCCATGGATGTAGCGGGGCCTGTGGTGGAGCGTTTTGGACCTTCTGGCATCCTGTGCATCTCTTGGTCATATCCTCGATTTCATTATCGATTCCCGGCCACCACACAAACGCCCTGGCTAGGCTCTTCATTTTTACCCCTCCCAGATGACCCTCATGAAGCTCATTGAGCACTCTATCTCTCAACTTGGGTGGAATTACCACTCGGGATCCACACATCAAGGTTCCCCAGCACACTGACAGCTGTTCTCTCCTTGGCGAGAATGCTGGCAAAAGTGAGTTGCCATATGCTGGCCATCCCTTCACCGTCAAATCATAGACCCGAGAGAGTGTCGGGTCATTTCGGGTTTCCTTCTCTATACTCGAGTTTGTAACAGGCAAACATTCGACTATGGTCGCATGGAATATCTCAACAGGGTCCACTGCAGGTGCTTCCTCTGCCGTAGGCAACGGTAGGCGCGACAGCCCATCAGCGTTTCCATGCTGTTTCGTACCCTTGTACTCTATGTCGTACTGATATGCCCCTAGAAAAAGTGACCATCTTTGCAGCCGTTGCGCCGTCATCACTGGAACGCCCTTCTTTGGGTTAAAAATGGAGACCAGGGGCTGATGATCAGTCAGTGTAGTGTATGTGCCTTTAAGTCAGAACTACTTTTACAGCTCCTGTATACTGTAGTACCGGCAGTGACCACACCGGTATATAAGCTTTGCGCATGCCTCTGTACCCCCAGTCTAGAGACTACCCTCCTCCAGTAAAGACCTGTTATTTGTTAATGTACAGCATCCGTCTGATTATTTAATAATAGCATATCCACTGAACCACGGATCCAACAGTGGCGACGAGTGTCGATTCGAATCTACCTGCAACAAAATAAAATAGTCGAGGCCGGGAACACGGGCGTCGACCACGAGCAACCGCCCAGCAATCAGGCAGAGATTGAACTTCGCAGGGGAGGCTGTGGAGAGCCGGGCTTGGTTCCCCAGCCACAACGAGCAGTAAGAGACCGAAGACAGGTCCAGCGCAGACCCTTCCCGAGCAGCGGCGGCTGGAGCCGACTGACGGTGGAGAGAAAGCCGAGCAGCGTCGACGGGGTAAGACAGAGGGTGAAGAGCGCAGGGCGCAGCCGGGGGTTGAACACCGAGCGGCGTCGAGAAAAAGAAAACAAACCAGAGAGAGAGAGGGTAAAGAAACAGCCGGGTTCTAGACTGAGCGGCGTCGAAAAATATAAAAAGAAGAACGCGCAGAGCACAATCAGGGCTCACGGGCTGAACAGGGTCCGCGGGGCGAAGGAAGGGGAGACGCCATTGAGCCGCGGAGAAGAAGGAAGAGCGCGGGAGGCGCCATTTTGTGCCAGCGGAGAAGAAGGGGAAGCGCGGGAGGCGCCATTGGTGATAGTTAACTCACACCCAAGGATGCCGAAGAGTGGCAGTATCTCTACGTTCGACAATTAAGTCGAAGATTGGGCAACATATGTGGAACGTATTGAGGTGTACTGCAGGGTGAATGAAGTGCCAGATGCTAATAAAGCACTGGTTCTTTTAAATTCCATGGGTGCAAAAACTTATGGGTTACATGCGAAATCTAATAACCCCAGAGAAGCCGGTAAACAAGAATTTTGAAAGCATAGTAGAAATCCTACAGGACCACTTAAACCCCACACCGCTGCTGATAACAGAACGATTTAAGTTCCATAAAAGGAACCAACACAAAGACGAAAGCAATGCTGAGTACCTAACGGAACTGCACAAGCTATCGAAATACTGCCAGTTTGGAGCGGGACTAGCAGATACGTTAAGGGACAAGTTTGTGTGTGGGCTACAAAGTGAAGGAACCCAGAAACGGCTTCTATCAGAAAAGGACCTTACGCTGGACAAAGCTTTCAGTATGGCAGTATCACACGAAGCAGCCGCAAGGGGCGCTGCAGAGATACAACGGAGACCGCAAGAATATGGCACCAATGAAATGTCCTATGGAACAGGGAAGTGCTATCGCTGTGGCAGAACAACACATGACCAGAAAGATTGTTGGTTCAAGGACCAAGTGTGCAGACAGTGTGGGAAAGCAGGACACATAGCAAGAGTCTGCAGGTCTGGGAAGAAAACCAACAGTAAGAAATCTCCACAGGAGAAGTACAAAAAGGTACACCAGGTGATGGACAGTGGTTCAGACGAACAGAAAAGTGACACAGACTCTGGAAGCAAGGCGCTGGGTTGTCTGAAACTACATAAGGTAACAGAAATGGAGGATCACCAGACTATCTGGGTTACACTCAAGATAGACGGAGTCCAAGTGAAAATGGAATTGGACACAGGGTCAGCTCCAACAGTCATAAATCAAAGAGACTACAAGCGGCTATTTTCACACATACCCTTGAAAGCTACAGAGATTGTCTTGAAGACATATATGGGGCAAAAGGTCTACCCCAAAGGAAAAATAAGGGTGAAAGTGTTGTATCCGTGTGTTAATGGAGACACGGAATGCAGGAGTTGGTTTAACAGGTGTTTACTGAACAAAGTCTGGAGGTGAACTAAAAGATACAAGACGCTATACAGGCTTATATACCCGAGTGGTCACTACCGGTATTACAGTACACAGGGGCTCTTAAAGGTACATACACTACAATTCCTCCCCTTTTAGATAATTAGTACATAACATTTTAAGTAATCATTAATTGACATGTTTACAAGAACAATAATCTACACATTTGCTGCAGTTAATCAATTATAAGTCAGTCTCTCTGGAGGCTTCCTGACTCGGTCCGGATAATGCCTCGGCGGTGTAGTAGTTTTCGGTGGTGTAGTAGGTTCTTTTGGCAAGGTCGATTCGGTTTGAATGCCAGTGTCGGGTTCATCTGGTTCCAGTATCACCGGATCGGAGGTAGATACTATGGGTATCTCTGCTTCATCATTAGGCGTATAGAGTTGTGGCGTTGTCCCTTTTCGGATGACTCTATGATCTGGTCAGCATGGCGCCTTATTATGCTTTCACTAATGTCCACGGTATACATCAGCGGTCCTACTCGTGTGCAAATAGTTCCAGGCTGCCATTTCTCGGTATGGTAGTCCCGGGCCAAAACTTGTTGACCTATCTGGAAGGTTCTAGTTGGCCTTTCATTCATGCCTTGAAATTGTCGGTTCTCTACGTCCCTTCTGCTGTTTGGCTTGATCAAATCCAGCCGGCATCTTAGTCTTCTATTGAAAAACATCATGGCGGGAGTTTGGTTTGTAACCACATGTGTTGCATTCCTGTACGCAAACAAGAAGTTATCTACCTTATGTTGTAGATTTATGTCTTCATTACCCATGGCCTTTATGGCCTTCTTGAAGGTCTGGACAAACCTTTCAGCTAATCCATTGGTGGCGGGATGGTGTGGGGCGGACGTGTAGTGCTTAACCCCATTGTTTTTTAAGAACTTCCTGAATTCTTCGGACACAAATTGCAGTCCATTATCAGAACAGATCTGTTCAGGCAGCCCATTCCTGGCAAATATGGTCCTTAATACTGTGATGGTTTTTTCCGTGGTGGTGGAGGACATCTTTATTACCTCCAGCCACTTGGAGTGTGCATCAACCGCGATTAAGAACATTTAGTCCATAAATGGACCAGCAAAGTTGATATGTACCCTTTGCCATGGAGATGAGGGCCACTCCCATGGATGTAGAGGGGCTTGTGGTGGGGCGTTTTGGACCTTCTGGCATCCTAGACAGCTCTTGGTCATTTCTTCGATGTCTCCATCGATACCTGGCCACCACACAAACGCTCTTGCTAGGTTCTACATTTTCACTCCACCCAGATGCCCCTCGTGAAGCTCCTTTAACACTTTATCCTGGAGTTTGGAATCACCACTCAGGATCCACACATCAAGGTTCCTCGGCACACTGACAGCTGTTCTCTTCTTTGCGAGAATGCTGGCAACAGTGGTTCGCCATGTGCTGGCCATCCCTTCACCGTTAAATCGTAGACTCGTGAGAGAGTCGGGTCATTTCTCGTTTCCTTTTCAATGGTAGAATTTGTTACTGGTAGACATTCCACTATGGTTGAGTGGAGCATCTCCACTGGGTCCACTGTAGGTGCCTCTTCTACCGTTGGCAACGGTAGGCGCGATAAACCGTCAGCATTCCCATGCTGTTTAGATCCTTTGTATTCTATGTCATATTGGTGTGCCCCTAGGAAAAGGGACCACCTCTGTAGCCTTTGCGCTGTCATAATGGGAACGTGCTTTTTAGGGTTGAATATGGAGACGAGGTGTTAATGGTCAGTCAACAAGGTAAATTTTTGTCCGTGTAGGTAATGGTTGAATTTCTTCACTCCTCACACCAGGCTGAGTGCTTCCCTGTCGATCTGGGCATAGTTACGCTCAGCTGAGTTCAATGAGCGTGACGCAAAAGCTATCGGCCGCTCCGAGCCATCAGGGAATCTGTGCGATAATACCACTCCTACGCCGTAAAGGGATGCATCGCACGCCAGTCTGATTGGCAGTGATGGGTTGTAATGAGCCAACACTTCCTTGGACGTGATCAAGCCTTTGCATTTATGGAAGGCACGTTTACAGTCTTCGCTCCATTTCCAAATTACTCCCATTTGTAGCAGTTCGTTAAGAGGGTGCAGAACAGTTGACAAGTTCGGTAAAAATTTATGATAGTAATTTATCAATCCCAGGAACGACCTTAATTGTGAGACATTTTCAGGTGCTGGGGCTTTTATGACCGCTTCAATTTTTTCAGGTGACTTATGCAACCCTTCTTCGTTAATTATATGGCCACAATATGATATTTGTTTCTGGAAAAATTCGCACTTGGAGCGATTTGCTCGTAGGCCCCGTTCTCTCAGCCTAGTGAGCACCTGCTCCAAATTGGCAAGGTGCTTGTTGTCGTTTTCTCCTGTTACAAGGATGTCGTCTAGGTAGCATTGAGTCCCCGGAATCCCTTGCAGGACTTGCTCCATAGCTCTTTGCCAGATAGCTGGAGCTGATGCTACTCCGAAAACTAGTCGATTGTACTGGTACAGGCCTTTGTGTGTGTTTATCGTGAGATACTTTTTAGAGGCCTCCTCAACCTCCATCTGTAGATATGCCTGTGCCAAGTCAATTTTGGTAAAACGTTTCCCTCCGGATAGTGAGGCGGAAATATCTTCTATCCTCGGAAGAGGATACTGTACCGTGTGAAGGACCGGGTTTACAGTCACCTTGAAGTCCCCACAGATGCGAATTTTTCTCTGTTCTTCAGATTTATCATTATTCAACGTTTTTTTCATGACCGGGATGATGGGTGTTGCCCACTCGCTCCAATCTACCTTGGATAACACGCCGGCTTTTTCCAAATTCTCCAGCTCTGCCTCGACTGCTGGACGAATTGCGTATGGCACCGGCCTTGCCTTAAAAAACTCGGGAATTGCCGCATCTTCCACTTTTATTGAGGCGGTGACGCCTTTCAAGGTTCCTAGGGCTAGATTTTCAGTTGCTAGCGCCAGCAGTTAGCGCCTTAAGAGAAGTGATTTTCGGGCGCTATGCGTGTAGCGCCCGTGCGCAGCGCAGTTTGCGCCCCGCCCCAAATTAAGTTGCCCATTAGCGCCGGCGCAAAGTTTAGCGCCCAGCCGGATGCGCGCGCAGAAAATGACATCACATCCTCGTGCAACGCCCTTTGGCCGCCCCGATTCCAAACTTCAGTCGGACCGCCCCATTGTGCGGCTGGCGGCCGGAGCGTTTGGAAAAAGGAACGCAACACAACCAGCGCGGGCCCCGGGGGGCGCAAATTAAAGGGGACGTGCTCTCCAGTATAAAGGCCAGCCTTTTTTCAGAAAACACTCTTGTGCAACGCATTTCTGGAGACACAACAGGAGGATAGCTAACTGGTTTCAAGCAGCAAGAGCTCAGGTATTTTTGGACTCAGGCCAGAGCGCTGCAAGTGGCCTTTTGGAAATTTGAGTGTTTGCCAGGATTTGATGGGGGTTGCATGGGGTGCCAACACGGAGCTGCAGCTCCATGTCCGTAGGGCTCGCAGACGCATTGTGAGAGGGGCAGCCCTGGCTAGAGGCAGAGGGGGCTACAGGCGTCGGCCACGTAGGCCTTACCCAGTCAGGCTATACCGCCAGCAGCGCTCCTACCTAAACATGAGTGCCGCGCGATGTGTTAAAAGGCTCCGATTCCGAAAGGAGGTGATTGCAGAGATCTGCCACCTGCTTCGCCGAGATCTGCGGCCAAAGCTCAGGTGCAGGACGTCTCTGTCGGTGGAAGTGAAGGTGACGGTGGCATTGAACTTCTATGCCACCGGCTCCTTCCAATACGCTGCTGGGGACATAGCAAACATCTCCCAGTACGGCGCGCATCGCTGCATCCGCCAGGTGACCGAAGCACTGTTCAGAAGGAGAAGCCAATTCATCTCCTTCCCCATGGCCCTGGAGAGCCAGCATCAGCGCGCATTGGGATTTTCCAGACTCGGGGAATTCCCCTTGGTGCAGGGCGCCATTGACTGTACGCATGTGGCTTTGCGGGCCCCTCTGGAGCATGGCGAGCAGTATCGCAACAGGAAGGGCTACCATTCTCTGAATGTGCAGCTGGTGTGTGACCACAAGCAGCGCATCATGGCAGTCAATGCCAGCTTCCCAGGCAGCAGCCACGATGCCTTTATCTATGTGTGCAGGAAGTGTGTCCAGCTGCAGCTCCTAGCGGACCGCATGGCAGCGCTGGAGCTGTGAATGGACTCACTCTGGAGCATACGCGATGCTGAGGATCTTGTGGATAGCACATTCAGTGAGTTGGTCACACCGCAGGTAAAGGCTAGCTCAGACAGTAAATGGGTGACCAAAAGGCAGGGTAAAGGCAGGAAGGTAGTGCAGGAGTCACCTGCGGTCATCTCCCTCCAAAACAGGTTTACCGTTTTGGGTACTGTTGGGGGAGATGACTTATCAGGGGAAGGCACCAGCAGCCAGGTTCAGGGCACCATGACTGGCTCTGCTGCACAGAAGGGCGGGAAAAAGAGGGATAGGGCTATAGTGATAGGGGATTCAATTGTAAGGGGGATAGACAGGAGTTTCTGTGGCCGAGACCGAGACTCCAAGATGGTATGTTGCCTCCCTGGTGCAAGGGTCAAGGATGTCTCGGAGCGGGTGCAGAGCATTCTGAAGGGGGAGGGGGATCAGCCAGTTGTCGTGGTACATGTAGGTACCAACGATGTAGGTAAAAAGAGGGAGGAGGTCCTACAAGCTGAATTTAGGGAGTTAGGAGCTAAATTGAAAAGTAGGACCTGAAAGGTAGTAATCTCTGGATTGCTACCAGTGCCACGAGCTAATAAGTTTAGAGAGAGTAAGATAGATAAGCTAAATATGTGGCTTGAGCAGTGGTGCAAGGGAGAGGGATTTAAATTCTTGAGGCATTGGAACCAGTTCTTGGGGAGGAGGGACCTGTACCAAGGGGACGGTCTACACCTGAACTGTGAGGGAGCCGATGTCCTCGGGGTAATATTTTCTAGGGCGGTTCGGGAGGATTTAAACTAATTTGGCAGGGGGATGGGAACCTAGGTAGTGGAAAAGAGGGAAGTCATATGAAGTCAGAAATAGATGGTAGAAAGGTGAGAAGCAATAAGCAAAGGAGAGAAACACAAAGGGCCAAACTAATTCATAATGAGAGTGTGAAAAAAGCAAGCCTGAAGGCTTTGTATCTTAATGCTAGAAGCATTAGGAACAAGGTGGATGAATTAGTTGTGGAAATAGAGGTAAACAAGTATGATTTGATTGGGATTACAGAAACGTGGCTGCAGGGTGGGCAAGGCTGGGAACTTAACATCCAGGGATATACAATATTTAGGAAGGATCGGCAAAAAGGTAGGGGAGGTGGGGTAGCATTGCTGGTAAAGGAGGGGATTAATGCAATGGAAAGGAAGGATATTAACTCGGATGAAACGGAATCTGTATGGGTAGAAATGAGAAATAGCAAGGGGAGGAAAACGTTAGTGGGTGTGATATATAGGCCTCCAAATAGTAATATGGAGGTGAGGGAAGGCATAAAAAGGGAAATTAGAGAAGCGTGCGATAAGAGCACAGCTGTCATCATGGGTGACTTTAATTTACATATTGATTGGACTACCCAAATTAGTAAAAATTCTGAGGAGGAGGAATTCCTGGAATGTTTTCGGGACGGTTATCTGGACCAATATGTCGAGGAGCCGACTCGAGATCAGGCCATTTTAGACTGGGTATTGTGCAATGAGAAGGGACTTATCAGCAATCTTCTTGTACGAGGCCCCTTGGGTCAGAGCGATCATAATATGATCGAGCTCTCAGTCGAGATGGAGAGTGAGGAAATTGAATCAGAGACTAAGGTCCAGAACTTAAATAAAGGGAATTACGAGGGTCTGAGACGGGAATTGGGTAAGATTGATTGGGTGGTGTTTCTGGGGGGATTGACAGTAGAGAGACAATGGCAAGCATTCAAAGATAGAATGGAAGAATTCCAGAACATGTTTATACCGGTTTGGCATAAAAATAAACCTAAAAAGGTGACTCAACCGTGGATAACGAGGGAAATTAGGGACAGCATAAAATCAAAAAAAAGGGCATATCAACTGGCAAAAAAAAGCACCAGACCGGAAGATTGGGGGCAGTACAGGATACAGCAAAAGAGGACAAAGGGATTAATCAGGAAGGGGAAAATAGAATACGAAAGTAAACTTGCAGCAAACATAAAGACAGACTGCAAAAGCTTTTATCGGTATATCAGGAGGAAAAGACTGGTAAAATCCCAAGTCGGTCCCTTGCAGTCCGATTCGGGAGAATATATAATGGAGAATAAGGAAATGGCAGACCAATTAAACTCATACTTTGGTTCTGTATTCACAAAGGAGGACACAAATAACCTCCCAGGAATATCGGCAAACATAGGGACTAATGAGAGGGAGGAGCTGACAGAAATTAGTATCTCTAGGGATATGGTGTTGGGTAAGTTGAGGGGACTGAAGGCCGACAAATCCCCGGGGCCTGATAAACTACATCCTAGGGTACTTAAGGAGGTGGCCCTGGAGATAGCAGATGCTCTAAGGATCATCTTCCGGAACTCCATTGACTCGGGAACAGTACCCGTGGATTGGAGGGTAGCTAATGTTACCCCAATATTTAAAAAGGGGGGTAGAGAGAAAGCAGGGAATTATAGACCAGTAAGCCTTACATCGGTTGTGGGCAAAATGCTAGAGTCCATTATTAAGGATAAAATAGCGGAGCACTTGACAAATGGGGAAAGGATCGAACAGAGTCAACATGGATTTACAAAGGGTAAATCGTGTTTGACTAATCTGCTGGAATTTTTTGAGGAAGTAACTGGTAAAATAGATGGGGGAGAGCCAGTGGATGTGGTGTACCTTGACTTCCAGAAAGCCTTCGATAAGGTTCCACACAAAAGATTATCATGCAAAATTAAGGCTCATGGAATTGGGGGCAAAGTATTAACGTGGATAGAGAACTGGCTGGCGGATAGAAAACAGAGAGTTGGAATAAACGGCTCGTTTTCGGAGTGGCAGGCAGTGACCAGCGGGGTGCCGCAAGGATCTGTCCTGGGACCCCAGCTGTTCACAATATATATAAATGATCTGGATCAGGGAATTGGATGCAATATTTCCAAATTCGCTGACGACACTAAACTAGGAGGAGGGGTGGGCTCTGATGAGGATGTCAGGAGGCTACAGTGCGATTTGGACAGGTTGGGGGAATGGGCGGATACGTGGCAGATGCACTATAATGTGGATAAATGCGAGGTTATCCACTTTGGGGGTAAAAACAGGAGGGTAGATTATTATCTAAATGGCAATAGATTGGGAGATGGGGAAGTGCAGAGGGACCTGGGTGTTCTTGTGCACCAGTCACTGAAGGAGAGCATGCAGGTGCAACAGGCGATTAAGAAGGCAAATGGTATGTTGGCCTTCATATCAAGGGGGTTCGAGTATAGGAATAGGGATACCTTACTACAGCTGTACAAGGTGCTGGTGAGACCGCATCTGGAGTATTGTGTACAGTTTTGGTCGCCCCATCTGCGGAAGGATGTTCTTGCCATGGAAAGAGTGCAACGGCGATTCACCAGGCTGATACCTGGAATGGCGGGAATGACCTACGAAGAGAGATTAAATAGTCTGGGCTTGTACTCACTGGAGTTTAGAAGATTGAGAGGGGATCTCATCGAAACATATAAAATTATGGCAGGCCTGGACAGGCTGAATTCAGAGAGAATGTTTCCAATGGCCGGGGAGCACAGAACCAGGGGCCACAGTCTAAAAATAGCAGGCAAATCATTTAAAACAGAGATGAGGAAGAATTTCTTCACTCAAAGAGTGGTGAGCCTGTGGAATTCCCTGCCACAGAGGGCTGTGAAGGCTAATTCAATAAATATTTTCAAGAGAGAATTGGATATATTTCTGAAGGCTAAGGGGATTAAGGGTTACGGAGAAAAGGCGGGGACGGGGTACTGAACTGGTAAGATCAGCCATGATCTCATTGAATGGCGGAGCAGGCTCGAAGGGCCGAATGGCCTACTCCTGTTCCTATCTCTATGTAACAATCCTGCGGCAGAGTACTGTGCATGACATGTTCCAGGCACAGCCACCCCCAAGAGGATGGCTACTCGGGGACAAAGGCTATCCTTTGTGCACCTGGCTCATGACCCCGCTCCACGCGCCCAGGACCGCTGCTGAAGAGGCCTACAACGAGAGCCATCAAACCACCCGCAACATCATCGAGCAAACTATTGGGGTCCTCAAGCAGCGGTTCCGCTGCCTTGATCGCTCCGGAGGAGCTCTCCAGTATTCGCCGGACCGGGTCTCCCAATTTGTGGTGGTTTGCTGCATGCTACACAACCTGGCTATCCGCAGGACTCAGACACTGCCACCTGACGTTGGACCAGCACCTCAGGAGGAGGAGCATGAGGAGGAGGAGGAGGAGGAGCAGGAGTACGTTCCCAGGAGGGAGCGACCAGGGCCAAGGGCAGCACGACGTCACCTTATTACACGGTACTTCTAAGCCCCCTGTCAGGGAATGGCCAGGGGCCATGAGGGAAGATGAATGCAGCCGCTCCGCAAGCCCTCAACCGGCGAAGCCAACAAACACTAAGAAGAACAACCATGGAGACTGCATGAATAAAGATAATTATTTATTACACAAAAATGAAAAGCCCTTCCCACATGAATCCCCAAAAACAATAAACGGGCCCCACAAAAAGCCCAACAAACGACTCACTCCCACAAACTGGGGAGGAGTCACTCCACATTTCTTCAAACCGGGCCTCAACGTCGGCCTAACGCAAAAAATAAGCCCTCCAATAACACAACCATGGGCAAAATAAAGATGGCCACCACCATATAAAAGGAAAGCTGGCCACACCCTCTACTGAGTGGCCCGCGAGGGCGAGACCTTGCCCAGCCTTTTGCCTCCCCTGCCCGGCCTGCTGCTCCTTCGCAAGCTCTGCCCAGTGGCCGCTGCGAGGCTGGGGGAAGGCGCCTGAGGCTCAGATGCCCTTCCGCCAGATGCTGCTGGGGGGCGGCCTACACGGCGTTTGGGCCTCGAGGGGCCGTCTGCTGAGTGGCGCACCTGAGCCTGGCCACCATCAGCTGCAGCCGCTTGCCCTTGACGCCCCAGTGGGGGAATGGCGGTGACGGATGGCGCAATGTGGGCCAGCTGGCGTCTGGGATGCGCTGGCTGGTGCTGTGGCGCGGTGGCACTCGGCCGGGCCAGCACTGCAGGATCCGCAACAATCAGCCGAGGGGTGGCTTGCTGGGATGGTCCAGCGCGGCGGCTGCCCTGGCGATGCCTGCCTGAGACAGCGCGTGTGGCAGCAGTGAGTGCCCCTGTTGTCCTGGTGTGCGCCCGCATCACATCCGCCAGGGTCTTGACGGCATCAGTCAGCATGCCGCCACTCGCGGCAGTTGCTGCCCCGAACTCGCGCACACTGGTCGCCAGCGACTCGATGGCCTCAGGCATGCGCCCCACCACGCTCATGTGCTCCGTGTGGCGCCGGTCCGAATCCTCGGCCATCTTATCCAGCTTCTGCACCTCCTCCGAGGTGAAGGTGTCTGGACTGGAGTCGTGACTCTCCCGCTGGGGAGGAGGGGGCCGAACTAGGGGACCCTTGCCACGTTGGTGGCGGCGAGTGTGCCGATCAGCAGCACTCCCCTCTGATCCTTGCCCCCTTTGGGGGGAAGGCCGCAGGCCACGCGCACGGCTCCTGGGTGGCTGGATGCCACTGCTCCCAGAAGCTGCATTGCCCTGCGACAGTTCCTCCAGGCACTCGTCCAGTGAGGAGGTGTCAAGCATTTCCTCCTCTCCTGCGGGACGTGACTGTTCCCCCGATGGTCCGGCTTGCTCCTCCTCCTCCTCCTGCTCGGAGGTGCTGTCACTGGCAGCTTCAGGGTCCTGGTCATCACCAGCTGAAAGCAGGAATGCACAAGAGTAGCTTCAGAGTGAGGAGATGGCGTCAGCGAGGGAGTTAGGACTGGTGGCATTCAGCACATTGGTGGGACAGTGGCAAAGGAGGTAGCTCGGATGGGCCAGTGCGACGCGAGAGGGCCAAAAGGCGAGGCCCTTACCATTGCCGGGCAGTGGAGGGTCGGCTACTCCGCACGCTGTGGGGACAATCACACGGGCTCCCATGAGCACACACACGCGCTCCTCCAGCCGAGTGAGCTTCTGCAGCTTGGCGCGGCCACCCCTGGCATGGGCCTGGCGATTAAAGGCTACTTTAGCCTGCAAGAGAAAGGACGGGCTGTAAGTGCGCAGTGTAGCCCTGATGTAGTGTGCACTGCCTCCCATGGTGGAATAGCTTGGCCAGAGTGAAGCCCTGACGTAGTGTGCACTGCCTCCCATGGTGGAATAGCTTGGACAGAGTGAAGCCCTGATGTAGTGTGCACAGCCTCCCATGGTGGAATAGCTTGGACAGAGTGAAGCCCTGATGTAGTGTGCACTGCCTCCCATGGTGGAATAGCTTGGCCAGAGTGTAGAGTGCCGAATGGCCAATTGATGCTCATGACTGTCCCAATGCTGCTGGCTGAGGGCTGGCCAATAGGACTTTCAGCTCCCTTTGCCCATCATGTCAGGTGTACATGCAAGAATGAGGAGGAGACTGGAAAGGGTACTCACCCTGACAATCCTGGTCAGGTCGTTGTATTTTTTACGACATTGTTTGTGGGTCCTGGGGGCATCGCCGGTGAACATCACCCTCTGGGCGATCTGCTTCCAGGCTTTGGTGTAGTCGTGGTGGGTTGGATTCCTCCCACTCTCTGGGAACAAGATCTTGCGCCTCACCTCCAGAGCTGTGACCATTATGTCCAGATCACCCTCTGAGAAGCGCAGGGCACGCTGACGGGCCTTCTCTGGCGTTGCCATGACTCCCTGGGGCTGAGCAGCAGTGTTGAGGCCTCTTTGCAAGGCTGCAGTGTGCAGGGCGTGGCAGCAGACCAATTCGTCCCTTCCCCCTTTAAGAGCTGGTCGGCGCCACGGGGTCTGCTGTCAGTCCAAAAATGACCGCACCTGCGCTGCGCCCTGCCTGGGCGCTATCCCTCTGGACCGCCGGCTTAGCGCCTAAAGATAGTAGTGGAACGCCTCTTTTAGCGCTCCACCAACCTCTTAGGGCGAAGCCACTGAATTTCCGGCAACGGGGCGCTACTTTGGGGCAGGTGCTAACTTCGGGCGGGCGCTAAGGTTAGCGCCCCAAAACTGCCTATACTGAAAATCTAGCCCCTAGTTCCTGTTGAAACACTTCTTTGGCGTTAGCCAAGATGTCTTTTAATCATTCAGGTATGACGTCATCATCATTTTTTTTCTTACTGGTCACCGTCAGTGCCTGAATGGAGTGCCAGTCTAAACGTATCTTCCTGATCCATTCACGTCCCAACAACGGAGGAACACCATCTTGCAGAACGTATAAATACAACTTTTGTATTTCCTTGCCGTTGTATACAACAGGCACCCTTATTTTCCCTCTGGGGTATACTTTCTGCCCCGTATATGTCTTCAAGATAATGGATGTGTCTTTCAAAGGTATATGCGGAAATAGCCGCTCGTAATCCCGTCGACTTATGACGGTCAGAGCTGAACCTGTATCTAGCTCCATTTTAACTGGGGACCCCGCTATCATGAGGGTAACCCAAATGGTCTGGTAATCTTCTTTGGCAATTACATTATGTAATTTGAGACAGCTTAGTCTCTTGTTTCCGGAGTCGCTATCGCTCTTCTGGTCTTCGGAGCTACTGTCCGTCATCATTTGTACCTTTCTGTACTTTTCCTTATTGACCTTTTTTCTGTCAGTGGATTTTCTTCCAGATTGGCATACACGTGCAATGTGTCCCATCTTTCCGCATTGCCTGCATGCTTTGTCCTTGAACCAGCAGTCCCTCTGGTCATGGGTGGATCTGCCGCAGCGATAACATCTCTCGAAACCCCGTGTCATTTCATGGGTGCCGAAGTCCTGTGGCTTTTGCTGTATCTCTGCAGCTCCTCTTGCTGCTGCTTCGTATGATACAGCCACACTGAAAGCCTTGTCCAGTGTCAAATCTTTCTCAGAAAGTAGCCTTTTCTGTGTTCCTTCGCTTAGGAGACCACAGACTAATTTGTCTCGTAGAGAATCTGCCAGTCCTGCCCCGAATTGGCAGTGCTTTGACAGCTTTCTTAATTCGGTGAGGTAATCAGCGTTACTTTCATTCTTGTGTTGATTCCTCCTGAAGAATTTGAATCGTTCCGCTATCAGCAGCGGTGTTGGGTTTAAGTGCTCCTGTAGGGTATCAACAATCTCCTTAAAATTCTTGTCCATCGGTTTGGCTGGAGTGATTAAGTATCGTAACAGCCCGTATGTCCTTGCGCCCATCAGATTTAAAAGTACTGATGCCTTTTTATCATCCGCTACTTCATTCGCTGTGCAATATACCTCCACTCTTTCCACATATGTGGTCCAATCCTCTATATCACTATCGAAAGCAGTAATATTGCCAGTCTTAGGCATCCTGAAAATCAAAAATGACGCCTCCTGCGCTTTCCCTTCTTCCCTGCCGAGTAAAAATGGCGCCTCCCGCGCTTTCCCGCCGCTGCTGCTGCTGACAACGCTGTTCTCCGTGGTTTTTATTTAGACATATATTTTCAACAGTTGGAGACTCGTTCCTGCCGGACTCTCTGGGACTTTTCCCTCCCTCTGCTTGATCCAAACGCCGACCTGCTTTGCAGCGCCGGCCGTCTCCCGAGTGCTCCACTCTCCGTCTCTGTTTGCCTCCGCCTTCCGACTCGCTGCTCGGCCCCGCTGCAGAGCCACCCGATTGAGCCCCAGCCTGCCGCCCAGGAAGGAGTAGTGCAGTACCTGCCACCAGCCCGGCTAGCTGGTGAAACCACAGTTTTTTTTTCTTTTTTTCTTTTTTTCTTCGACCTTCGTCTGAGGAATCGATCTCCTTGAGGTGCTGCCGAATTGCAGGTAAGTCCGTTTCCAATTCGTCGACAGTGTTGTATCCGTGTGTTAATGGAGACACGGAATGCAGGAGTTGGTTTAACAGGTGTTTACTGAACAAAGTCTGGAGGTTAACTAAAAGATACAAGACGCTATACAGGCTTATATACCCGAGTGGTCACTACCGGTATTACAGTACACAGGGGCTCTTAAAGGTACATACACTACAGAAAGTGACCTATAAAGGCCAGGAAATACCTAAAATGGATATATATGTATTGCCAAATGGAGGACCACCACTGCTAGGACGTGAATGGATCCGGAAGATACTATTAGATTGGCATTCCATACAGGGACTGAAGGTTGAGGCCAAAAAGGATGACAACGTCACACCTGGATGACTGTCAAAAATGCTAACTGACGCAAAAGAAGTGTTCCGGGAGGGACTAGGAACACTAAAAGGAATAACAGCAACGATTAAAATAGAGGAAAATGCAAGCCCAAAGTTTCTGAAGGCCAGACCAGTGCCTTATGCGATCAGACCAGCGGTTGAAGCAGAGCTGGAAGGGTTGGAACGTTCAGGAGTACTGTCCAAAGTGGACTGGAGCAAGTGGGCTACACCCATCGTTCCTGTAATGAAGAGGTCGTTGAGTAATACGCCTGTGGAACCAAAGAAGGTCCGCATCTGTGGGGATTTTAAGGTGACAGTGAACCCAGTCCTTCACACGATGCAATATTCGCTTCCACGAATTGAGGATATTTTCGCCTCGCTATCTGGAGGTAAACGCTTCACCAAAATTGATCTAGCCCAGGCATACTTGCAAATGGAGATAGAAGAAGCTTCGAAACATTACCATACGATCAACACTCATAAAGGTCTCTATCAATACAACCGGCTGGTGTTTGGAGTAGCCTCAGCTCCGGCTACCTGGCAAAGGACGATGGATCAGGTACTGCAAGGGATTCCAGGGACCCAGTGTTATTTGGACGACATCTTGGTCATGGGCGAAAATGACGGTGATCACCTCGCCAACTTAGAGAAGGTGCTCACCAGATTAAAGGAGTATGGGCTACGAGCTAATCGCCACAAGTGCGAGTTTTTCCAGAAACAGATCTCGTATTGTGGCCACGTCATCGATGAAGAGGGGTTACATAAGTCCCCTGACAAGATTGAGGCAGCAGTCAAGGCTCCAGCACCGGAAAATGTGTCATAGCCGAGGTCGTTCCTCGGGCTGGTAAACTACTACCACAAGTTCTTACCAAATTTGTCTACGATATTACACCCACTGAACACCCTGCTGCAAACAGGGGTACCATGGAAGTGGGATGACGAACATAGACGAACTTTCCAGAAGTGTATAGAATTGATCACATCAAAATAGGTGTTGGCCCATTTCAACCCAGCACTACCAATTCGTTTGGCATGTGATGCATCACCCTATGGTATTGGAGTGGTGCTGTCGCACAAATTCCCAGACGGGTTGGAGAGGCCAGTATCCTTTGCGTCTCGGTCACTAACCTCAGCCGAGCGCAACTACGCCCAGATTGACAGGGAGGCCCTCAGCCAATATGGGGAGTAAAAAAATTCAACCACTATCTGCATGGGCAGAAGTTCACCTTGCTGACTGACCACCAACCACTTGTCTCCATCTTTAATCCTAAGAAGGGCGTTCCAGTGATGACTACACAGCGGTTACAAAGATGGTCCCTGTTTCTAGGGGCGAATCAATATGAAATAGAATATAAAGGCACGAAACAGCATGGGAACGCTGATGGGCTATCGCGCCTGCCGCTGCCTACTGTGGAGGAAGCACCAGCAGTGGACCCTAGCGAGATATTTTATTCGTCAATAATTGAACGATTGCCAGTAACAAACGCGGATATAGAGAAGGAGACCCGCAATGATCCGACGCTGTCACGGGTATATAAATTGACGGTGATGGGATGGCCAACACATGGCGACTCACTGTTGCCAGCATTCTCATCCAGAAGAGAACAGCTGTCAGTATGCCAGGGGACAGTGATGTGTGGATCCAGATTGGTGATTCCACCCAAGTTAAGGGAGAGAGTGCTAAAGGAGCTACATGAAGGTCATCTGGGGGGAGTGAAAATGAAAAGCCTTGCTAGGGCTTATGTGTGGTGGCCGGGAATTGATCAACAAATCGAAGACCTAACTAAGAGCTGCTTAGGATGCCAGAAGGTCCAAAATGCACCACCACATGCCCCTCTACAACGATGGGAGTGGCCCTCCTCTCCATGGCAACGGGTGCATATTGATTTTGCTGGTCCATTCATGGACTCAATGTTCTTAATAGCAGTGGATGCTCATTCAAAGTGGCCTGAGGCGATAAAAATGTCTTCAGCCACTACAGAGAAAATGATTGCAGTCCTACGGACCATATTTGCCAGAAACGGTTTGCCAGAGCAGATTTGCTCCGATAATGGACCACAGTTTTTGTCCGACGAGTTCCAAAAATTTATGAAAAGGAATGGGGTAAGGCATTACACATCCGCCCCGTATCATCCAGCCACAAATGGATTGGCTGAGAGGTTCGTACAAACCTTTAAGAAGGCGATAAAGGCCATGGGCGACAATGAAATTCCACTACAGCATAAGATGGACAATTTCTTATTAGCCTACCGAAACGCGACACATGCAGTTACCAACCATACCCCGGCCATGATGTTCTTTAACCGAAGGTTGAGATCTCGTCTGGTCTTGCTCAGACCAAATGTGCGAAGAAATGTTGAGGACAAACAATTCCAGCACATCAATGAGAAGCCGACAAGGAGCTTCAATGTAGGGCAACCAGTCTTGGCCCGTGACTATCGAACAGAGAAATGGCAACCCGGAACGATATGTACAAGGCAGGGGACATTTATGTACACAGTGGATGTCGGGGAGAACATTTGTGAGACGCCACGTCGATCAGATCTTAGCGTCACAGGAACGCGTCAACCCCATGTCTCGAGTACCTGGGGATGAACCCGATATACCGGTAGCATCTACTTCAGACCCAGTAGCAGTGGAACCCGATGAACTACCCGATGAAAAGGAGTCAGAATCGCCTCTGCACCAAGAACAAGAACCTCCAGAAAGGCGCTATCCCGAAAGGGTCAGGAAGCCGCCCCAAAGACTGAGGGCTAGATTTTCAGTATAGGCAGTTTTGGGGCGCTAACTTTAGCGCCCGCCCGAAGTTAGCGCCCGCCCCAAAGTAGCGCCCCATTGGCGGAAATTCAGTGGCTTCGCCCTAAGAGGTTGGTGGAGCGCTAAAAGAGGCGTTCCACTACTATCTTTAGGCGCTAAGCCGGCGGTCCAGAGGGATAGCGCCCAGGCGGGGCGCAGCACAGGTGCGGTCATTTTTGGACTGACAGCAGACCCCGTGGCGCCGACCAGCTCTTAAAGGGGGAAGGGACGAATTGGTCTGCTGCCACGCCCTGCACACTGCAGCCTTGCAAAGAGGCCTCAACACTGCTGCTCAGCCCCAGGGAGTCATGGCAACGCCAGAGAAGGCCCGTCAGCGTGCCCTGCGCTTCTCAGAGGGTGATCTGGACATAATGGTCACAGCTCTGGAGGTGAGGCGCAAGATCTTGTTCCCAGAGAGTGGGAGGAATCCAACCCACCACGACTACACCAAAGCCTGGAAGCAGATCGCCCAGAGGGTGACGTTCACCGGCGATGCCCCCAGGACCCACAAACAATGTCGTAAAAAATACAACGACCTGACCAGGATTGTCAAGGTGAGTACCCTTTCCAGTCTCCTCCTCATTCTTGCATGTACACCTGACATGATGGGCAAAGGGAGCTGAAAGTCCTATTGGCCAGCCCTCAGCCAGCAGCATTGGGACAGTCATGAGCATCAATTGGCCATTCGGCACTCTACACTCTGGCCAAGCTATTCCACCATGGGAGGCAGTGCACACTACATCAGGGCTTCACTCTGTCCAAGCTATTCCACCATGGGAGGCAGTGCACACTACGTCAGGGCTTCACTCTGGCCAAGCTATTCCACCATGGGAGGCAGTGCACACTACATCAGGGCTTCACTCTGTCCAGGCTATTCCACCATGGGAGGCAGTGCACACTACGTCAGGGCTTCACTCTGGCCAAGCTATTCCACCATGGGAGGCAGTGCACACTACATCAGGGCTACACTGCGCACTTACAGCCCGTCCTTTCTCTTGCAGGCTAAAGTAGCCTTTAATCACCAGGCCCGTGCCAGGGGTGGCCGCGCCAAGCTGCAGAAGCTCACTCGGCTGGAGGAGCGCGTGTGTGTGCTCATGGGAGCCCGTGTGATCGTCCCCACAGCGTGCGGAGTAGCCGACCCTCCACTGCCCGGCAATGGTAAGGACCTCGCCCTTTGGCCCTCTCGCGTCACACTGGCCCATCCGAGCTACCTCCTTTGCCACTGTCCCACCAATGTGCTGAATGCCACCAGTCCTAACTCCCTCGCTGACGCCGTCTCCTCACTCTGAAGCTACTCTTGTGCATTCCTGCTTTCAGCTGGTGACGACCAGGACCCTGAAGCTGCCAGTGACAGCACCTCCGAGCAGGAGGAGGAGGAGGAGCAAGTCGGACCATCGGGGGAACAGTCACGTCCCGCAGGAGAGGAGGAAATGCTTGACACCTCCTCACTGGACGAGTGCCTGGAGGAACTGTCGCAGGGCAATGCAGCTTCTGGGACCAGTGGCGTCCAGCCACCCAGGAGCCGTGCGCGTGGCCCGCGGCCTTCCCCCCAAAGGGGGCAAGGATCAGAGGGGAGTGCTGCTGATCGGCACACTCGCCGCCACCAACGTGGCAAGGGTCCCCTAGTTCGGCCCCCTCCTCCCCAGCGGGAGAGTCGCGACTCCAGTCCGGACACCTTCACCTCGGAGGAGGTGCAGAAGCTGGATAAGATGGCCGAGGATTTGGACCGGCGCCACACGGAGCTCATGAGCGTGGTGGGGCGCATGCCTGAGGCCATCGAGTTGCTGGCGACCAGTGTGCGCGAGTTCGGGGCAGCAACTGCCGCGAGTGGCGGCATGCTGACTGATGCCGTCAAGACCCTGGCGGATGTGATGCGGGCGCACACCAGGACAACAGGGGCACTCACTGCTGCCACACGCGCTGTCTCAGGCAGGCATCGCCAGGGCAGCCGCCGCGCTGGACCATCCCAGCAAGCCGCCCCTCGGCTGATTGTTGCGGATCCTGCAGTGCGGGCCCGGCCGAGTGCCACCGCGCCACAGCACCAGCCAGCGCATCCCAGACGCCAGCTGGCCCACATTGCGCCATCCGTCGCCGCCATTCCCCCACTGGGGCGTCAAGGGCAAGCGGCTGCAGCTGATGGTGGCCAGGCTCAGGTGCGCCACTCAGCAGACGGCCCCTCGAGGCCCAAACGCCGTGTAGGCCGCCCCCCAGCAGCATCTGGCGGAAGGGCATCTGAGCCTCAGGCGCCTTCCCCCAGCCTCGCAGCAGCCACTGGGCAGAGCTTGCGAAGGAGCAGCAGGCCGGGCAGGGGAGGCAAAAGGCTGGGCAAGGTCTCGCCCTCGCGGGCCACTCAGTAGAGGGTGTGGCCAGCTTTCCTTTTATATGGCGGTGGCCATCTTTATTTTGCCCATGGTTGTGTTGCTGGAGGGCTTATTTTTTGCGTTAGGCCGACGTTGACGCCCGGTTTGAAGAAATGTGGAGTGACTCCTCCCCAGTTTGTGGGAGTGAGGCATTTGTTGGGCTTTTTGTGGGGCACGTTTATTGTTTTTGGGGATTCATGTGGGAAGGGCTTTTCATTTTTGTGTAATAAATAATTATCTTTATTCATGCAGTCTCCATGGTTGTTCTTCTTAGTGTTTGTTGGCTTCGCCGGCTGAGGGCTTGCGGAGCGGCTGCATTCATCTTCCCTCATGGCCCCTGGCCATTCCCTGACAGGGGGTTTAGAAGTACCGTGCAATAAGGTGGCGTCGTGCGGCCCTTGGCCCTGGTCGCTCCCTCCTGGGAACGTACTCCTGCTCCTCCTCCTCCTCCTCCTCATGCTCCTCCTGCTCCTCCTCCTGAGGTGCTGGTCCAACGTCAGGTGGTAGTGTCTGAGTCCTGCGGATAGCCAGGTTGTGTAGCATGCAGCAAACCACCACAAATTGGGAGACCCGGTCCGGCGAATACTGGAGAGCTCCTCCCGAGCGATCAAGGCAGCGGAACCGCTGCTTGAGGACCCCAATAGTTTGCTCGATGATGTTGCGGGTGGTTTGATGGCTCTCGTTGTAGGCCTCTTCAGCAGCGGTCCTGGGCGCGCGGAGCGGGGTCATGAGCCAGGTGCACAAAGGATAGCCTTTGTCCCCGAGTAGCCATCCTCTTGGGGGTGGCTGTGCCTGGAACATGTCATGCACAGTACTCTGCCGCAGGATAAAGGCATCGTGGCTGCTGCCTGGGAAGCTGGCATTGACTGCCATGATGCGCTGCTTGTGGTCACACACCAGCTGCACATTCAGAGAATGGTAGCCCTTCCTGTTGCGATACTGCTCGCCATGCTCCAGAGGGGCCCGCAAAGCCACATGCGTACAGTCAATGGTGCCCTGCACCAAGGGGAATTCCCCGAGTCTGGAAAATCCCAATGCGCGCTGATGCTGGCTCTCCAGGGCCATGGGGAAGGAGATGAATTGGCTTCTCCTTCTGAACAGTGCTTCGGTCACCTGGCGGATGCAGCGATGCGCGCCGTACTGGGAGATGTTTGCTATGTCCCCAGCAGCGTGTTGGAAGGAGCCGGTGGCATAGAAGTTCAATGCCACCGTCACCTTCACTTCCACCGACAGAGACGTCCTGCACCTGAGCTTTGGCCGCAGATCTCGGCGATGCAGGTGGCAGATCTTTGCAATCACCTCCTTTCGGAATCGGATCCTTTTAACACATCGCGCGGCACTCATGTTTAGGTAGGAGCGCTGCTGGCGGTATAGCCTGACTGGGTAAGGCCTACGTGGCCGACGCCTGTAGCCCCCTCTGCCTCTAGCCAGGGCTGCCCCTCTCACAATGCGTCTGCGAGCCCTATGGACATGGAGCTGCAGCTCCGCGTTGGCACCCCATGCAACCCCCATCAAATCCTGGCAAACACTCAAATTTCCAAAAGGCCACTTGCAGCGCTCTGGCCTGAGTCCAAAAATACCTGAGCTCTTGCTGCTTGAAACCAGTTAGCTATCCTCCTTGTTGTGTCTCCAGAAATGCGTTGCACAAGAGTGTTTTCTGAAAAAAGGCTGGCCTTTATACTGGAGAGCACGTCCCCTTTAATTTGCGCCCCCCGGGGCCCGCGCTGGTTGTGTTGCGTTCCTTTTTCCAAACGCTCCGGCCGCCAGCCGCACAATGGGGCGGTCTGACTGAAGTTTGGAATCGGGGCGGCCAAAGGGCGTTGCTCGAGGATGTAACGTCATTTTCTGCGCGCGCATCCGGGCGGGCGCTAAACTTTGCGCCGGCGCTAACGGGCAACTTAATTTGGGCGGGGCGCAAACTGCGCTGCGCACGGGCGCTACACGCATAGCGCCCGAAAATCACTTCTCTTAAGGCGCTAACTGCTGGCGCTAGCAACTGAAAATCTAGCCCTGAATCTTTAAATGGACTTTTGTTGTTTAATGTACATGTTGAAATGTTAATTGTTATTTGAATATTAGGGGTACTACTAATCTAAAAGGGGAGGAATTGTAGTGTATGTGCCTTTAAGTCAGAACTACTTTTACAGCTCCTGTATACTGTAGTACCGGCAGTGACCACACCGGTATATAAGCTTTGCGCATGCCTCTGTACCCCCAGTCTAGAGACTACCCTCCTCCAGTAAAGACCTGTTTATTGTTAATGTACAGCATCCGTGTGATTATTTAATAATAGCATATCCACTGAACCATGGATCCAACAGTCAGTAGGGTGAATTTCTGCCCGTGCTGATAGTGATTGAACTTCTTCACCCCCCACACCAGGCTGAGGGCCTCCCTGTCAATCTGGGCGTAGTTATGCTCGGCTGAGGTTAGCGAGCACGACGCAAAGGCTATTGGCCTCTCTGAACCGTCACGGAATTTGTGTGACAGTACCGCTCCAATGCCATAGGGTGACGCATCACATGCCAACTGAATCGGTAGTGTTGGGTTGTAGTGGGCCAATACTTCTTTTGAAGTGATTAGGCATTTACATTCCTGAAAGGCACGCTTACACTCATCACTCCATTTCCATGTCACTCCAGTTTGCAGCAGGGCGTTCAGTGGGTGCAGAATTGTAGATAAATTCGGCAAGAACTTATGGTAGTAGTTCACCAACCCGAGGAACGACCTCAGTTGCGACACATTTTCCGGTGCTGGAGCCTTGACTACAGCCTCAATCTTGTCCAGCGACTTATGCAACCCTTCCTCATCAATCATGTGGCCACAATACGAGATTTGACTCCTGAAGAACTCGCATTTGGAGCGGTTGGCTCGTAGTCCATATTCCTGTAATCTCGTGAGCACCTGCTCCAGGTTGGCAAGGTGTTCATTGTCATTTTCGCCCGTAACCAGGATGTTGTCCAAATAACACTGGGTCCCCGGGATCCCTTGCAGTACTTGTTCCATTGCCCTCTGCCAAATAGCTGGGGCCGATGCTACCCCGAATACCAGTCGATTGTACTGGTAAAGGCCTTTGTGAGTGTTTATCGTGAGGTATTTTCTAGATGCTTCTTCCACCTCCATTTGTAGATACGCTTGGGCCAGATCAATCTTTGTAAAACGTTTCCCTCCAGATAGTGAGGCGAAAATATCTTCTATCCGCGGAAGTGGATACTGTACTGTGTGCAGGACTGGGTTCACAGTCACCTTGAAGTCCCCACAGATGCGAACCTTCTGTGGCTCCCCAGGCATGCTGCTCAATGCTTTCTTCATTACAGGAACGATGGGTGTGGCCCACTCGCTCCAGTCCACCTTGGACAGCACACCCGAATGCTCCAGACTCTCCAGTTCAGCTTCAACGGCTGGGCGGATCGCGCATGGCACCGGTCTGGCCTTGAAAAATTTTGGGTTTGCGTTATCCTCAATCTTTATGGTTGCCTTTACTCCTTTTAGAGTCCCAAGTCCTTGTTGGAACACCTCTTCCGCGTCAGATAGAATTTGTGACAGACGTCCAGGTGCGACGTCATCATCCTTTTTGTCAGTCACCGTTAGCGCCAGAATGGAATGCCAATCCAATTGTATTTTTCGGATCCATTCACGTCCCAATAATGGTGGTCCTCCATCTCGTAGTATATACATATATAGATTCTGTGTTTCCTTGCCGTTATATTTAACTGGCACCCTTATTTTTCCTCTGGGGTAGACCTTTTGCCCCATGTATGTCTTCAATACAATGGACATGTCCTTCAAGGGTATGTGTGAGAATAGCCGCTCATAGTCTCGTCGATTCATGACAGTTAGGGCTGATCCTGTGTCCAATTCCATCTTTACTGGGGACCCTGCTATCATGAGGGTGACCCAAATGGTTCAGTGATCTTCCTTTGCGATCACGTTGTGTAACTTTAGACAACTTAGTCTCCTGCTCCCGGAGTCCTTATCACTCTCCTGATCTTCCGAACTACTGTCTGTCAGTTTCTTTACTTTCCTGTACTGTTCCTTAGTAGTTCTTGTCATGTTGGTTTTCTTTCCCGACCTGCAGACTCTTGCTATATGTCCCATTTTTCCGCATTGCCTGCATACTTTGTCCTTAAACCAGCAGTCCTTCTGCTCATGGGTTGTTCTGCCGCAGCGATAGCACTTTTCTGCTCCATACGCCATTTCGTTAGCGCTGTATTCTTGTGGTTTCTGTTGTATTTCCGCAGCTCCCCGTGCTGCTGCTTCGTAGGATACTGCCTGGCTGAAAGCCTGTTCTAGCATCAGGTCCTTTTTTGAAAGTAGTCATTTCTGGGTTCCTTCACTCTGGAGCCCGCAGACAAACTTATCACAAGGTGTCTGCTAGTCCTGCTCTGAACTGGCAGTGCTTCGATAACTTGCGTAGTTCCGTAAGATAGTCAGCATTGCTCTCATCTTTGTGCTGGTTTCTTTTATGGAACTTGAATCTTTCTGCTATCAGCAGCGGTGTAGGGTTTAGGTGTTCCTGTAAGGTATTAACAATCTCCTCAAAACTTTTCTCCATTGGTTTAGCTGGGGTAATTAAATTCCGCAATAGGCCGTATGTACTCGCGCCCATCAAATTCAATAATACCGACGCCCTCTTTCCATCGGCCACCTCATTTGCCTTGCAGTACACTTCAATTCTTTCCACATACGTGGTCCAGTCTTCGACCTCGTTGTCGAAAGCAGTGATACTGCCACTTTTCGGCATCTTGGGTGATTTAAAATGGCGCCTCCCGCGCTTTTTCTTCTTCCCCCATGGAATAAAATGGCGCCTCCTGCGCTTTTCCTTCTTCCCCAACAGGATAAAATGGCGCCTCCCGCGCTTTTCCTTCTTCCCCTTGCTGCCGTGCTGCTCCTAGCGTTCTACAGGGTAATGGCGGCGACCCGCGGCTTCGGCGCGTCTCGCTTTCCTTCCCCCCCGTTTATTTTCTCTCCGCTGCCCGGTTCTTGAGCACCGACCGCGCCCTGTGCGCTCCAGCCTCTCTCTCTCTTGTTTTCTTTTCCCGGCGACGCTGCGCGGCCCGTTTTGTAGAGCCGCTCGATCGAGCTTGAGCCCGCCGCAGTCCGGAAGGGTCAGCGCACTACCTGCTACCAGCACGATTTGCTGGAACACCTTAACTGGGGAGCCAAGCACAGCTCCCCACAGTCTCTCCCGCAATTCTCCGAACACCAATGAATTCTTTGGGCGGTTGCCCGCGGTCGACGCCCGTTGCTCAGACTACGACCTCCAAGAAACCTCCTCTCAGGGCGAGATCCCCGTGAGATGATGCCACACTGCAGGTGATTTCGAACTTACTCGTCGCCACTGTAAAGTCCGCGCCTCAATAATACACGGACTTCGGGAGAACAGTTTAACAGGTACTTTACTGAACAGGAGGGCAACGTCAGACTGAAATACCGAAGCCGGCTAGGGCCTTTTATACAGGGGTGGTCACTGCCGGTACTGCAGTCTAAAACCAGTTCTTCCCTTAAAGGTACATACACAACAGAGTGGTGGAGTGAGTATAAAAGGCTCGAAGAGACCAGATAGGCCTCAGTATGGCGCGCGAGTCAGCGGGAATCTCGGAGCGGTGGAATGAGTATAAAAGGCTCCAAGAGACCAGGTAAGGCCTCAGTGCGGAGCGCGAGTCGGCAGGAATCTCGGCGCGGTGGAGTGAGTATAAAAGGCTCCAAGAGACCAGATAGGCCTCAGTGCGGAGCACGAGTCGGCAGGAATCTCGGAGCGGTGGAGTGAGTATAAAAGGCTCCAAGAGACCAGGTAGGCCTCAGTGCGGAGCGCGAGTCGGCGGGAATCTGGGAGCGGTGGAGTGAGTATAAAAGGCTCCAAGAGACCAGGTAAGGCCTCAGTGCAGAGCACGAGTCGGCAGGAATCTGGGAGCGGTGGAGTGAGTATAAAAGGCTCCAAAAGACCAGGTAGGCCTCAGTGTGGAGCGCGAGTCGGCGGGAATCTGGGAGCGGTGGAGTGAGTATAAAAGGCTCCAAGAGACCAGGTAAGGCCTCAGTGCGGAGCGCGAGTCGGCGGGAATCTCGGAGCGGTGGAGTGAGTATAAAAGGCTCCAAAAGACCAGGTAGGCCTCAGTGCGGAGCGCGAGTCGGCGGGAATCTGGGAGCGGTGGAGTGAGTATAAAAGGCTCCAAGAGACCAGGTAAGGCCTCAGTGCGGAGCGCGAGTCGGCGGGAATCTCGGAGCGGTGGAGTGAGTATAAAAGGCTCCAGAGACCAGGTAAGGCCTCAGTGTGGAGCGCGAGTCGGCGGGAATCTCGGAGCGGTGGAGTGAGTATAAAAGGCTCCAGAGACCAGGTAAGGCCTCAGTGCGGAGCGCGAGTCGGCGGGAATCTCGGAGCGGTGGAGTGAGTATAAAAGGCTCCAGAGACCAGGTAGGTTTACCAGTCTCCGAACTCGGAACTCAGAGGGAAGGAGAGAAGTAAAAAGAAATCGAAGTGTGACGTCACTAGAAAGCAGTTAAGTGATTGGTTGGTGAGTATTTCTATCTTTTTAAACTTAAACTCCGTGGTTTATAGTTTCTAAGGTGTAATATTCATCATCTAGAATCGGGGCAGAGGGTATTTAAAAGTAATATTAATAAATGTAATTAATTACATAGAATGGGAGAGCAGGTGATGTGTTACTGCTGCATTGCTCACTGGCCCCTGCTCCTCTCACAGATGGACCTAAAGGTGAAGGGTCTCTGCGAGCCAAAGCTCGCAGCCAACCTGGTATATCATGGAACAGCCCACCGGTGTTCCCGCCTTTGCCCCATATTGCTTAATACCTTCGGTTAACAAAAATCTACCATTCTCAGATTTAAAATGAACAATTGATCTGGCATTAATTGCCGTTTGCGGAAGATAGTTCCAAACTTCTACCACCCTTTGTGTGTAGAAGTGTTTCCTAATTTCACTCCTGAACGAACAACAGAAAATACTGGAAACACTCAGCAGGCCAGGCAGCATCTGTGGATAGAGAAACAGATTTAACGTTTCAGGTCTGGGACCCTTCATCAGAACTGGAAAAAGCTGGAGATGTAACAGATATTAAGCAGGTGCAGAGAGAGGGAGATGGGGGGCGGCGGTGGTGGTGGGAGTGGAGGAACGAATTGAAGGAACAGTCTGTCCTAAGGTAAGTCGGGAAAGATAAAATGTTGCAAATGGGGTTGGCAAAATCATACAGCATGAAAAATGGGAGCAGGGGTTATAGTCTAAAATTGTTGAACTCAATGTTGAGTCCAGAAAGCTTAAAATTTGTTAGATCTCCAGCTTTTTCCAGTTCTGATGAAGGGTCCCAGAGCTGAAACGTTAACTCTGTTTCTCTCTCCACGGATGCTGCCTGACCTGCTGAGTGTTCCCAGCATTTTCTGTTGTTATTTCACTCCTGAAAGGTCTGGCTCCAATTTTTAGGCTGTGTCCCCGGTCCCAGATTCCCCAACCAGCGGAAATAGTTTCTCTCTATCTCCCATGCCCTAATATCTCATTATGTTGTTCGGTTTAAAATTGTGTCTGATAATCACTCCTGGAATGTTTTATATAATGTTAAAGCAGCTATATAAATGCAAGTTGTTGTTGTTGTTGTCTGCTCTGTCCACAGTTGCTGCCTGACCTGCTGTGTGTTTCCAGCACTTCCTGCTGTTGTTAGTGATCTGTCCTTGTTGCTTTGTCTGCTGATGCCTCCTGTCTGATAATACGGAAAAATATCTCAAGAGATTGTTGACCGAAATATTTATCCAGAGTGCTTGCTGGACAGGAGTGATCTCTCAGCGTGTATTCAGTATCTGCTGGGCACGTTCTCTGCACTGTGTGAAAGCAAAGCGTCAGAGCAAATACCTGGAACAATTCTGCCATCTGCTGGTAGCACTGAGAAGTGGTTCATTTATTCTACCTCGTTCATGGTGGGTTTGTTCAATGCAATTCTCATTTTGAATAAACTTTGAGTAATCACGGAATCATGCAGCACAGAAGCAGGCCATTCGGCCCATCGTGCCTGTACCGGCTCATTGAAAGAGCTATTCAATCAAGGGCAACGAGGGATGGGCAATAAATGCTGTCCCTGCCAGAGACCCCCATATCCCAAGAATGAATTGAAAAAGGGATAAGGGGACACAGGATCAATATAGTAAAATGCAAGCTGTAGGGGGTGGCATGTGCCCAGTCAGCTCTGCCCCTGGCTGTCTCTGAGTGGTTCGAATCGCTCCCACACCCCTGGGTTCTAGACACCGGACTTAGGTACAGCGGCGATACAGAATTAGAGTAGACAACTGGTTTGGTACAAGAAAACCACTATTTTATTAAAGGCACAACAATATAACAATACTGGAAATTACTAGGATAATTACAGACATATAAAAGTACACTTAGTTGGGAATGGGGAACACATGGCACAACGAGGGAACAATCACATTAATAATCCCCCTACCCTTGTCCCACCCCCAATACCTAACTAGATTGAGCTAAGAAGGGCCAGGGATTTATGCTCAAAAATGGGGTTTCCTTGACAGTTCAAAACCTGTCGATCAAGCTGGTTGCGGTTTTTGGGGTTCGCTTTCTGTGTCCTTTGGGGCCTGCCGTCCCCGAGTAGCCTCAGTCTTGGGAACTGCGAAGGTCCCTCAGTTGGGTTGAGTCCGCTGATGCGATAAGGGCGCGGTTATGGATTTGTCCGGTAAGTCCCCTTTTCTTTTGGTAGAAATAGGGACAGTAAAGTCTTTTGTTGGATACCTTAGGTTGTCAAGTGGAAACCTTGGGTTTTGTTCTTCTTGCGGTGGTTTGGTCGTTGAGGTTCGTTGCAACTGGGCTCGGTTGGTGGCCTTCGGTGTCGGCTCGGTCATGTAAGGCTGCAGTTGCGGCCTAGTTGTCTTCGGTCGAGCCTGCCTTGATCTTGCTGTTTGGCTCTATTCCTCACCATGTCCCGATGGCTGGCTCTCTTCTGCGGCGCGTTTGGCCCCCGGTGTTATGGTGGGCGTCCTCGGTGTCAGCGCGGGACAAGAAGAGAAGAAGAGCGAGATTGGCTACCGGTGGGCCTACAATTATACTGGTTCTTCACCCCTTATCTGCGCGCCAAATCAGGTCGAGTTCTTTGTTTAATTTTGGCGTGCTCGTCTAAGGTGATTACAGTCATTCACCTTAACTGCTTTTGGGGCGGTTGTTTCCTTACTTAATGGCTTCAATGTCCTGACTGTTTGTCATTTATGAAGTTTAATTGGTTTTTCCTGGATTGGTAGCTACTTTGAGCTGTTACCGATTATTTATGCAGAAAGTTAATGGCCTCAAGATTAGGTCTATCCTGAGTCGATCTGTTTCAAGATGAAGAATGCATATTCTGTGTTTATCTAGCTGTCTGGCTTAAGAAATGACAAAGTCTTTCACAGGTCCATGCATGCCAGGTTTCTCTTCAAAGCTTTGAATGGACGTGATTTTGCAGGGCCTTGCTTTTTAAAATCCTGCAGGCTTCTGTCACTTTTGGGGAATGTGAGAATTTTGAGAACCCTACAAGCTCGTGACTGAAAATAGAAAGTTTTTCTCCACACTAAGAGTGATTAACACTTGGAATGGGCTCCTCGATATAGTGGAAGCAGAAACACTGAAATTATCTAATAGAAACTGGAAAGCTGCAATGATGGGGGAACAGTGGAGTCCTCCTGGATGGATCAAGTAAGATGGGCCGAATGCCCGTCCTGATCCTTAAATATCCTGTGAAGTCGCCCAAGGTGCACTGACGGGTTAGGAAGAGCAAGTGTGCCCACCTGTTGGCGAATCATCAGTACGGCACAGAACATTTCTACAACAAAAAAGCATAAATACTGCAGATGCTGGAAAGCTGAACCGAAGACAGAAAATGCTGGAGATGCTCAGCAGGTCAGGCAACAGGCAACAGACAAGTTGATGTTTCGGGCAAGATAAAAACAGGTGGGCACCATGGGTGCAGGCCACCTCGCCAGCACAGTGTCCCGACTGGGAGGATCCCCATCCCAAGTACCTCTCCCTCCCTCTGTCTCCAGAATCACTGGCACATCCATCCTATATTGCTAGCAGCTCCTACCGGAGAGAAAGTGGGAGATATAGTTAAAGATTGAAGTCAATATTAAGGCTAGAGGGCTGTAAAGTGCCTCGGAGACACACCAAGTAGCTACAGGCCTGTCCGTTTAACGTCAGTTGTGAGAAAGCTACTAGATTCTGTCATTAAGGATCGAGTGACTGAGCACTTGAACAAATCTGAGCTGATCAGGGAGAGCCAGGATGGCTTGTCATGTCTGACTAATCTTGTTGAATTGTTTGTGAAGATCACTAATAAGATAGACAAAGGGATGTCTGTGGGTGTTATCTATATGGATTTTCAGAAGGCATTCGATAAAGTTCCACACTAAAGATTATTGGTAAAAATGAGAGTGTACAGAATTGGAGGTAGCCTCTTGACTTGGGTTGGAAATTGTTGGGAGGTCGGACACAGGGAGTGGGGATAAAGGGGAGGTACTCAGATTGGCAGTATTATGTCCGTGTATAATTGAGACACGGATTGCAGGAGTTGATTATAACAAGTCTTTACTGAATGGAGACAACCTGGAAACTGAAACTACAGAAGCCTGCTAGGGCCTTTTATACAGGGGTGGTCACTGCCGGTACTGCAGTCTGAGACCAGTTATTCCCTTAAAGGTACATACACAACAATTCCTCCCCTTTTAGATAAACAGTACATAACATTCATTTAACAACTAAATAATAACTAATTACAATTACAATTACGGTTGCTAGATACATTGGTTGAAGTTAAGCAATTATAAGTTCAGTCTTTGAGGAGGCTTCCTGATTCTGTCTGGATAACGCCTCTTTGGGATATCAGGTTCTTCTGGCAAGGTTGAGTCGGGATCAATGTCGTTGTTTGGTTCGCCTGCTTCCAATATCACCGATTCTGCGGTAGATGCAATTGGTACTTTGGTTTTGTGGTAAACCACTGTTTGTATTCCTGTTTGTCCTGTTTGTATTCCACTGTGTACATGCCTGGACATGCCTCGGCTGACGCCTCCCACAGGTCCTAGTATAAAGGTGACTGCTCCCCAGCCCTTAGTATCATGGACCGGTCGACCACGCGAGGCAGACCTCCATTCTGTTGTTAATAAAAGCCTTTAGTTACTCTTCTAACTCTCAGTCTTTTATGAGTAATTGATAGCGCATCAATTTTATTAAAAACATTTTTATAATGGAGAAGATCCTCACACCAGCATGCCTGGACTTAGATCATCGGGAGGCGGACTCATCCACCAAGTTTACTCACTGGCGTAAGTGTTTCGAAAAATTCCTGACCGCCTCCGAAGCAATCAAATCGGACGAGGACAAACTGGATGTCCTGACCTCCAAAGTGAACCACCGAGTGTACTCGGTCATCCAAGACGCGACCTCGTACGCGGACGCTATCAAGCTCCTCAAGGACCAGTACACGCGCCCAGTGAACGAAGTGTACGCCAGGCACCTCCTGGGGAGTCGTAAACAACAACCTGGGGAATCGACCGTGGAATACCTTCAGGCACTGTCTGTGCTTGGCCGGGCCTGTGGTTGTAAGGATGTAAAGGCCGCCGTGTACACAGAGGAACTTATCCGGGACGCTTTTGTAGCGGGCCACAGATCCAATTACACCTGACAGCGACTGTTGGAGCAGAGTAACCTCGACCTCAACAAGGCCTCTGAACTCGCACTATCGTTGGATGCAGCCTACCAGGGCATGGATGCCTACTCCTCTGCACCGTGGACGCCGCGGGGAATGACAGCCTGGGACACGGTAGGACCGCCTCATAGCGCCGTGCCACCCCAGCCACACCCCAACAACGGCCCAACTACTGCAGCAGTGTCCCAAGGCCAGACAGCAGTGCCCCAAGGCCAGAAATGCTACTTCTGTGGCCAGGCAAAACACCCCAGAGCGCGCTGCCCGGCGAAAAACGCGATCTGCTCGGGCTGCGGGAAGAAGGGACACTACGCTAGCGTCTGCAGGGCCAAAGCCACCCCGAACCCCAGCAGCGCCGCGTGTGGGCCATGCGGGCCGCCATCTTGGACCTCCCCGGCCATGTGCGAATCACCGGTACAGCAGCCACTTTGGACGCCTCCAGCCACATGGGGATCATGGACGCCGCCATCTTGGACGACAGCCGGGACGCAGCAGGCCCCCGACACCACCTCATCTGATACCCGCAGCGACACACCGACCCCTACGCTGGCATCCGTTACACTGGACCAAGCGAGACCGCACCAACTGGCCAGTTCCACAATGGACATTAAGGTAAATGGTCACGATACAATCTGCCTTTTTGACTCTGGGAGCACAGAGAGCTTCATCCACCCCGACACGGTGCGGCGTTGCTCTCTCCCAGTCCTGCCTGCGCAACAGCGGATTTCTATGGCCTCCGAGTCCCAGTCGGCGGACATCGGCGGCTACTGCGTGGTGACACTCGTAGTAGACGGGACCGTGTACGACCATTTTAAACTTCTGGTCCTGCCTGACCTCTGCGCTGCCGTCCTGCTGGGGTTAGATTTTCAGTGCCACCTTAAAAGTGTTACGATGGCGTACGGTGGACCCCTACCCCCACTCACAGTCCGCAGCCAGCAGCTTCCAAACTGCCCGCCGCGCACCAGGTGCAACCTCTCCACACTCAGAGTCACCCCCCCCCAACTGTTTGCTAACCTCACCCCCGACTGTAAGCCCATCGCCACAAAGAGCAGGCGATACAGTGCCGGGGACAGGGTTTTCATTAAAACCGAAGTGGAGCGGCTCCTGAAAGAAGGGATTATTGAGGGCAGCACCAGCCCCTGGCGAGCCCAGGTTGTGGTCGTTAAGACCGGCGAGAAGCAGCGCCTGGTCATCGACTACAGCCAGACAATAAATCGCTACACCCTGCTGGACGCCTACCCACTCCCCCGTATAGCTGATATGGTCAACCAGATCGCGCAGTACCGCGTCTTCTCGACCATTGACCTGAAATCAGCGTACCACCAGCTCCCCATCCGCCCTGAGGACCGCCAGTACACTGCCTTTGAGGCAAACGGCCGCCTCTATCACTTCCTTAGGGTTCCCTTTGGCGTCACCAACGGGGTCTCCGTCTTCCAAAGGGAGATGGACCGGATGGTAGATCAAAATGCGTTGCAGGCCACTTTCCCATATCTGGACAATGTGACCATCTGCGGCCGTGACTTGCAGGACCATGACGCAAACCTCGAAAAATTCCTCCGCACCGCCCAACTCCTAAACCTGACATATAACAAGGAGAAGTGCATATTCCGCACAAACCGCCTCGCCATCCTTGGCTGTGTTGTGGAACACGGAGTCATCGGCCCCGACCCCGACCGGATGCGTCCCCTTATGGAACTTCCACTGCCCCACTGCCTCAAGGCCCTGAAGAGGTGCCTAGGGTTTTTCTCCTATTACGCCCAGTGGGTCCCCTACTATGCGGACAAGGCCCGTCCGCTGATCAAGTCCACCTCTTTTCCCTTGGCGGCAGAGGCCCGCTTAGCCTTCCACCGTATCAAGGAGGACATTGCCAAAGCCACCATGCACGCAGTGGACGAATCCATCCCCTTCCAGGTGGAAAGCGACGCGTCTGACTTTGCCCTGGCCGCTACCCTCAATCAGGCGGGGAGACCCGTGGCCTTCTTTTCACGAACCCTCCAAGGCCCGGAGACCAGACACTCCGCTGTTGAGAAGGAGGCCCAGGCGATTGTGGAGGCTGTGCGTCATTGGAGGCACTACCTGGCCGGAAAACGATTTACCCTGCTCACTGACCAGCGTTCAGTTGCTTTTATGTTTAACAACAAGCAGAGGGGCAAAATCAAAAATGACAAGATCTTGAGGTGGAGAATCGAACTTTCCACCTACAACTACGAGATCTTGTACCGGCCCGGGAAGCTAAATGAACCCCCGGATGCGCTATCGCGTGGCACCTGCGCCAGCGCGCAGATCGATAGACTGCGGGCCCTCCACAATGACCTCTGCCACCCGGGGGTCACCAGGTTCTTCCACTTCATCAAGGCCAGCAACCTGCCTTACTCTATTGAGGAGGTCAGGACCATGACCAGGAACTGCCAAGTCTGCGCTGAGTGCAAACCGCACTTTTATAGACCAGACAGGGCCCACCTGATAAAAGCCACTCGCCCCTTCGAGCGCCTGAGCGTCGATTTTAAAGGGCCTCTCCCCTCCTCCGACCGCAATGTGTACTTCCTCAATATTATTGATGAGTACTCCCGTTTCCCGTTCGCCTTCCCCTGCCCGGACATGACCAGTGCCACGGTCATTAAATGTCTGAACAACCTCTTCACCCTGTTCGGCTTCCCCAGCTATATCCATAGCGACCGGGGCTCATCGTTTATGAGCGACGAACTCCGTCAGTACCTGCTAACTAGGGGTATTGCCACAAGCAGGACCACCAGTTACAACCCCCGGGGGAACGGACAGGTGGAAAGAGAAAATGCGACAGTTTGGAAGGCCGTCCTGCTAGCCTTAAAGTCTAGGGGCCTTCCAACCTCCCGCTGGCAGGATGTGCTCCCCGATGCACTCCACTCTATTCGGTCACTGCTCTGCACTGCCACTAACGCCACCCCTCATGAGAAAATGTTTGTCTTCCCAAGGAAGTCCACATCGGGGACATCGCTACCGCCATGGCTGACGTCCCCAGGGCCGGTCCTACTGAGAAGACACGTGAGGACCCATAAAACGGACCCCCTGGTCGAGAGGGTCGACCTCCTCCACGCCAACCCTCAGTATGCTTACATCGCATACCCGGACGGGCGGGAGGACACAGTCTCCATAAGAGACCTTGCACCCTCGGGGGCCGCAGTAACCCACTACCCACTACCACCCCCCCCCACGATCCGATATCCAGCCCCAGCAGACGGCAGGCCTGGGCCCCGCGACCCGCTCGACATCTACGAGGACGACACGCCTGTGCCACAGCCTACGCTGGACTCGACGCCGGAAACTTCACTACCCCTGCCGTCGCCACGCAGATCACAGCGGCAGACAAGACCTCCGGAGAGACTCCAATACACTAACTTTTAATACACTTCACCCCGCCGGACTCAATTTTAAACAAGGGGTGAATGTGGTAAACCACTGTTTGTATTCCTGTTTGTCCTGTTTGTATTCCACTGTGTACATGCCTGGACATGCCTCGGCTGACTCCTCCCACAGGTCCTAGCATAAAGGTAACTGCTCCCCAGCCCTTAGTATCATGGACCGGTCGACCACGCGAGGCAGACCTCCATTCTGTTGTTAACAAAAGCCTTTAGTTACTCTTCTAACTCTCAGTCTTTTATGAGTAATTGATAGCGCATCAGGTTTCATCGCCAGGTGTATCAGATCGTGGTGTGGAGTTGATGTTTTCCAGTGACTCTAGAATCTGGTCAGCATGGCATCTTACAATGCTCTCTCCAACGTCCACGGTATACATTAGAGGTCCTTGCCGTGTACCGATCGTTCCTGGCTGCCATTTCTCTGTGCGGTAGTCCCGGGCCAAAACTGGTTGACCTATCTTAAAACTTCTGGTCGGCCTTTCATTCATATTCTGAAACTGCCTGTTCTCCACATCTCTTCTGATGTTTGGCTTAACCAAATCCAAGCGGCATCGTAGTCTTCGATTGAAGAACATCATGGCTGGAGTTTGGTTGGTAACCGCATGTGTCGCATTCCGGTAGGCAAACAAGAAGTTATCCACCTTGTGTTGTAGGGGTATATCTTCATTACACATTGCCCTGATAGCCTTCTTGAATGTTTGAACAAACCTCTCGGCCAATCCATTAGTGGCTGGATGATATGGGGCGGATGTGTAATGCTTAACACCATTGTTCTTTAAGAACCTCCGGAACTCTTCAGACACAAACTGTGGTCCATTGTCAGAGCAAATCTGTTCAGGCAGCCCATTCCTGGCGAATATGGTTCGTAAGACTGTGATAGTTTTTTCTGTGGTGGTTGAGGACATTTTAATTACCTCTGCCCACTTTGAATGTGCATCCACCGCAATTAAAAACATCGAGTCCATAAAGGGACCAGCAAAGTCAATGTGCACCCTTTGCCATGGAGATGAGGGCCACTCCCATGGATGTAGAGGGGCTTGTGGTGGGGCGTTTTGGACCTTCTGGCATCCTGTACAGCTCTTGGTCATCTCTTCGATTTCTCTATCGATTCCCAGCCACCACACAAACGCTCTGGCTAAGTTCTTCATTTTTACCCCTCCCAGATGACCCTCATGAAGCTCATTGAGCACTCTATCCTTCAATTTGGGTGGAATTACTAAGCTGGATCCACACATCAAGGTTCCTCTGCACACTGACAGCTGTTCTCTTCTCGGCGAGAATGCTGGCAGCAGTGGTTCGCCACATGCTGGCCATCCCTTCACTGTTAAATCATAGACCCAGGAGAGTGTCGGGTCATTTCGTGTTTCCTTTTCTATGTTTGCATTCGTCACAGCGAGACATTCGACTATAGTCGAGTGGAATAACTCCACTGGATCCACTGCCAGTTCTTCATCCACCGTCGGCAACGGTAGGCGCGACAATCCATCAGCACTCCCATGCTCTTTAGTTCCTTTGTACTCGATGTCATATTGGTGTGCCCCAAGGAAAAGGGACCACCTCTGTAGCCGTTGTGCCGTCATTATCGGTACGCCCTTCTGAGGGTTGAAAATGGAGACGAGAGGTTGATGATCAGTTAGTAGAGTAAATTTCTGACCGTGCAGGGAGTGATTGAACTTCTTCACCCCCCACACCAAGCTGAGGGCCTCTCTGTCAATCTGGGTGTAGTTACGCTCGGCTGAAGTTAACGAGCGTGACACAAAAGCTATCGGCCTCTCTGAACCATCAAGGAATTTATGTGACAGTACCGCCCCAATGCCGTAGGGAGACGCATCACACGCCAGTCTTATCGGTAGTGATGGGTTGTAGTGAGCCAATACTTCTCTTGAAGTGATTAGGTCCTTACTCTTCTGAAAGGTCAGATTACATTCATCGCTCCATTTCCATGCTACTCCCGTTCATAGTACGGCGTTCAGTGGATGCAGAATTGTGGACAAATTCGGCTAAAACTTATGGTAGTAATTCACCAATCCGAGGAATGACCTCTGTTGCGACACATTTTCAGGTGCTGGAGCCTTAACTACCGCTTCAATTTTGTCAGGGGACTTATGCAACCTCTCTTCCTCAATCACGTGGCCACAATACGATATCTGTTTCTTAAAAAACTCGCACTTGGGGCGATTGGCTCATAGCCCATGTTCACGTAGTCTAGTGAGCACCTGCTCTAGGTTGGCAAGGTGTTTACTGTCATCTTCACCTGTCACTAGGATGTCGTCCAAGTAACACTGAGTCCCCGGAATCTCTTGCAGGACTTGTTCCATCGCTCTTTGCCATATCGCCGGAGCTGATGCTATTCCGAATACCAGTCGATTATACTGGTAAAGACCTTTGTGAGTGTTTATCGTGAGATACCTCCAAGAGGATTCTTCAACCTCCATCTGCAAATATGTTTGTGCTAGGCCAATTTTTGTAAAACGCTTCCCTCCAGATAGTGAGGCGATGATATCTTCTATCCTTGGAAGAGGATATTGTACTGTGTGAAGGACTGGGTTCACCATCACCTTGAAGTCCCCACAGATGCGAACCTTCCTTGGCTCCTCAGACTTAGTGTTTAACGTTTTCTTCATGACAAAAATGATGGGTGTCGCCCACTCGCTCCAGTCTACCTTAGATAACACGCCTGCATTCTCCAGATTCTCCAGCTCTGCCTCGACGGCTGGGCGAATTGCATATGGTACCGGTCTTGCTTTGAAAAACTTGGGAATTGCATTCTCCTCTATTTTTATCGAGGCGGTTACACCTTTAAGAGTGCCCAGTTCTTGTTGAAATACCTCTTTGGCGTCAGCTAAGATTGTTGACAATCGTCCAGGAGTGACGTCGTCATCCTTTTTACCAGCCACCGTCAGTGCCTGAATGGAGTGCCAGTCTAAACTTATCTTTCTGATCCATTCACGTCCCAATAACGGTGGCCCACCATCTAGCAGAATGTAGAGATACAATTTCGTATTTTCTTGCCGTTGTATTCGACAGGCACCCTTATTTTTCCTCTGGGGTATACTTTTTGCCCCGTATACGTCCTCAAGACAATGGATGACTCTCTCAAGGGTATGTGTGGGAATAGCTGCTCGTAGTCTCGTCGATTCATGACGGTTAGAGCTGATCCTGTATCCAATTCCATTTTGACTTGGGACCCTGCTATCGTGAGGGTGACACAAATGGTTCGGTGATCCTCTTTTGCGATTACGCTGTGAAGTTTGAGACAGCTTAGTCTCTTGTTCTCGGATTCACTATCGCTCATCTGGTCTTCGGAACTACTGTCCGTCATCTTTTGTACTTTCCTGTACTGTTCCTTAGTAGCCTTTTTGTTGTCGTTGGTCTTCTTCCCAGACCTGCAAACTCGTGCAATGTGTCCCATCTTTCCGCATTGCCTGCATATTTTGTCCTTGGACCAGCAGTCTTTCTGGTCATGGTTTGTTCTGCCGCAGCAATAACATTTTGCAAATCCCCGTGTCATTTCGTGGGTGCCGTATTCCTGTGGCTTTTGTTGTATTTCCGCAGCTCCCCTTGCTGCTGCTTCGTACGATACTGCCATGCTGAAAGCCTTATCTAGCGTCAGCTCTTTCTCTGAGAGTAACCTCTTCTGGGTTCCTTCACTCAGGAGTCCACAGACAAATTTGTCCCGTAGGGTATCTGCCAGTCCTGCTCCGAACTGGCAGTGCTTTGATAGCTTGCATAGTTCCGTAAGGTAATCAGCATTGCTCTCATTTTTATGCTGATTTCTCCTGTGGAATTTAAATCTTTCTGCTATCAGCAGCGGTGTAGGATTTAGGTGTTCCTGTAGGATAGCAACAATTTCGTTAAAGCTCTTCGCCTTCGGTTTGGCTGGAGTAATCAGGTCCCGCAATAGGCCGTACGTTCTTGCGCCCATTAAATTTAGCAATACCGATGCCTTTTTCTCATCGGCTATTTCGCTTGCCTCGCAATATACCTCGACTCTTTCCACATACGTGGCCCAGTCTTCTATTGCATTATCGAAGGCAGTGATATCGCCAGTCTCTGGCATCTTGAAAATCTAAGATGGCGCCTGTAAAGTCTGTGGGTTGTGCAGTTAATAAATACACAGACTTCAGAAGTAACAAACAAACAGGTCTTTACTATTCGAAGGTCCGGGCGAATCTGCCCCAGAAATCCTGCTACAACACTTATATACTGGTGTGGTCACTATCGGTATTACAGTATACAGAAGCCAAACAAATAGTGCCACACCTAAAGTAGTTCCCTTAAAGGTGAACGGTTACATTCAATAGTTCCCTTAAAGGTAGACGGGTACATACACTACAATCCTCCCTTTTTAGCTTATTACTTACAGAGTCCCCGTTAAACATACACATCTTCAACTTCCTATAAACAAATTACAGCTATAATCTCGGTGGAGTCAATGTCATATAAAACAATTTACAAATATAATCTCGGTGGAAACAGTTCCCAGGTTCCGTCTCTGCGGAAACAGTTCATAGATTCAGTCTCTGATCTTGACTCGTTCCGAACAACATTTCTTTGGGGTAGCCGGTTCACCTGGCTAGCGTGACTCCTCCATAGCCTTTTTCTTGACGTAGCAGCTTGAACTTTCGTCCTGTTGAACCAGCAGTGCGGACTTTGACAACCAACTGGCTGTCTTGACATTTACCAGTTTTTCAACTAATTTAGCTCCTTTCGTAATGTCCCGCCTGGAATGGTAGAAGTGCTAATATTTTAGACAGTTATTATCTTCTGCTTCTTCTTTTTCTTTTCTGCCTTTTTGAAACTCTCGGAGCTCCTTTCTCGGCTGCCAGCTGTAGCGCCACCAACTCTCTATGTTCCTTAGACCTTAAGTGCTTCATCCGGATTTCAGCACTTTGAGAGTTTCCATCACAAGCTGGGCAGACCACATCCTCATAATATTCAGTGTCACTCAATAGGTCATGGTAATATTCAGGTTCGTCCTGAGTTAGGCCAGCGAGAGAGACTTCTTCTTCCTCCTCACCCGTCTGGACGTTAGCTGACGGTGGTTCCTTCCCTAAACATCTTTCTTGAAAAGCCTTCTTCATGCATTCATATTCATCCCGCTCTTCCTGGGTTATCTGCCATTCCTTCACGACGGACCTCATTTGTGAGTTCAATACCTTCCTTTCCACCGGTAATTGCGTTATCAGGCTATTTAACCCTTCTACTGAAGTAACGGTTTCCACCTTCTTCTGTTCGCCTTGACGTGATTCAACGTACTTTTGGCATCCTTGTAAAATTTGTGTTGCCACCTCAGCTATCTTCGTGACTTTTGAGAGCTCCGAACTCGTTCCCCCTGAAGATTGAAGCTCGTGTTCAGATTGTTCCCCTTGTAGAGTCTTGTCCTTCAGCATATGAAGGAGTTGGCCGACCGTTAACTCTTCCCTGGGAACACGGTGGATCAGAGTCTTCTCCATTTCATCCACCTCTTTCTCCAATACTTCCACCTTACGTTCCTCTTGAACTTTGGCTTTCAGCTCTCGGAAAAGTTGCGCCCTGATGCTCTCTAGTTCATGTTCAGGGACCATTCTTACAGTGTCCTGTTCTTCCACTGCAAGGATTCCCAGTTGAATCTGTTCTTCCAGTTGTTGAACCTCAGACATTGCCGCCTCATATTTGTCTTGGGTGTCCTTCAATGTTTTTATAAGTTCTTGGACATCCTGTCTTTCATGCTCTGCCATGATTTTCACCTCTAATTGCTCATCTATGGATGGAGCTTCTATCGATGAGTCTGTCTTGGCCTTGAGCTCATCAAGAATCTCCTGCAGCCTTTGGACTTCTTGCTCATGTTCAACCTTTAGTTGTTCATATGCTTCTACTGAAACTAGCTTTTCGGAGGCTGCCGAGTTAACCCCCTTCTGAATTGTAGCCTGGGCCTGTTCATACTGTTCTTTCAACTTCTCACACTCTGCTTGTAAGGAGTCGTAAAGAAGAATTGGAATAAAGTCCTGGCTCCCTGAAGATTCCTCTTCCTTTGGTTCATTCTGAAAATATTCTAGTTCCTGAACAGCATCAGGGGAATGTGATTGGTATTTGACCATGATGGCTCTATGGTCACTCTCTGCTTGAGCTAGCTGTCTCTGTAGTCTTTCCAGGTTCCCCCATTCGGTGTCCCAGAACTTTTCCATATTTTTCATCTCCTGTACGAGACGATCACTCAACTGTTCTAATTGTTGTCGTACTTTGACATAAGTTTGCGTCCGAGCTCGGTGTTCTTCCGTCATGGATGAATCCTTTGCTTGAACAGGCTCAGAATTCTCTGTCAACCTGGAGTTCTGCTCTGCAGCTTTATTCTTCTTGGTACCATAAGTCCTTCTGCCTGTCTTCGTTTTCAACTTGGTCTTATCATCATCCATTTCAGAATCTGAGCTAATAGCTTGCACCGAGTCCTCCCTCATTATGGCTTTTAGGTAATGCCATTCCATGTCTATTTTCTTAATCCACTCCCGTCCTAGAAGTGGTGGTCCTCCCTCAGGTAATACGTACAAGTTCATTCTTGGGTGTTCTTTACCCCTATCTCTCACCTTGACTCTTATTTTCCCCACGGGGTATACGTTATGCCCCGTGTATGTCTGTAATACAAACTTGGTATTTCTTAAAGGTATGTGAGAGAATAGCCGATGGTAGTCCCTTCGGTTGATGACTGATAGAGCTGATCCAGTGTCCAGCTCCATTCTTATTTGGACTCCAGCTATTTTTAGTATGACCCAGATGGCCTGTAGATCCGTTTCTTTACCCACATTGTGGATTCTCAGACTACCCAGCTCCTGGTTGTTTGGGTCTGAGTCTGAATTCTGTTCGTCTGAACTCTTCTCAGCCACCTTGTGTACCTTGTTGTACTTTTCTGGTGGTGGCTTCCTTTGATTATTGATCTTTTTCCCAGACCGGCATACCTTCGCGATGTGACCCAGTTTGCCACATTTCCTACACTCTTGGTTCTTAAACCAGCATTGATTCTGGTCATGCGTTGTCTTCCCACAACGGTAGCATTTTGTTGTGCTTGAAGTAATTTGGTCCACCCCGAGTGCCGCCGCCTTTAGTTGCATTTCCGCCGTTCCTTTCGCTGCGGCTTCGTGCGATGCAGCTATAAGGACAGCCCTGTCCAGTGTGAGGTCGTTCTCTTCCAGTAGTCGCTTCTGCGTCCCTTCTTTGGACAATCCGCATACGAACTTGTCCCGCAGCGCTTCTGTCAGATTCCCTCCGAACTGGCAGTATTTCGCTAGCCTACGCAGTTCGACCAAGTATTCCGCATTGCTTTCGTCTTTCTTCTGCGTTCTTGCGTAGAATTTGAATCGTTCAGCCAGCATCAGCGGTGTGGGGTTCAAGTGGTCCTTCAGCACAGCCACAATCTCTTCGAAGGTCTGATCCGCTGGTTTATTTGGTGCTATTAGATGCTTCAAGAGCCCGTATGTTTTTGCCCCCATCGAGTTTAGCAATGTTATCGCCTTGTCGTCTTCCTCTATTTTGTTGGCTTCGCAATAGATCTCTATGCGTTCCACGTATGTGGCCCAGTCTTCTATTTCAGAATTAAAGTCGTTAATATTCCCTCGCTTAGGCATCTTTCTTCCCTTGGGAGCAGCACCAGTATTTCTTATTTATTTATTTGTTTCTAAGATGGCGGTTTTCCCACGAAATCGGCGGTTTCCCGCTCTTTCCTTCTCTCCCCGCCCACTTCAATGGCGGTATGTCAATCAAGATGACGGTTTTCCCGCGAAAATGGCGGTTTCCCACTCTTCCTTTCTCGCCCCGCCCACTTCAATGGCGGTTTCCCGCTTCTGGCGTCTTCTCCGCCTAATGGCGGCTTCCCGTGTTTCTTCCCGGTGGAAGGGGTATGCTTCCCCCTCAGCGGACAGGTTCAGCCGCTGGCTGGCTACCGCACAGCTCCCCTTACTCGGCTATGTCTTTTCCTCCCACCCGCACAGCTCTACCGGCGCTGGGTACACCCCGTTAGCGGAGGACAGTTCTGCCGTCGGACTGGCTCTCGCGCAGTCTCTCTCTCCGTACCCGGCTCTGTCTCTCTCACCCGCACGTTCGATGCTACCGGCCCTGGGTACCCCGTTGGTGGAGAACAGCTCACCGCCGGACTGGCTCTCGCGCAGTCTCTCACCCCGTTTTCGGCTGTGCCTCTCACCCACTCTCGCACGTTTGGTTTTGCCGGCTCTGAGTACCCCATTGGTGGAGAACAGCTCAGCCGCTGGACTGGCTCCTCGCAGTCTCTCTCTCCGCACCCGGCTCTCACCCGCACGGTTCCCGTTCGCCTCCCCAGCCCTCTCGCAGACCGGTGTTTCCCTCCCCGGCTGCGGCTGGGTTTCTCTTCCCGCGCCTACTCTCAGGCTCAGCGCTTCATGGCTGCGGTCGCTGCCCCGATTGTCCCGCCGATCGCGGTCCGGCTGTCACCCAACGCCGTTGGACCCGACTTTTGGCCGGCACAGCTCCCCCTCAACCGAGGTCGAGTGCTCTGCCCTTATCCTCCGGATGCTTCTACACCTTCCCCTACTCACAGTCTCTTCGGCCACCTTGGTTCTTGCTGGTCGGCTCACTCCGCACCGTGGCAGAAGGGTAGTCAGTGCCTGTTGCTGATACAGCTTTTGTTGTTAGTCTTCCTGCTTTCCGTTGTTGCAGCCTCGTGTTTTCTTTTGGTAGCACGACGAGGGCGGTTGTCTCTCTTCGACGCTCTTCGTTGCTTATGGTAATCTTGCCGCAGGGTACGATCGGACTCGTCGCCACTGTAAAGTCTGTGGGTTGTGCAGTTAATAAATACACAGACTTCAGAAGTAACAAACAAACAGGTCTTTACTATTCGAAGGTCTGGGCGAATCTGCCCCAGAAATCCTGCTACAACACTTATATACTGGTGTGGTCACTATCGGTATTACAGTATACAGAAGCCAAACAAATAGTGCCACACCTAAAGTAGTTCCCTTAAAGGTGAACGGTTACATTCAATAGTTCCCTTAAAGGTAGATGGGTACATACACTACAGCGCCTCCCGCGCTTTCCCGCCGCTGCTGTCAACGCTGTTGCTGGCGATTATATTTATTTTACTATCCTGTAATGGTGACGCCCTATGGTCTTCGCACCTCCCCGATCGCTGCTGCCAACGCTGCTCTCCGCGGTATTTTTATTTTTCTATCGCGCTTCAATATTTGCTCCGTTAATTGAAGAACCGTTCCCGTCGTGGAGCGGACCCTCTGGGACACTTCCCTCCCTCTTCTTAGGTCTGAACGCTGCCCGGCTTCGAAGCACCGGCCGCGCCCTGTGTACACCACCCTCTCACTCTCTCTTTGCTTCCCGACTCGCTGCCTGGCCCCATTGCAGAGCCACCCGATCGAGCTCTAGCCCGCCGCAGCCCAGGAAGGATCAGTGCACTGCCTGCCACCAGCCCGATTAGCTGGGAAACCACAGACTGGAGAACCAAGCCTGGCTCTCGACAGTCTCTCCTGCAACTTTTCAATTTGATGATTTGGAGGGCGGTTGCCCACGGTCGACGCCCGTTTCTCAAGTTTCTTTGGATTATTTTTTTTTCTTTCTTCTGGCTTCGACCTTCAATAACGTCGTCTGAGGTGCTGCCGAGTTGCAGGTAAGTTCGTTTCTTACTCGTCGCCACTGTTAGATCCGTGTGTTAATGGAGACACGGAATGCAGGAGTTGGTTTAACAAGTCTTTACTGAATGGAGACAACCTGGAAACTAAAACTACAGCAGCCTGCTAGGGTCTTTTATGCAGGGGTGGTCACTGCCGGTACTGCAGTCTGAGACCAGTTATTCCCTTAAAGGTACATACACAACAGAGACAGAGAGAGAGAGAGAGAGAGAGACAGAGAGAGAGAGAGACAGAGACAGAGAGACAGAGACAGAGAGAGAGAGACAGAGAGAGAGAGAGACAGAGAGAGAGAGAGACAGAGAGAGAGAGACAGAGAGAGAGAGAGGGGTTCCTTATCTCACCATATATTCTCCATCACGGTGCAAAAGCAAAATACTGTGTCTGACCTCCAGAGGCTTTCCAGTATTTTCTGGGGGCTTTTCTCCATCACAGTGTATTGTGATCTACAATAAAAGGGCCAAGGAAGGGATCTGGGCCTTAAAATGTCACGGTTCAGATGTGGTCGACAAGACATTGAAGTGAAGTATAACATGAACAGAAATTCATGATTGACTAAAGGATGTTTGTGTAGACTTTCACACAAGGTCAATCCAGGTTTGGTCACACTGAACATTAACACTTTTATATCTAAACACACTGTAATCCTCTCTAGTGACGGGTCTGGAATTGTCCAGCAGCCCAGGTTTGCTGAATAAATAAAATAATTACAAATATTCTCATTTCAAGTTAATTATATGCTCCAAATTCTTGAGTAAGTGTGGCAAACAAATTATCCCCTTCACACAACAGGAGAGAAAGTATATACAGGTAGTTATCAGATAGGCAAATGGAAAAGGGATAAACAGTCAGGAGGATTGAAAGAAACTGAGACAGAGGAAGTAAAGGACCAGGTCAGTGAACTGAACGAGAAAATGTAATCAACAGCTTCCAGCAGTTACACATGCAGAACTGGTCAATATCAGTTTGATGTCATTGAATATATTTCTACCTGATGAACAAATAGATTGGGTAAAATTAAAATCATTCTGGTTAAAAACATAGAATGTAACCCTGCGTGTGGTGTGGTATAACTGTGCCAGTCACTCTGATTGGTGGGGTCGATATCCTTAGAATAGGATCCCATGAAATTATTACAATTCTACATTTACAGACTCCGCTTTTGTAAAGATTGATCTGTGCACAAAATGATTCTCAGGTAGCAACATTTAACTTCAACAGTTATTGTATTTATTATAAAAACAGAAAATGCTGGAAATATACCGCACGACAAAAAGCATCTGAAGCAAGAAGAGACAAGTTAACATCTTGGGTGTCGACCCTTCATCAGAACTGAAAACTGAAATATAAGTAAATCCCTGAGTAGAGGGGGAGGAAGAAAAGGGGGAGAAGAAATAGCAGATGCTCCAATCACAGAGAGAACATTAATGGGCTGAGTGACCTGCTAACTGCAGGAAGTGGGACTAAGTGGTGACAAATCCCCTGGACCCGACGACCTGCATCCTAGGATTTTAAAAGAGGTAGCTGCAGAGATAGTGGATCCACTGGTATTAATCTTCCAGAAATCCCTAGAGTCCAGAACAGTTCCCACGGATTGGAAGGTAGTAAATGTTGTGTATGTAATATGTGTGCTACTTTGAACCTATGGACAGGACTGCACTACTTGTAGGGCGTAGTGATACGCAGTACCACTCCTGGCCATAGGGGTATAAATAGTACTGTGGGTACTGATCTCCCCTCAGTTCCCGCCTGTGGGCATGAAGTAAAGACCTACGTGCAGTCCCTACCTCCAACCAGTAAAGACCTGTTTGAGTTATACGTTTAAGTCTTTGTGTTAATTGTTCAATACAATACACATACTTAACACTGGCGACGAGTCAGGTTCTTACCCTGCGGCAGTTATTCCACGGCGGCTTCGTCCAAAGACAGGACGTTGAAGAGAGGTTTCAATCCTCAACACCCCACTCAAAACTGAAGGGCAGCAGAAATCCTGACAGCTTCCAGCGACTGGAAGCGACAGGCATTAGGACCCTGAAGCCTCCATAACCTCGTGGGTAAGCCAGAGCCCGGGAGGGAGCGAGCAAGAGCCGCGCGAGCGGGTGAGCCAGAGGCCGGGAGCCGCTTCAAGTGCGAGGCGCAGCGCGGGCCAGCGACCGGGACCAAAGATAAGGGCCGCACTCGGACTGAAAGGCGCGGCGGCTGCAGAAGCTCAAGGTGCGAGAGCCGCGGTGCACAGCGCGGGCTATCGATCGCGGTGAAGATAAGGGCCGCACTCGGGGGCTGAAGGGAGACGGCGTCGGGGGACGGGTGAAGACCGCCAAGCGCGGGAAAACCGCCATTTTGTGGGCGGAGGACGACGGCAAGAGCGGGAAGCCGCCATCTTTGATAACAAGTAAAGAAAATAAAATCTGAGAAATTGCAAATCTACAATGCCTAAACACGGGAATATTAGCACCTTTGATAGTGACCTCGAAGATTGGGCCATATATGTTGAAAGAGTAAAAAATTATTGTAAGGCCAATAAAATTCGTGACCAAGATAAAGCTCTAACATTATTAAATTTAATGGGTGCGAAGACATACGGGCAATTGAAACACCTGTTATCACCAGATGAACCGGCGGATAAGACGTTCGATGAGATTGTTACTGTCCTGAAAGATCATCTAAACCCCACGCCGCTGATGCTAGCGGAACGATTTAAATTTTACGACAGAAGGCAGCTACAACATGAAAGCAATGCTGAATATTTGCTGGAATTGCGTAAATTAGCGAAATATTGCCAGTTTGGAACGGGACTGACAGATGCACTACGAGACAAATTTGTGTGTGGTTTATTTAAACAGGATACACAAAGCGACTGCTCGAGGAGAATGAGCTGACGCTTGAGAAGGCGGTCACTATGGCAGCAGCACACGAAGCCACAGCGAGAGGCACGGCAGTAATGCAGCTCAGTGCACACAAATTGGGTGTGAGTTCTGGCAAATGTTATCGTTGTGGAAAGACAACGCATGATCAGAACCAGTGTTGGTTTAAAAACCAAGAATGTAGAACTTGTGGTAGGCTTGGACATATAGCTAGAGTATGCAGGTCAGGGAAGAAGACCAGCAACAAGAAGTCACCGGAAGGAAAATACGCAAAGGTACACAAGTTGACCGAACAGTAGTCCGATTCAGACGCTAGCAGTAATGAACTGGCTAGCTTAAGCTGTAATGAACTGGCTAGCTTAAGAGTACTCAACGCTGGTAAGGGTGCAGACCTCCAGACAATTTGGGTCACTCTTCAGATAGAAGGAGTCCAAGTAAAACTGGAATTGGACACTGGATCGGCATTGACGGTCATAAATAAGAAAGATTACGGAAAGTTATTCCAACATATTCCCCTACAGGATACGGGGATTATATTGAAAACATACACGGGGCAAAGAGTGTACCCCATCGGGAAAATAGAGGTTGCAGTGGTCCACAAGAGCGAAGGCAGTCAAATAATGGACTTATATGTGATATCTGAAGGAGGTCCTCCACTACTAGGACGGGAGTGGATTAGGAAAATGAATATGGACTGGCATTTCCTACAAACAATAACGAGTGAGAACTCGGTGAAGATAGTCGGCCCAGACTCTGGAACGGATGATGGTAAGCCCAACTCAGGTGCAAAAGACAAAGTTTCAGCACAGAATTCCACTGAGCAACAACAACATAGTTTAACTGTGGATTCTGAGTCTGGCAAGTCTACTGATGTGCCCATTTCTGAGGGACACCGGGCTCGAACTCAACTCCATTTCAAACTACAACAGCAATTAGAACAAATGCTTCGCCGTTTTGAGCAAGAGTTGAATGCAACGAAAGAGTTCTTTGATATAGAGTTGGAGAATCTGGAAAGACAACAGAAGCAGCTGATGGAGAAAATGGAGCAGGAGCACACAAAACGTCTGATGTCAGAGGAGTTAACGGTCAGCCAACTCCTGCATATGCTGAAGGACAGGACTCTGAAATGGGAAAAACTTGAACACGAACTTCAATATTCAAACGAAAGGGGTTCGGAGCTCTCAAAGGTTATTGGAAGAGCTGAGGTGGCAACACAGACTGAGATGACTGCAACAGAGCAGCCCTTGGATGCCAAAAGTACGCTGACTCACGTCAACGTAGAACAACAGCTGAAACAGCTGCTCCGGTAGAGGGATTGAATAGTCCGATCAATCAATCTCCAAAAGAAGTTGAAGTAGTAAAATCTCAAATGAGGTCATTAGTAAACGACTTGCTGAAAGCCCAGAAAAAGCTGGATGAAGAGGTACGCATGAAGAAGTCTCTTCAGGAAAGATGTCTGGACTTGGAACAAAAGCTGGCTAACGCCCAGCTGGGTATGGAGGAAATAGAAGACCCTCTCGCTGGCCTAGATCAGGACGACACCGAATATTACTATGTCCTGTCCTGCCCAACTTGTAACTTCGACTCCCACCATACAGAAATCATGGAGGAGCACCGAAAGTCTACGGAACATCGGGAGAAGGTGGCTCTACTACGGAAAAAGGAGGAAGAGAAGGAGGAACTGCGCATGCAGCTGGCAGCTGACAGTGGAGCCCAGAGAGTCTCCAAGAAGCAGAAAAGGAAAAGTCGAAACAGAAGATGACCCATCTGAACCATTATTACCTCTACCAGATCACACACGTGGTCCCTCCGAACGGAACCAATTCAGTTCGGAAGTTCAAACTGTTAAATCCATGGAAGGACTATTGAATGAGTCACTCCAGCAACGTGAACCGACTACACCACAGAGATTGAATCTGTGAACTGTTTTCCGCAGAGACTGAATCTGTGATCTGTTTTGACATGAAGTTATCTATGTATCTATGTTATTCTGTTATGTAAACCTGAAGTTACATATGTATATATGTTATTACGTTATGTTAAATGGGGAGATGACTGTAAAGCTAAGAAGGGAGGAATGTTGTGTATGTAATATGTGTGCTACTTTGAACCTATGGACAGGACTGCACTACTTGTAGGGCGTAGTGATACGCAGTACCACTCCTGGCCATAGGGGTATAAATAGTACTGTGGGTACTGATCTCCCCTCAGTTCCCGCCTGTGGGCATGAAGTAAAGACCTACGTGCAGTCCCTACCTCCAACCAGTAAAGACCTGTTTTAGTTATACGTTTAAGTCTTTGTGTTAATTGTTCAATACAATACACATACTTAACAGTAAACATAACCCGGCTATTTAAGAAAGGAGGAAGAGAAAAGACGGGGAACTATAGGCCAATTAGCCTGACATCAGCAAAATGCTAGAATCTATTATTAGGGACGAGTAACAGGGCACTTAGAAAATCGTAATATGGTTAGGCAGAGTCAACGTGGTTTTATGAAAGGGAAATCGTGTTTGACCGCAAGGATCAGTGCTTGGGCCTCAGCTATTTACAGTCTATATTAATGACTTAGATGAAGGGACTGAGTGTAACGCATCCAAGTTTGCTGATGATACAATGTTAGGTGGGAAAGTAAGCTGTGAGGAGGACACAAAGGCTGCAGAGAGATATAGACAGGTTGACTGAGTGGGCAAGAACATGGCAAAGGGAATACAATGTGGGGAAGTGTGAAGTTATCCACTTTGATAGGAAAAACAAAAAAGTAGAATATTTTTTGAATGGAGAGACTGGGGAATGTTTGCATTCAGAGGGACCTGGGTGTCCTTGTACATGAATCACTGAAAGTTAACATGCAGGTACAGCAAGTAATTAGGAAAATAAATGGTATGTTAGCTTTTGTTACAAAGGGATTAGAGTACAAGAGTAAAGAAGTCTTACTCCAGGAGACTTCCCGATATCCGGCACCGATGGGACCGAGCAGCTGCCGTTCTATCCAAACTTCCGGATAGACCAGCGCTAATGTTGTCAGGTACGGAGGTTTTCATCTCCGTATCTGACAACAAACACTGTTGCTTAGCAACAGCTTGTAAACACTCGGCCCGTACCTTGGAAGCATCTCTGCAGCTGTTGCTAAGCTACAGAGATGCTTTCCAGAGCCTGGCTGTTAAAAAAAAAATGCTAGGGGATGCTAGGGGAAGAAAAAAACCTAACAAAAACGGCTGCTGATTTCTGCCGTTAGATCGAAGTTTCCGGACATACATCCTCCGGATAAACCAAAGTTTCCTGTACAATTATACAGGGCATTGGTGAGGCCACACCTGGAGTACTGTGTACAGTTCTGGTCTCCTTACCTAAGGAAAGACAGACTTGCCTTAGAGGGAGTGCAACGAAGGTTCACCAGACTGGCTCCTGGGATGAGGGGATTGCCCTATAAGGAGAGACTGAGTAGACTCGGCCTATATTCCCTAGAGTTTAGAAGAATGAGAGGTGATCTCATTGAAACACATAAAATCCGTAAGGGGCTTGACAGGGTTAATGCTGAGAAAATGTTTCCCCTGACTGGGGAATCTAGAACACGGGGTCACAGTCTGAGAATAAGGGGTCGGCCATTTAGGACTGAGATGAGGAGAAATTTCTTCACTCAAAGGGTTGTGAATCTTTGGAACTCTCTACCCCAGAGAGCTGTGGATGCTCAGTCGTTGAGTATATTCAAGAGAGAGGTCGATAAATTTTTGGGAACTAAGGAAATTAAGGGAGATGGGGATAGTGCGGGAAGGTGGAGTTGAGGTAGAAGATCAGCCATGATCTAGTTGAATGGCGGAGCAGGCTCGAAGGGCCAAATGGCCTATTCCAGCTCCTATTTGTTATGTTCTTATGAAGTCTGAAATGTAAACAGAATATGCTGCAAACACAGACCTCACCCACATTTCATGTCACCTCTCACTGCAGTATTTTATTAATTTCTTTCCAATTTCTACCAAATCTTGCCTCTTTTCCTTGTGAGAATCTTTCCCATGCATTCTCCCTATCTTAGCTGGCTCCACACTCTTTGCTTCTCTTAATGTCCTATCATTGCCTCACTGACAGGATCTTGTACAATCGAACAGGTTCTCCCTTTACTATGGAGCAGTTTTCAGTTCATTGAATGCAGGAACTTTCTCTCTGATTAAACTATCTGTGGTTTGTTTGTCTCTTTATTCCGCCCTGCAAAGAGTTTTACTTATCTTCCAGTCTTCAGTTCCAAAGTAGGATGTAACTAAAACACGAGTCTGTTTTTTGAATGCAGAATGACAAAAGTATAACATTCTATAAATACATTTAATTCAGAATTCCAACACTCAGTGTTTTTTTCTTCTCCTTTTAATTGTCCCATTATTTACTGACATTGAGAGGAATGTTTCATCATCCTTACAGGTAACTGCAGTAATCATGTTTATTTTTAAACCATTCTTTTGGTGAATGTTCTTGTGCTAGTTATAGTTTGGGCTTTCCATTACCCTCTTTATTGGTGTGAACATCAAATTGCAGTTTCCATAAGCAGACTGTGTGTTCTGTGCAGAGCTCAGAGACTTCGAGGACTCAGACCAGGTATCAGCAGTGACTCAGTGGTTGCACTCTCACCTCTGAGTCAGAAGGTCATGGGTTCAAGTCCCAACTCCAGAGACTTGAGCACAAAATCCAGGCTGACACTCCAGTGCAGTACTGAGGGAGTGCTGCAGTGTCGGACAAGACATTAAACCGAGGTCCCGTCTGCCCTCTCAGCTGGACATGGATTTCAATCTACAGCACAACACTCGAGATGTTGGGGGTACACCAGGAGACCCTGAGAAGGGAGAGATGTAGCTTTTGAAGGAAAAGCTACACAGAGATTTGCTTATTGGGAAAGGAGTCATGGAGAAAATTGATAGAGAAGTCAAGGAATCCCAGAATGCTCAATGACAGAATCAGGCCATGTCCGTGCCTGTGTCTTTTATTTCGATGTGAGGGGCTGGATTCTCGCCAGTTGCTGGTTTAGTCCACGTGTCTCTGCCACTAACCCACTGATGTCCTGGGGCCCTAATTATTCAAACAGGGCGAGTTAGGAGCAGTGATAGTGTTCCTCATTGAGAGACTGAGTTAGCAGGGAGGGAATAGAGCGCTGTTGCAACCTGTTAATTAAAGGACAGGTGACTTCTTAAACAGCAGGAAACACAAGTGGCAAGAGGTCTGAAGGAGTGGCAGTAAGGACGCCCTGATTCTTTGATACATCGGTGGAAGTTTGTCAGCTTTTATTCATTGAGAGCACTGCACTACAATTGGTGTCCTCCTCTCTCTGGCTACTGGTTTTGTACCACATTCTCCCCTTCCTGTGCACCCTCCTCATGCTGTGTGAATGGATATTCTTCCCCCGTCTTCTTCATCATCCCCTTCCAGTAGCAGCAAGCTCGTCTTCACTGTGATATTATGTCGTACGTAGCAAGCTGCAGTGATTCTGGAGACTCTCGACAATCTGTATTGCAGGGCTCTACAAGGTTTATCCAGGCATTGAGAAACCGGGCAAAATCCCTAGTCTTCTCTATCGCAGTTCTTGCACTGACATGGGCCTCTGTCTGTAGAAACCTTACTGCAGTTGTAAGCCATGACTGCTGGGGATAACCCTGACCACCAATCAACCATTTTGATATTTGGTTTGAGTCACAGGTGTGGTAGATTAACACATGAAGAAAGCATCAAGATAGCTGGCTTAATATTCAATATTAGATATGGGACATCACACACTAGCTCCACTTAAATCAAATTAAAGCATTACTTGTTCATGATACTGAGCAGGTTTTCATACAGGGCTTTGATATGTATTCAGTCAATTGCTCCTTGTACCTGTGGGGACCCTGCCAGTCTGTAGCATTGGACAGCTCGTCCTCATTGTTTTTCTGGTTCCATTGGGAAGAAAATGAAAATGGTCATCAACACTGGTGAGCGAGTATCCCCCGCCCCAATATAATGGTGGTGGGATTAATTAGGGTTGGGTTTGGGGCTTAAATTGGGGAAAATGGAGTGGAAGGGTTGACCACCCACATTGTGGTGGAGCAGGCTCTGGGTGGACATTCAGGAAAGGCCGCTTTGTGCTGAGGAGAATTGTGGTGTAATTTTAAACCGGCAGAGTTGAGGCAGTAGCACTTATTGCCTGTTTAACTCAGATTAGTGACCCACAATGGGAGGTGAATCATCAAATTCTCATCATTTGCCAATGATTTTAAATCTATGACCTTTGGTTATTGACCATTATTAAATTATAGGCCAATCCAGACAAACAAATTCCACTGTCCCACTCACTCCCCCTACACTTTAATATACTTCTTTTCAAGCAATTATCTAATTTCCTTTTAAAGAATTTACTGACTCCGTTTCCCCTGTCCCTGGTGTCCAGTGTTGCTGAAGACATGGGGGGTATTTAACATTTAAAAGGCTAAATTCCCAAATGTCATAAGAACATAAGAAATAGGAGCAGGAGTCGGCCATACAGCCCTTCGAGCCTGCTCCGCCATTCAATAAGATCATGGCTGATCGTCGACCTCAACTCCACTTTCCCGCCTGATCCCCATATCACTGGATTCCCCTAGAGTCCAAAAATCATTCTATCTCAGCCTTGAATATACTCAACGACTCAGCATCCACAGCCCTTTCGGGTAGAGAATTCCAAAGATTCACAACACTCTGAGTGAAGAAGTGGTCTTAAATGGCCGACTACATATCCTGAGACTCTGCCCCCTAGTTCTAGACTCTCCAGCCAGGGGAAACAACCTCTCAGCATCTACCTTGTCAATCCCCCTCAGAATCTTGTATGTTTCAATGAGATCACCTCTCATTCTTCTAAACTCCAGAGACTATAGTCCCAATCTACTCAATCTCTCCTCATAGGACAACCCTCTCATCCCAGGGATCAATCCTGTGAACCTTTGTTGCACCGCCTCTAAGGTATGTATGTCCTTTCTCAGATAAAGGAGACCAGAACTGTGCACAGTGCTCCAGGTGTGGTCTCACCAAGGCCCTGTACAATTGTAGTAAGATTTCCTTACTCTTGTACTCCAATCCCCTTGCAATAAAGGCCAACATGCCATTTGCCTTCCTAATTGCTTGCTGTACCTTCATGCTAACTTTCTGTGTTTCCTGAACGAGGACATCCAAATCCCTCTGAACACCAACATTATATAGTTTCTCACCATTTTAAATATATTGGTTTTCTATTCTTCCTACCAAAGTGAATAACCTCACATTTCCCCACATTAGACTCCATCTGCCACCTTATTGCCCACTCACTTAACCTGTCTATATCCCATTGCAGGCTCTCTGTGTCCTCCGCACAGCTTACTTACCCACCTAGCTTTGTATCGTCAGCAAACTTGGGTACATTACACTCGGTCCCTTCATCTAAGTCATGAATATAGATTGTAAATAGCTGAGGCCCAAGCACTGATCCTTGCAGCACCCGCTAGTTACAGTCTGTCAACCGGAAAATGACCCGTTTATCGCTGATTGATCGTGAGCTTTCAGAAAACCGGCCTCCAGCAGCAGCAGTTTTCAGTTTTCAAATGTAGCTCCTCATGTCCCTTACATTTCTGACCAGTCTACTCTCACCTAAAGTTGGCTCCCTATTCAAGCGGGACTAGGGGGTGTCCAACACACGGCCCGATCCGGTCCGCCGACTGTGATGAAATATTCCATTCAGCACTCATCAGTATTTCTCTGCCTGTGACTGTGGTTGGTTTCAGTTTCATTTCCATTGTATTGTACTGTGTGTAGGGCTCCGCCCATACCTGGCTCCTATGTAAGCTGGCCCAGCCTGCAGCACATCCAGTACGGCAGACCTCTGGATGGAAGATACATTCTCCTCTGTGTGTTACCTTCTAAGTCAATAAAAGCCTTGTTTTGTTTTGCTAACATCGAGTCTCGGATTTATTGAGGCACATCACCGACTTGCCCTCAGAGGCGGACTGACTATCGGGAAATGTCCCCGAGTGTCCCCCAGTCCCTCCACCGGTCAATTTGGGCTCTGGAACTTTCTGACGCCGGCTCTGTCCCGGGTCTCCCCCTGCGCATGCTCGCCGCTCCTCCAATCACAGCCGCCCATTTCCACCGCTCGCCCCGCCCCCCGCGCATGCTCGCCACTCCTCCAATCACAGCCTCCTATTTCTCCCGTTTGGTTTTGAGCACCCCGCCCGCTCTCCAGCCGCCTTCACTCGCCCCGCCCGCTTTCACTCGCTCCGCCCCGCCCGCTCTCCTTCCCTCGCTCCGCCCGCCGCCTTCCCTCGCCCCGCCCGCTCTCCAGCCGCCTTCACTCGCCCCGCCCGCTTTCAATCACTCCGCCCCACCCGCTCTCCTTCCCTCGCTCCGACCGCCGCCTTCCCTCGCCCCGCCCGCTCTCCAGCCGCCTTCCCTCGCCCCGCCCGCTCTCCAGCCGCCTTCCCTCGCCCCGCCCGCTCTCCAGCCGCCTTCACTCGCCCCGCCCGCTCTCCGGCCGCCTACACTCGCTCCGCCCCGCCCGCTCTCCAGCCGCCTTCCCTCGCTCCGCCCGCCCGCTCTCCAGCCGCCTTCACTCGCCCCGCCCGCTCTCCAGCCGCCTTCACTCGTCCTGCCCGCTGTCCCGCCGCCTTCACTCGCTCCGCCCCACCCGCTGTCCAGCCGCCTTCACTCGCTCTGCCCCGCCCGCTCTCCAGCCGCCTTCACTCGCCCCGCCCGCTCTCCAGCCGCCTTCACTCGCTCCGCCCCGCCCGCTCTCCAGCCCCCTTCACTCGCTCCGCCCCGCCCGCTGTCCAGCCGCCTTCACTCGCCCCGCCCGCTCTCCCGCCGCCTTCACTCACCCCGCCCGCTCTCCAGCCGCCTTCACTCGCCCCGCCCGCTCTCCAGCCGCCTTCACTCGCCCCGCCCGCTCTCCCGCCGCCTTCACTCGCTCCGCCCGCTCTCCAGCCGCCTTCACTCGCCCCGCCCGCTCTCCAGCCGCCTTCACTCGCTCCGCTCCGCCCGCTCCCCAGACGCCTTCACTCACCCCGCCTCGCCCGCTCTCCAGCCGCCTTCACTCGCCCCGCCCGCTCTCCAGCCGCCTTCACTCGCTCCGCCCGCTCTCCAGCCGCCTTCACTCGCTCCGCCCCGCCCGCTCTCCAGCCGCCTTCACTCGCTCCGCCCCGCCCGCTCTCCAGCCGCCTTCACTCGCTCCGCCCGCTCTCCAGCCGCCTTCACTCGCTCCGCCCGCTCTCCAGCCGCCTTCACTCGCCCCGCCCGCTCTCCAGCCGCCTTCACTCGCTCCGCCCCGCCCGCTCTCCAGCCGCCTTCACTCGCTCCGCCCCGCCCGCTGTCCAGCCGCCTTCACTCGCCCCGCCCGCTCTCCCGCCGCCTTCACTCACCCCGCCCGCTCTCCAGCCGCCTTCACTCGCCCCGCCCGCTCTCCAGCCGCCTTCACTCGCCCCGCCCGCTCTCCCGCCGCCTTCACTCGCTCCGCCCGCTCTCCAGCCGCCTTCACTCGCCCCGCCCGCTCTCCAGCCGCCTTCACTCGCTCCGCTCCGCCCGCTCCCCAGACGCCTTCACTCACCCCGCCTCGCCCGCTCTCCAGCCGCCTTCACTCGCCCCGCCCGCTCTCCAGCCGCCTTCACTCGCTCCACCCGCTCTCCAGCCGCCTTCACTCGCTCCGCCCCGCCCGCTCTCCAGCCGCCTTCACTCGCTCCGCCCCGCCCGCTCTCCAGCCGCCATCACTCGCTCCGCCCGCTCTCCAGCCGCCTTCACTCGCTCCGCCCGCTCTCCAGCCGCCTTCACTCGCCCCGCCCGCTCTCCAGCCGCCTTCACTCGCTCCGCCCCGCCCGCTCTCCAGCCGCCTTCACCCGCTCCGCCCCGCCCGCTCTCCAGCCGCCTTCACTCGCCCCGCCCCGCCCGCTCTCCAGCCGCCTTCACTCGCTCGGCCCGCTCTCCAGCCGCCTTCACTCGCCCCGCCCCGCCTGCTCTCCAGCCGCCTTCACTCGCTCCGCCCGCTCTCCAGCCGCCTTCACTCGCCCCGCTCGCTCTCCAGCCGCCTTCACTCGCTCCGCCCCGCCCGCTCTCCAGCCGCCTTCACTCCGCCCCGCCAGCTCTCCAGCCGCCTTCACTCGCTCCGCCCCGCCCGCTCTCCAGCCGCCTTCGCTCCGCCCCGCCCGCTCTCCAGCCGCCTTCACTCACTCCGCCCGCTCTCCAGCCACCTTCACTCGCCCCGCCCGCTCTCCAGCCGCCTTCACTCGCTCCGCCCCGCCCGCTCTCCAGCCGCCTTCACTCGCTCCGCCTCGCCCGCTCTCCAGCCGCCTTCACTCGCTCCGCCCCGCCCGCTCTCCAGCCGCCTTCACTCGCACAGCCCCGCCCGCTCTCCCGCCGCCTTCACTCGCTCCGCCCCGCCCACTCTCCAGCCGCCTTCAATCGCTCCGCCCCGCCCGCTTTCCAGCCGCCTTCCCTCGCTCCGCCCACTCTCCAGCCGCCTTCACTCGCTCCGCCCCGCCCGCTCTCCAGCCGCCTTCACTCGCTCCGCCCGCTCTCCAGCAGCCTTCACTCGCTCCGCCCACTCTCCAGCCGCCTTCACTCGCCCCGCCCGCTCTCCAGCCGCCTTCACTCGCCCCGCCCGCTCTCCAGCCGCCTTCACTCGCTCCGCCCCACCCGCTCTCCAGCCGCCTTCACTCGCCCCGCCCCGCCCGCTCTCCAGCCGCTTTCACTCGCTCGGCCCGCTCTCCAGCCGCCTTCACTCGCCCCGCCCCGCCTGCTCTCCAGCCGCCTTCACTCGCTCCGCCCGCTCTCCAGCCGCCTTCACTCGCCCCGCCCGCTCTCCAGCCGCATTCACTCGCTCCGCCCCGCCCGCTGTCCAGCCGCCTTCACTCGCCCCGCCCGCTCTCCCGCCGCCTTCACTCACCCCGCCCGCTCTCCAGCCGCCTTCACTCGCCCCGCCCGCTCTCCAGCCGCCTTCACTCGCCCCGCCCGCTCTCCCGCCGCCTTCACTCGCTCCGCCCGCTCTCCAGCCGCCTTCACTCGCCCCGCCCGCTCTCCAGCCGCCTTCACTCGCTCCGCTCCGCCCGCTCCCCAGACGCCTTCACTCACCCCGCCTCGCCCGCTCTCCAGCCGCCTTCACTCGCACCGCCCGCTCTCCAGCCGCCTTCACTCGCTCCGCCCGCTCTCCAGCCGCCTTCACTCGCTCCGCCCCGCCCGCTCTCCAGCCGCCTTCACTCGCTCCGCCCCGCCCGCTCTCCAGCCGCCTTCACTCGCTCCGCCCGCTCTCCAGCCGCCTTCACTCGCCCCGCCCGCTCTCCAGCCGCCTTCACTCGCTCCGCCCCGCCCGCTCTCCAGCCGCCTTCACTCGCTCCGCCCCGCCCGCTGTCCAGCCGCCTTCACTCGCCCCGCCCGCTCTCCCGCCGCCTTCACTCACCCCGCCCGCTCTCCAGCCGCCTTCACTCGCCCCGCCCGCTCTCCAGCCGCCTTCACTCGCCCCGCCCGCTCTCCCGCCGCCTTCACTCGCTCCGCCCGCTCTCCAGCCGCCTTCACTCGCCCCGCCCGCTCTCCAGCCGCCTTCACTCGCTCCGCTCCGCCCGCTCCCCAGACGCCTTCACTCACCCCGCCTCGCCCGCTCTCCAGCCGCCTTCACTCGCCCCGCCCGCTCTCCAGCCGCCTTCACTCGCTCCGCCCGCTCTCCAGCCGCCTTCACTCGCTCCGCCCCGCCCGCTCTCCAGCCGCCTTCACTCGCTCCGCCCCGCCCGCTCTCCAGCCGCCTTCACTCGCTCCGCCCGCTCTCCAGCCGCCTTCACTCGCTCCGCCCGCTCTCAAGCCGCCTTCACTCGCCCCGCCCGCTCTCCAGCCGCCTTCACTCGCTCCGCCCCGCCCGCTCTCCAGCCGCCTTCACCCACTCCGCCCCGCCCGCTCTCCAGCCGCCTTCACTCGCCCCGCCCCGCCCGCTCTCCAGCCGCCTTCACTCGCTCGGCCCGCTCTCCAGCCGCCTTCACTCGCCCCGCCCCGCCTGCTCTCCAGCCGCCTTCACTCGCTCCGCCCGCTCTCCAGCCGCCTTCACTCGCCCCGCTCGCTCTCCAGCCGCCTTCACTCGCTCCGCCCCGCCCGCTCTCCAGCCGCCTTCCCTCCGCCCCGCCAGCTCTCCAGCCGCCTTCACTCGCTCCGCCCCGCCCGCTCTCCAGCCGCCTTCGCTCCGCCCCGCCCGCTCTCCAGCCGCCTTCACTCACTCCGCCCGCTCTCCAGCCACCTTCACTCGCCCCGCCCGCTCTCCAGCCGCCTTCACTCGCTCCGCCCCGCCCGCTCTCCAGCCGCCTTCACTCGCTCCGCCTCGCCCGCTCTCCAGCCGCCTTCACTCGCTCCGCCCCGCCCGCTCTCCAGCCGCCTTCACTCGCACAGTCCCGCCCGCTCTCCCGCCGCCTTCACTCGCTCCGCCCCGCCCACTCTCCAGCCGCCTTCACTCGCTCCGCCCCGCCCGCTTTCCAGCCGCCTTCCCTCGCTCCGCCCACTCTCCAGCCGCCTTCACTCGCTCCGCCCCGCCCGCTCTCCAGCCGCCTTCACTCACTCCGCCCGCTCTCCAGCCGCCTTCACTCGCTCCGCCCACTCTCCAGCCGCCTTCACTCGCCCCGCCCGCTCTCCAGCCGCCTTCACTCGCCCCGCCCGCTCTCCAGCCGCCTTCACTCGCTCCGCCCCACCCGCTCTCCAGCCGCCTTCACTCGCCCCGCCCCGCCCGCTCTCCAGCCGCTTTCACTCGCTCGGCCCGCTCTCCAGCCGCCTTCACTCGCCCCGCCCCGCCTGCTCTCCAGCCGCCTTCACTCGCTCCGCCCGCTCTCCAGCCGCCTTCACTCGCTCCGCCCCGCCCGCTCTCCAGCCGCCTTCACTCGCCCCACCCGCTCTCCAGCCGCCTTCACTCGCTCCGCCCCGCCCCCTCTTCAGCCGCCTTCCCTTGCTGCGCCCGCCCGCTCTCCAGCCGCCTTCACTCGCTCCGCCCCGCCCGCTCTCCAGCCGCCTTCACTCGCCCCACCCGCTCTCCAGCCGCCTTCACTCGCTCCGCCCCGCCCCCTCTTCAGCCGCCTTCCCTCGCTGCGCCCGCCCGCTCTCCAGCCGCCTTCACTCCGCCCCGCCAGCTCTCCAGCCGCCTTCACTCGCTCCGCCCCGCCCGCTCTCCAGCCGCCTTCGCTCCGCCCCGCCCGCTCTCCAGCCGCCTTCACTCACTCCGCCCGCTCTCCAGCCACCTTCACTCGCCCCGCCCGCTCTCCAGCCGCCTTCACTCGCTCCGCCCCGCCCGCTCTCCAGCCGCCTTCACTCGCTCCGTCTCGCCCGCTCTCCAGCCGCCTTCACTCGCTCCGCCCCGCCCGCTCTCCAGCCGCCTTCACTCGCACAGCCCCGCCCGCTCTCCCGCCGCCTTCACTCGCTCCACCCCGCCCACTCTCCAGCTGCCTTCACTCGCTCCGCCCGCTCTCCAGCCGCCTTCACTCGCTCCGCCCACTCTCCAGCCGCCTTCACTCGCCCCGCCCGCTCTCCAGCCGCCTTCACTCGCCCCGCCCGCTCTCCAGCCGCCTTCACTCGCTCCGCCCCACCCGCTCTCCAGCCGCCTTCACTCGCTCCGCCCGCTCTCCAGCCGCCTTCACTCGCTCCGCCCCGCCCGCTCTCCAGCCGCCTTCACTCGCTCCGCCCCGCCCGCTCTCCAGCCGCCTTCACTCGCTCCGCCCGCTCTCCAGCCGCCTTCACTCGCTCCGCCCACTCTCCAGCCGCCTTCACTCGCCCCGCCCGCTCTCCAGCCGCCTTCACTCGCCCCGCCCGCTCTCCAGCCGCCTTCACTCGCTCCGCCCCACCCGCTCTCCAGCCGCCTTCACTCGCCCCGCCCGCTCTCCAGCCGCTTTCACTCGCTCGGCCCGCTCTCCAGCCGCCTTCACTCGCCCCGCCCGCTCTCCAGCCGCCTTCACTCGCTCCGCCCGCTCTCCAGCCGCCTTCACTCGCCCCGCCCGCTCTCCAGCCGCCTTCACTCGCTCCGCCCCGCCCGCTCTCCAGCCGCCTTCACTCGCCCCGCCCGCTCTCCAGCCGCCTTCACTCGCTCCGCCCCGCCCCCTCTTCAGCCGCCTTCCCTCGCTCCGCCCGCCAGCTCTCCAGCCGCCTTCACTCGCTCCGCCCCGCCCGCTCTCCAGCCGCCTTCACTCCGCCCCGCCAGCTCTCCAGCCGCCTTCACTCGCTCCGCCCCGCCCGCTCTCCAGCCGCCTTCACTCCGCCCCGCCAGCTCTCCAGCCGCCTTCACTCGCTCCGCCCCGCCCGCTCTCCAGCCGCCTTCACTCCGCCCCGCCCGCTCTCCAGCCGCCTTCACTCGCTCCGCCCGCTCTCCAGCCACCTTCACTCGCCCCGCCCGCCCTCCAGCCGCCTTCACTCGCTCCGCCCCGCCCGCTCTCCAGCCGCCTTCACTCGCTCCGCCTCGCCCGCTCTCCAGCCGCCTTCACTCGCACAGCCCCGCCCGCTCTCCCGCCGCCTTCACTCGCTCCACCCCGCCCGCTCTCCAGCCGCCTTCACTCGCTCCGCCCCGCCCGCTTTCCAGCCGCCTTCCCTCGCTCCGCCCCGCCCGCTCTCCAGCCGCCTTCACTCGCCCCGCTCGCTCTCCAGCCGCCTTCACTCGCTCCGCCCCGCCCGCTCTCCAGCCGCCTTCACTCCGCCCCGCCAGCTCTCCAGCCGCCTTCACTCGCTCCGCCCCGCCCGCTCTCCAGCCGCCTTCGCTCCGCCCCGCCCGCTCTCCAGCCGCCTTCACTCGCACAGCCCCGCCCGCTCTCCCGCCGCCTTCACTCGCTCCGCCCCGCCCACTCTCCAGCCGCCTTCAATCGCTCCGCCCCGCCCGCTTTCCAGCCGCCTTCCCTCGCTCCGCCCACTCTCCAGCCGCCTTCACTCGCTCCGCCCCGCCCGCTCTCCAGCCGCCTTCACTCGCTCCGCCCGCTCTCCAGCAGCCTTCACTCGCTCCGCCCACTCTCCAGCCGCCTTCACTCGCCCCGCCCGCTCTCCAGCCGCCTTCACTCGCCCCGCCCGCTCTCCAGCCGCCTTCACTCGCTCCGCCCCACCCGCTCTCCAGCCGCCTTCACTCGCCCCGCCCCGCCCGCTCTCCAGCCGCTTTCACTCGCTCGGCCCGCTCTCCAGCCGCCTTCACTCGCCCCGCCCCGCCTGCTCTCCAGCCGCCTTCACTCGCTCCGCCCGCTCTCCAGCCGCCTTCACTCGCCCCGCCCGCACTCCAGCCGCCTTCACTCGCTCCGCCCCGCCCGCTGTCCAGCCGCCTTCACTCGCCCCGCCCGCTCTCCCGCCGCCTTCACTCGCTCCGCCCGCTCTCCAGTCGCCTTCACTCGCCCCGCCCGCTCTCCAGCCGCCTTCACTCGCTCCGCTCCGCCCGCTCCCCAGACGCCTTCACTCACCCCGCCTCGCCCGCTCTCCAGCCGCCTTCACTCACCCCGCCCGCTCTCCAGCCGCCTTCACTCGCTCCGCCCGCTCTCCAGCCGCCTTCACTCGCTCCGCCCCGCCCGCTCTCCAGCCGCCTTCACTCGCTCCGCCCCGCCCGCTCTCCAGCCGCCTTCACTCGCTCCGCCCGCTCTCCAGCCGCCTTCACTCGCTCCGCCCGCTCTCCAGCCGCCTTCACTCGCCCCGCCCGCTCTCCAGCCGCCTTCACTCGCTCCGCCCCGCCCGCTGTCCAGCCGCCTTCACTCGCCCCGCCCGCTCTCCCGCCGCCTTCACTCACCCCGCCCGCTCTCCAGCCGCCTTCACTCGCCCCGCCCGCTCTCCAGCCGCCTTCACTCGCCCCGCCCGCTCTCCCGCCGCCTTCACTCGCTCCGCCCGCTCTCCAGCCGCCTTCACTCGCCCCGCCCGCTCTCCAGCCGCCTTCACTCGCTCCGCTCCGCCCGCTCCCCAGACGCCTTCACTCACCCCGCCTCGCCCGCTCTCCAGCCGCCTTCACTCGCCCCGCCCGCTCTCCAGCCGCCTTCACTCGCTCCGCCCGCTCTCCAGCCGCCTTCACTCGCTCCGCCCCGCCCGCTCTCCAGCCGCCTTCACTCGCTCCGCCCCGCCCGCTCTCCAGCCGCCTTCACTCGCTCCGCCCGCTCTCCAGCCGCCTTCACTCGCTCCGCCCGCTCTCAAGCCGCCTTCACTCGCCCCGCCCGCTCTCCAGCCGCCTTCACTCGCTCCGCCCCGCCCGCTCTCCAGCCGCCTTCACCCACTCCACCCCGCCCGCTCTCCAGCCGCCTTCACTCGCCCCGCCCCGCCCGCTCTCCAGCCGCCTTCACTCGCTCGGCCCGCTCTCCAGCCGCCTTCACTCGCCCCGCCCCGCCTGCTCTCCAGCCGCCTTCACTCGCTCCGCCCGCTCTCCAGCCGCCTTCACTCGCCCCGCTCGCTCTCCAGCCGCCTTCACTCGCTCCGCCCCGCCCGCTCTCCAGCCGCCTTCCCTCCGCCCCGCCAGCTCTCCAGCCGCCTTCACTCGCTCCGCCCCGCCCGCTCTCCAGCCGCCTTCGCTCCGCCCCGCCCGCTCTCCAGCCGCCTTCACTCACTCCGCCCGCTCTCCAGCCACCTTCACTCGCCCCGCCCGCTCTCCAGCCGCCTTCACTCGCTCCGCCCCGCCCGCTCTCCAGCCGCCTTCACTCGCTCCGCCTCGCCCGCTCTCCAGCTGCCTTCACTCGCTCCGCCCCGCCCGCTCTCCAGCCGCCTTCACTCGCACAGTCCCGCCCGCTCTCCCGCCGCCTTCACTCGCTCCGCCCCGCCCACTCTCCAGCCGCCTTCACTCGCTCCGCCCCGCCCGCTTTCCAGCCGCCTTCCCTCGCTCCGCCCACTCTCCAGCCGCCTTCACTCGCTCCGCCCCGCCCGCTCTCCAGCCGCCTTCACTCACTCCGCCCGCTCTCCAGCCGCCTTCACTCGCTCCGCCCACTCTCCAGCCGCCTTCACTCGCCCCGCCCGCTCTCCAGCCGCCTTCACTCGCCCCGCCCGCTCTCCAGCCGCCTTCACTCGCTCCGCCCCACCCGCTCTCCAGCCGCCTTCACTCGCCCCGCCCCGCCCGCTCTCCAGCCGCTTTCACTCGCTCGGCCCGCTCTCCAGCCGCCTTCACTCGCCCCGCCCCGCCTGCTCTCCAGCCGCCTTCACTCGCTCCGCCCGCTCTCCAGCCGCCTTCACTCGCTCCGCCCCGCCCGCTCTCCAGCCGCCTTCACTCGCCCCACCCGCTCTCCAGCCGCCTTCACTCGCTCCGCCCCGCCCCCTCTTCAGCCGCCTTCCCTCGCTGCGCCCGCCAGCTCTCCAGCCGCCTTCACTCGCTCCGCCCCGCCCGCTCTCCAGCCGCCTTCACTCCGCCCCGCCAGCTCTCCAGCCGCCTTCACTCGCTCCGCCCCGCCCGCTCTCCAGCCGCCTTCGCTCCGCCCCGCCCGCTCTCCAGCCGCCTTCACTCACTCCGCCCGCTCTCCAGCCACCTTCACTCGCCCCGCCCGCTCTCCAGCCGCCTTCACTCGCTCCGCCCCGCCCGCTCTCCAGCCGCCTTCACTCGCTCCGTCTCGCCCGCTCTCCAGCCGCCTTCACTCGCTCCGCCCCGCCCGCTCTCCAGCCGCCTTCACTCGCACAGCCCCGCCCGCTCTCCCGCCGCCTTCACTCGCTCCACCCCGCCCACTCTCCAGCTGCCTTCACTCGCTCCGCCCGCTCTCCAGCCGCCTTCACTCGCTCCGCCCACTCTCCAGCCGCCTTCACTCGCCCCGCCCGCTCTCCAGCCGCCTTCACTCGCCCCGCCCGCTCTCCAGCCGCCTTCACTCGCTCCGCCCCACCCGCTCTCCAGCCGCCTTCACTCGCTCCGCCCGCTCTCCAGCCGCCTTCACTCGCTCCGCCCCGCCCGCTCTCCAGCCGCCTTCACTCGCTCCGCCCCGCCCGCTCTCCAGCCGCCTTCACTCGCTCCGCCCGCTCTCCAGCCGCCTTCACTCGCTCCGCCCACTCTCCAGCCGCCTTCACTCGCCCCGCCCGCTCTCCAGCCGCCTTCACTCGCCCCGCCCGCTCTCCAGCCGCCTTCACTCGCTCCGCCCCACCCGCTCTCCAGCCGCCTTCACTCGCCCCGCCCCGCCCGCTCTCCAGCCGCTTTCACTCGCTCGGCCCGCTCTCCAGCCGCCTTCACTCGCCCCGCCCGCTCTCCAGCCGCCTTCACTCGCTCCGCCCGCTCTCCAGCCGCCTTCACTCGCCCCGCCCGCTCTCCAGCCGCCTTCACTCGCTCCGCCCCGCCCGCTCTCCAGCCGCCTTCACTCGCCCCGCCCGCTCTCCAGCCGCCTTCACTCGCTCCGCCCCGCCCCCTCTTCAGCCGCCTTCCCTCGCTCCGCCCGCCAGCTCTCCAGCCGCCTTCACTCGCTCCGCCCCGCCCGCTCTCCAGCCGCCTTCACTCCGCCCCGCCAGCTCTCCAGCCGCCTTCACTCGCTCCGCCCCGCCCGCTCTCCAGCCGCCTTCACTCCGCCCCGCCAGCTCTCCAGCCGCCTTCACTCGCTCCGCCCCGCCCGCTCTCCAGCCGCCTTCACTCCGCCCCGCCCGCTCTCCAGCCGCCTTCACTCGCTCCGCCCGCTCTCCAGCCACCTTCACTCGCCCCGCCCGCCCTCCAGCCGCCTTCACTCGCTCCGCCCCGCCCGCTCTCCAGCCGCCTTCACTCGCTCCGCCTCGCCCGCTCTCCAGCCGCCTTCACTCGCACAGCCCCGCCCGCTCTCCCGCCGCCTTCACTCGCTCCACCCCGCCCGCTCTCCAGCCGCCTTCACTCGCTCCGCCCCGCCCGCTTTCCAGCCGCCTTCCCTCGCTCCGCCCCGCCCGCTCTCCAGCCGCCTTCACTCGCTCCGCCCGCTCTCCAGCCGCCTTCACTCGCTCCACCCGCTCTCCAGCCGCCTTCACTCGCCCCGCCCGCTCTCCAGCCGCCTTCACTCGCTCCGCCCCGCCCGCTCTCCAGCCGCCTTCACCCACTCCGCCCCGCCCGCTCTCCAGCCGCCTTCACTCGCCCCGCCCCGCCCGCTCTCCAGCCGCCTTCACTCGCTTGGCCCGCTCTCCAGCCGCCTTCACTCGCCCCGCCCCGCCTGCTCTCCAGCCGCCTTCACTCGCCCCGCCCGCTCTCCAGCCGCCTTCACTCGCCCCGCTCGCTCTCCAGCCGCCTTCACTCGCTCCGCCCCGCCCGCTCTCCAGCCGCCTTCACTCGCCCCGCCCGCTCTCCAGCCGCCTTCACTCGCTCCGCCCCGCCCCCTCTTCAGCCGCCTTCCCTCGCTCCGCCCGCCAGCTCTCCAGCCGCCTTCACTCGCTCCGCCCCGCCCGCTCTCCAGCCGCCTTCACTCCGCCCCGCCAGCTCTCCAGCCGCCTTCACTCGCTCCGCCCCGCCCGCTCTCCAGCCGCCTTCGCTCCGCCCCGCCCGCTCTCCAGCCGCCTTCACTCACTCCGCCCGCTCTCCAGCCACCTTCACTCGCCCCGCCCGCTCTCCAGCCGCCTTCACTCGCTCCGCCCCGCCCGCTCTCCAGCCGCCTTCACTCGCTCCGTCTCGCCCGCTCTCCAGCCGCCTTCACTCGCTCCGCCCCGCCCGCTCTCCAGCCGCCTTCACTCGCACAGCCCCGCCCGCTCTCCCGCCGCCTTCACTCGCTCCACCCCGCCCACTCTCCAGCCGCCTTCACTCGCTCCGCCCCGCCCGCTCTCCAGCCGCCTTCACTCGCTCCGCCCCGCCCGCTCTCCAGCCGCCTTCGCTCCGCCCCGCCCGCTCTCCAGCCGCCTTCACTCACTCCGCCCGCTCTCCAGCCGCCTTCACTCGCTCCGCCCCACCCGCTCTCCAGCCGCCTTCACTCGTCCCGCCCCGCCTGCTCTCCAGCCGCCTTCACTCGCCCCGCCCGCTCTCCAGCCGCCTTCACTCGCTCCGCCCCGCCCGCTCTCCAGCCGCCTTCACTCGCCCCGCCCGCTCTCCAGCCGCCTTCACTCGCTCCGCCCCGCCCCCTCTTCAGCCGCCTTCCCTTGCTCCGCCCGCCAGCTCTCCAGCCGCCTTCACTCGCTCCGCCCCGCCCGCTCTCCAGCCGCCTTCACTCCGCCCCGCCAGCTCTCCAGCCGCCTTCACTCGCTCCGCCCCGCCCGCTCTCCAGCCACCTTCACTCCGCCCCGCCCGCTCTCCAGCCGCCTTCACTCCCTCCGCCCGCTCTCCAGCCACCTTCACTCGCCCCGCCCGCTCTCCAGCCGCCTTCACTCGCTCCGCCCCGCCCGCTCTCCAGCCGCCTTCACTCGCTCCGCCTCGCCCGCTCTCCAGCCGCCTTCACTCGCTCCGCCCCGCCCGCTCTCCAACCGCCTTCACTCGCACAGCCCCGCCCGCTCTCCCGCCGCCTTCACTCGCTCCGCCCCGCCCGCTCTCCAGCCGCCTTCACTCGCTCCGCCCCGCCCGCTTTCCAGCCGCCTTCCCTCGCTCCGCTCGCTCTCCAGCCGCCTTCACTCGCTCTGCCCCGCCCGCTCTCCAGCCACCTTCACTCGCTCCGCTCGCTCGCCAGCCGCCTTCACTCACTCTGCCCCGCCCGCTCTCCAGCCGCCTTCACTCGCTCCGCCCGCTTTCCAGCAGAGCAATAGAAGCAGGCAGGTAGTGCAGGGGACCCCTGTGGCCATCCCCCTTTCAAACATGTATACCAGTTTTGATACTGTTGCGGGGGATGACTCACCAGGGGAAGGCAGCAGCAGCCAACTTCCTGGCAGCAGGGGTGCTTCTGCTGCTCAGGAAGGGAGGAAAAAGAGTGGGAGAGCAATAGTGGTAGGGGATTCTATCGTAAGGTGAACAGATAGGTGTTTTTGTGGCTGTAGACGTGACTCCAGGATGGTTTGTTGCCTCCCTGATGCCAGGGTCAAGGATGTCACTGAACGGCTGCAGGGCATTCTGAAGGGGGAGGGTGAACAGGCAGAGGTCGTGGTTCACATTGGGACCAATGACATAGGTAGGAAGAGGGATGAGGTCCTGCAGCAAGAATTTAGGGAGCTAGGTAGCAGATTAAAGAGTAGGACCTCAAAGGTTGTAATCTCTGGATTACTCCCGGTGCCACGTGCTAGTGAGTATAGGAATAGGAGGATAGAGCAGATGAATGCGTGGCTAATGAGTTGGTGCAGGAGGGAGGGCTTTAGTTTCCTGGATCACTGGGCCTGCTTCTGGGGAAGGTGGGACTTGTACAAGTCGGACGGGTTGCACCTGAACCAGAGCGGGACAAATATCCTTGCGGGGAGATTTGCTAGCACTGTTCGGGGGGGTTTAAACTAAAATGGCAGGGGGTTGGGAACCTGACCAGGGAGACAGAGGAAAGGAAAACAGGGATAAAAGCAAAAGATAGGAAGGAGAAAAACAAAAGTGGCAGTCAGAGAAATCAACGGTTTAAATCAAATGTGGCAACAGTAAATAATAATTCTAATAGGTCGAAGAGCGTTAAAAAAACAAGCCTGAATGCTTTGGCCTAGAAATTCATTGTAGCCACTTTTGGGGCGGTAAAGTCGGGCGGCCGCTAAAGTTTGCGCCTGGCGCAAAATCGAGGCCACTTCTCCGATATTCATTAGCTTCGCCCTAAGAGTTTGCTCGAGCGCTAAAACTGGCGCTGCACGCCTCTCTTTAGGCGCTAAGCCGGAGGTGCTGAGCGAGAGCGCCGAGGCCGGGCGCAGCGCAGGTGCGGCCATCTCGTGATTGACAGCAGACACCCTGGCGCCGGCCAGCTCTTAAGGGGGAAGGGTCGACTTGGTCTGCTGCCACGCCCTGGATAGTGGAGCCCTCCAGCTAGACCTGAACACTGCTGCTGGACCCAAATAGCGCCTGAAGCCATGCAGAAGGCCCGTGAATGAGTGCAGCGCTTCTCAGAGCTTGATCTGAGTGTGCTGGTTGGTGCTGTGGAGAAGAGGCGCCATATTTTGTACCCGGACAATGGCAGGAAGGCGCCGGGCCGCGTCTACCGGAGAGCCTGGAGGCATGTCGCCAGCAAGGTGTCAGCCAACAGCGAGGTCCCCAGGAGCGGTGTCCAATGCCGCAAAAAGTTTAATGACCTCACTCGGATTGTCAGGGTGAGTACCCTTTCCAGTGTCCTCCTCATCCTTGCATGTGCACCTCACATTATGGGCAAAGGGACCTGAAAGCCCTAATGGCCAGCCCTCATGCAGCAGCTATGGGACAGGCATGAACATCAATTGCACATTCTGCACTTAACACACTGGCCAGGCTATTCCACCATGGGAGGCAGTGCACACAAGATCAGGGCGACACACTGGCCAGGCTATTCCACCATGGGAGGCAGTGCACACAAGATCAGGGCTACACACTGTACTTAGAGGCCGTCCTTTCTCTTGCAGGCCAAGCTGGCCAATAATAAGAAGAGCCAGACTGCGACCGGGGGAGGCCGACCCCAGATCCAGCCGCTCACCGAGCTGCAACATCGCATGGAGCGCATCATGGGTGGCCGGGTGATTGGCCCCGTTGCATGTGGAGATGCCGACCCTGTTCTGGGCACCAATGGTAAGGACATCACCTTTTGGACCTCTCTCGTCCCACTTGCGCATCAGATCTGCATCCTTTGCCACTGTCCGACCAATGCGCTGAATGCCACCACTCATGCATCCCTCGCTGACGCCCTCTCCTCACTCTAAAGCTACTCTTGTGCCTTCCTGCTTTCAGATGGTGAGGAGGAGGTCCCTGAACTTGCCAGTGACAGCCCCTCAGAAGAGGAGGAGGAGGAGGAGCAAGAGGAAGGCGGCCCATCAGGGGAACCCTCAGCCGCGGCAACCCATGCGAATGTAGGGGACACGTCTTCCCTGGAGGGGAGCATGGCGGAAGTGTTGGAGGGGAGGGGAGCTCATGGGACCTGCGGCCTGCAGAAACGCGGGAGGGGGGTGGAAGTTCAGCGGCCTTCTCCCCAGAGGGGGGAAAGGGTTGGAGGGGAGTCCAATTGCTGGGCCCAGCGGCGTCCAGCAACGCAGGAAGGGTCGGTCAGCTCGGCGGCCTTCTCCCCAGAGGGCGAGTCCGGCCTCCAGTCCAGAGATGGTCTTCGCCGAGGAGATGGAATGCCTCGAGGACTTGTCCGCGGACTCGGAGCGCCGGCACACGGAGCTCATGGGGGTAGTGGCACGGTTGCCTGAGGCCATCGAGTCCCTCTCTCGGAGTGTGACCGATGTCGGGGCCTCACAGGCCATCAGTTTGGCGGAATTCGGGGCAGAGCAGGCAGCGAGTCGGGCGGCATTCGGGGCAGATCAGGCAGCAAGTCGGGCGGCATTCGGGGCAGCTCAGGCAGCGAGTGGGCAGCTGATCAGTGGTGCCGTGCAGTCACTGGGTGCTCTGATGAGGTCACTGAACAGGGCAACACGGGCACTCACTGCTGCCACACTCGCTGTGTCAGCCAGGCATTGCCAGGGCATCCGGCGCGCTGCAGCAGCACAGCGGTCTGTCCCTCGGCAGATTGGTGCGCATGCTGCAGTGCTGGCCCGGGCGAGTGCCAGTGTCTCAGGCGACCAGCGAGCGCCTGCCATCCGCCAGCTTGCCCCCACTCCTCCAGCCGCCACTGCCACTCCCCCAGTGGAGCTGCCAGGAGCTGCTGCAGCAACTGATGCTGGCCAGCCACAGCTGCAGCATTCAACAGCCGCCCGCTCGACGGCCAGACCTCGACTAGGCCGACCCCCAAGGGCATCTGCCGTCACGACATGTGCCCCTCTGGAGCCTGCCCCCAGCCTTGCAGCAGCCAATGGCCTTACTTTGAGGAGGAGCAGCAGGGCGGGCAGGGGCCACACAAAGATGGCCAAGGCATCACCCTAGCGGGCCAAAAAGTCGAATGTGTGGCCAGTTGTGTTTGTTTTTTGAGGCCGAGAATTGGATGTTTGTTTTTTGAGGCCGAGAATTGGATGTTTGTTTTTTGAGGCCGAGAATTGGATGTTTGTTTTTTGAAGGCCGAGAATTGGATGTTTGTTTTTTGAAGGCCGAGAATTGGATGCTTGTTTTTTGAAGGCCGAGGATGTGATGTTTGTTTTTTACGAAGGCCGAGGATGACGGCCATTTTAGTTGCACTGTTTTGTTAATCCTCTCCAGGTTGTGGGAGCGAGTAATGTGTTTGAGTGTTTTTTGGGGGTTTTGTCTGTTTTTGGTTTTCATGTGGGAAGGGCCCTGAGTTTGTACAATAAAGCATTTTATTTATTAACATTGTCCATGTTTGATCTTTGAAGTGTTTGTTGCCTTAACCGGCTGAGGGCTTGCGGAGCGGCTGCAATCATGTTCTTTCATTGGCACAAGCCATTCCCTGACAGGGGGCCTAGAAGTGACGTTCAATAAGCCGCCGACGGGCGGCCCTTGGACCTTCTGCCTCCCTCCTGGGCTGGTACTCCTCATCCTCCTCCTCCTCATGCTCCTCCTGCTCCTCCTCCTGAGGTGGCAGTGCCTGAGTCCTGCGGATAGCCAGGTTGTGCAGCATGCAGCAAACGACGACGAATTGGGAGACTCGACCCTGCGAATACTGGAGGGCTCCCCCGGAGCGATCGAGACAGCGGAACCGTTGCTTGAGGACGCCGATTGTTTGTTCTATGATGTTCCTAGTCACTTGATGGCTCTCGTTGTATGCCTCTTCAGCAGGGGTCGTGGGCGCGCGGAGCGGGGTCATGAGCCAGGTACACAAAGGATAGCTTTTGTCTCCGATAAGCCATCCTCTTGGGTGAGGCTGTGCCTGGAACATGTCAGCCACAGTTGTCTGTCGCAGGATAAAGGCATCGTGGCTGCTGCCTGGAAAGCGGGCATTGACAGCTAGGATGCGCTGCCTGTGGTCACACACCAGCTGTACGTTGAGGGAATGGTAGCCCTTCCGGTTGCGGTAATCCTCGGCATGCTCCAGAGGTGCCCGCAAAGCCACATGCATGCAGTCAATGGCGCCCTGCACCATGGGGAAGCCCGCTATTCTTGCAAATCCCACTGCACGCTGCTGCTGCTTGTCCAGGGTCATGGGGAAGGAGATGAATTGATGTCTCCTTCTGAAAAGGGCATCAGTCACCTGGCGGATGCAGCAATGCACGGCGAACTGGGAGATGTTAGCGATGTCCCCAGCAGCGGATTGGAAGGAGCCGGTGGCATAGAAGTTGAGAGCCACCTTCACTGCCACCGACAGAGACGTCCTGCGCATCAGCTGTGGCTGCAGATCTCTGTGAAGCAGCTGGCAGATGTCTGCAACCACCTCCCTTCTGAATCGCAGCCTCCTAACACACTTCGCGGCAGACATGGTCAGATAGGAGGACTGCTGGCGGTATACCCTGGGTGGGTAAGGCCTCAGTTGGTGACGTCTGTTGCCCCCTCTGCGTCTAGCCAGGGCTGCCACTCTCTCACGGCGTCTGTAAGCCCTTCTGGCATAAGGCTGAAAGTCAGCGTTGGCACCCAATGCAGCCCCATTATATGCTGGCAAACACTGAGCTCTCAATGAAGGCAAAGATAATTGCTAAGCTCTGGCCTGAGCCAAAAATACCTGTCCTAGTGTTGGTCCAAACCAGTAAGCTCTCCTCCTTGGTCTCTCTCCAAAAAACCGTTGCACAAGAGTGAATGCTGCAAAATGGCTGGCCTTTATAGTGCAGGGTAAGTGCCCTTTAATTAGCGCTCCCCGCGGCCCGCCTCGGCTGTGTACCGTTCCACTTCACAGTCGTTAGGGCCGCCCGGCGCACAATGGGCTGGCGCGAGTGAAGTTCCGGTTCGGGGCGCACAAAGGGCGTTGCACTAGGAAATGACGTCATGATCTGCGCGCGCAGCAGGGCGCGCGCTAAGACTTTGCGCCAGCGCTAAATGTGTACTGAAGTTGGGGCGAGGCGCAGATCGCGCTGCGCCCGGGCGCTAAGCGCCTAGCGCTCGAGATCTACTCCTCCTAAGGCGCTAACGGCTGGCGCGCCCAACTGAATTTCTAGGCCCTTGTGTCGCAATGCAAGGAGCATTTGTAATAAGGTGGATGAATTGGCTGCGCAAATAGAGGTAAACGAATATGATTTGGTTGGGATTACGGAAACTGTAAAGTCTGTGGGTTGTGCAGTTAATTACGACACAGACTTCAGGAGTAACATACAACAGGACTTTACTATTCGAAGGTCAGGGCGAATCTGCCCTATAAATCATGCCACAGCACTTATATACCGGTGTGGTCACCGTCGGTATTACCGTATACAGAAGCCAAACAAGTAGTGCCACACCTAAAATAGTTCTCTTAAAGGTGAACGGTTACATACAATAGTCTCTTAAAGGTAGACGGTTGCATACACTACAATCCTCCCTTTTTAGCTTACAACATACTATTTCTCATTAACATACATATATTCAACTTCAGGTAAACAATTTACAGATATAGTCTCTGTGGGAAACAGTTCACAGGTTCAGTCTCTGTGGGAACAGTGTATAGATTCAGTCTCTAGTCTTGATTCGGTCCGAACAACATCGCTGTGGTGTAGCCGGTTCACATTGCTAGCGTGACTCCTCCACTAGTCTTCCCCTTGACGTAACAGCTTGAACTCCCGTCCTGCTGAACCAGCAATGCTGACTTTTACAAATGTAAGAAATCACACAACACCAGGTTATAGTCCAACAGCTTTATTTGAAATCACAAGCTTTCGGAGCGCTGCTCCTTCTTCAGGTGAAGTGGAGAAATGCATAAAGACACAGCTTATATAGTCAGAGAATCATGTCAGATGTTTACAGGTAACCTTTCCAACTGCCATTTATCGCACCTCGGCAGAGAGATAATCACAGCAGTCAAAGGTGTGAATGGTGTCCAAACAGGTCAGTCAGGGAAACATTACATCAAAGAACAATGAGGTGGGGTCACAAGGGGTCAAATATTGCAGATGCTGGGGTCTGTATGAAAAACAAAAAAACAGACAAAAAACATTTTTTTTGGCTGGAAATCACAGCAGGTCCAGCCGCATCTGTGCAGAGAGAACAAGCCAATGTCGACTCGAGTCTGGATGACCCTGCATCAGGTGGGGTTACATGTAGCGTGACATGAACCCAAGATCTCGGTTAAGGCCGTCCTCATGGGTGCGGAACTTGGCTATCAGTTTCTGTTCGACGATTTTGCGTTGTCGTGTGTCTCGAAGGCCACCTTGGAGAATGCTTACCCGAGGTGCGATAAATGGCAGTTGGAAAGGTTACCTGTAAACATCTGACATGATTCTCTGACTATATAAGCTGTGTCTTTATGCATTTCTCCACTTCACCTGAAGAAGGAGCAGCGCTCCGAAAGCTTGTGATTTCAAATAAAGCTGTTGGACTATAACCTGGTGTTGTGTGATTTCTTACATTTGTCCACCCCAGTCCAACTCCAGCATCTCCACACCATGACTTTTACAAACAGCTGTATTGCCTTGGTAATTTTCCTTACTTTCCAACTGATTTATCTCCCTTTGTAGGGCCCACGTGCATGATCTGGTAGGAGTGATAATGATTTTGATGGTTATCATCTTCTGCTTCTTCTTTTTCTTTTCTGCTTCTTGGAGACTCTCGGGGCTCCCTTATCAGCTGCCAGCTGTAGTGCCACCATCTCTCTATGTTCCTTAGACTTTAAGTGCTTCATCCTGATTTCTGCACTTTGGGAGTTTTCATCACAAGCTGGGTAGACCAGATCCTCGTAATATTCAGTGTCACTCAACAGGTCATGGTAATATTCGGTGTCGTCCTGAGCTAGTCTAGCGAGAGGGCCTGCTACTTCTTCCGTACCCAACTGGACGTTAGCCGACTGTTGTTCCCTCCCTAGACATCTTTCCTGAAGAGACTTCTTCATGCGTTCATATTCATCCCGCTCTTCCTGGGTTTCCTGCAAATCCTTCACTAATGACCTCGTTTGTGATTTCAATACTTCCCCTTCCCTCGGGGATTGATTGATCAGGCTATTCAATCCTTCTACTGGAGCAGCTGTTTCAACATTCTGCTGTTCACATTGACGTGATTCAGCGTACTTTTGGCATCCCTGTAAAATCTGTGTTGCAACCTCAGCTATTTCCATAACTTTTGAGAGCTCCGAACTCCTTCCCTTTGAAGATTGAAGCTCGTGTTCAGATTGTTCCCATTGTAGAGTCTTGTCCTTCAGCATATGAAGGAGTTGGCTGACCGTTAACTCTTCCACGGGAACACTGTGGGTCAGAGTCTTCTCCATTTCATCCACCTTTTCCTCCAATGCTTTCACCTTCTTTTCCTCTTGTACTTTGGCTTCCAGCGCTCGGAGAAGTTGCGCCTTGATGCTCTCTAGCTCATGTTCAGAGGCCATTCTTACAGTCTCTGTGTTTCTTACAGTTCCCTTTTCTTCCACTGAACAGATTCCCAGTTGAATCTGTTCTTCAAGTTGTTGAATCTCGGTCATTGCCGCCCCATATTTGTCTTGGATTTCCTTTAATATTTTTATGAGTTCTTGTACATCTTGTCTTTCATGTTCTGCCATGTCTTTCACCTCTAATTTCTCATCTATGGATGGAACTTCTACCGATGAGTCTGTCTTGGCCTTGAGCTCATCAAGAATTTCCTGCAGCCTTTGGACTTCTTGCTCATGTTCAACCTTCAGTTGCTCATATGCTTCCACTGAAACTAGCTTTTCGGAGGTTGCCGAGTTAACCCCTTCCAGAATTGTAGCCTGGGCCTGTTCATACTGTTCTTTCAACTTCTCACACTCTGCTTGTAAGGAGTCGTAGAGAAGAACTGGAATAAAATCCTGGCTTCCTGAAGATTCCTCTTCATTTCCTTCTTCCTGCAAATATTCTAACTCCTGAACAGCATAAGGGAGATGTGATCGGTAATTGATCACGATGGCTCTATGGTCGCTCTCTGCTTGAGCTAGCTGCTTCTGTTGTCTTTCCAGATTCTCCCATTCGGTGTCATAGAACTTTTTCATTGTTTTCATCTCTTGTACGAGACGGTAACTCAATTGTTCTAATTGTTTTCATAATTTGAATTAAGTTTGAGTCCGAGCTCGGTGTTCTTCCGTCATGGATATGTCCGTAACTTGAACAGGCTCAGAATTTTCCGTCAAACTAGGTTGTCGTTGTTTGGTGGAGTTCTGTTCTGAAACTTTGTTCTTCTCTGGAGCATAAGCCTTTATGCATGCCTTCGTTTTTCCAACCTTCGTCAGCAAGTCCATTTCAGCCTTGTCTTTCATATTTGGGTTGGTCTTATCGTCATCCGTTTCAGAATCTGAGCTGATTGTCTGCACCGAGTCCTCACTCGTTATGGCTTTTAGATAGTGCCATTCCATGTCTATTTTCTTGATCCACTCCCGTCCTAGAAGTGGTGGTCCTCCCTCATGTAGTACGTATAAGTTCATTCTTGGGTGTTCTTTACCCCTATCTCTCACTTTGACTCTTATCTTTCCCATGGGGTATACTTTATGCCCCGTGTATGTCTGCAATACGAACTTGGTATCTCTTAAGGGTATATGTGAGAATAGCCGGTGGTAATCCCTTCGATTTATAACTGATAGAGCTGATCCAGTGTCCAACTCCATTTTCACTTGGATTCCAGCTATTTTTAGCATGACCCAGATAGTTTGTAGGTCAGCTTCCTTACTCACATTGTGAATTCTCAGACTACCCAGCTCCTGGCCGTTTGGGTCTGAGTCTGAATTCTGTTCGTCTGAACTCTTCTCAGCCACCTTGTGTACCTTGTTGCACTTTTCCTGTGATGGCTTCCTTTGGTTGTTGGTCCTTTGGTTGTTGGTCTTCTTCCCTGACCGGCATACCTTAGCTATGTGACCCAGTTTGCCACATTTCCTACATTCCTGGTTCTTAAACCAGCATTGGTTCTGGTCGTGTGTTGTCTTCCCACAACGATAGCATTTTGTTGTTGTCGAGGTAATTTGATCCACACTTAATGCTGCTGTCTTTAGCTGCATTTCCGCAGTTCCCTTCGCTGTGGCTTCGTGCGATGCTGCAATAAGGACAGCCCTGTCAAGTTTAAGGTCGTTCTCTTCGAGTAGTCGCTTTTGCGTTCCTTCCTTTGCCAACCCGCACACGAACTTGTCTCGCAATGCCTCTGTCAGATTCCCTCCAAACTGGCAGTATTTCGCTAGTCTACGCAGTTCGACCAAGTATTCTGCGTTGCTTTCGTCTTTCCGTTGCGTTCTCGCATAGAATTTGAATCGTTCCGCCAACATCAACGGTGTAGGGTTCAAGTGGTCCTTTAGGACAGCCACAATATCATCGAAAGTCTGATCCGCCGGTTTAGCTGGTGCTAGTAGATGCTTCAAGAGCCCGTATGTCTTTGCGCCCATCGAGTTCAGCAAGGTTATAGCTTTGTCATCTTCTTCTATTTTATTGGCCTCACAATAGATCTCAATGCGTTCCACGTACGTGGCCCAGTCTTCTACCTCGGAATTAAAATTGTTGATGTTACCACGCTTAGGCATCTTCCTCTCTTTGGGAACAACACAAGTATTTCTTTAAATTATTATTTTTTTTTCTAAGATGGCGGTTTTCCCGCGAAAATGGCGGTTTCCCGCTCTTATCTTCTCTCCCCGCCCACTTCAATGGCGGTTTCCCGCTTCTGTCTTCTTCCCCGCCTAATGGCGGCTTCCCGCGTTTCTTCCCTGGCGGGAGGGGTACACTTTCCCCATGGGCGACGGCCGCTGGCTTTCAGGTTCACAGCCTGCGCGTCGGCTTCAAGGCTTTCCCTTTTTTTTTTTATTTTATGGCAGGGCGACCGGCTCTGGGTACCCCATTGATGGCGAACAGGTTCAGCCGCTGGGCTGGCTCTCGCACAGTTCCCCTTGCTCGGCTCTGCCTCTCTCCCGCTCGCTCGGCTCTACCGGCGCTGGTAACACCCCGTTGACGGAGGACAGTTCAGCCACTGGACTGGCTCTCGCACAGTCTCTCTTGGTCGGCTCTGCCTCTCCCGCTCGCTCGGACCCCAATCGCGCCTCCCAGCCCTCTCGCAGTCCGGTGCTTCTCTCCCCGGCTGCGGCTGAGTTTCTCTCTTCCCGCGCCTACGCTCCCGGTCGCAGCGCTTCGTGGCTTCGGTCACCGCTCGGCTTTTCCCGCCGGTCGCGGTCTCTCACGACGCCGTTGGACCCGACTTTTTGTCCGGCTCCTTTTCCCCCTCGACCGTGGTCGAGTGCCCAGCCCTTATCCTCCGGCTATTCTTTTCACTTTCCCTTACTCACAGTCACCGTGGCAGAAGGGACAGTCAGTGCCTGTTGCTGATGGAAGTTTTTGTCGCTAAAGTCTTCCTCCTTTCTATTGCTGCAGCCTTGAGTTTTCTCCCAGCCGAATGACGAGGGCGGTTGCCTCTTTTCGACGCTCTTTCGTTGCTTGAAAATATTGTTGCCGCAGGGTACGATCGGACTCGTCGCCACTGTAAAGTCTGTGGGTTGTGCAGTTAATTACGACACAGACTTCAGGAGTAACATACAACAGGACTTTACTATTCGAAGGTCAGGGCGAATCTGCCCTATAAATCATGCCACAGCACTTATATACCGGTGTGGTCACCGTCGGTATTACCGTATACAGAAGCCAAACAAGTAGTGCCACACCTAAAATAGTTCTCTTAAAGGTGAACGGTTACATACAATAGTCTCTTAAAGGTAGACGGTTACATACACTACAGAAACGTGGCTCAAGGATGGCCAAGACTGGGAACTCAACATCCAGGGGTATTCGAAATTCAGGAAAGATGGGCAAAAAGGAAAGGGAGGTGGGGTAGCATTACTGGTTAAAGAAGGGATTAATACAATTGTAATGAAGGATATTAGCTCTGATGATGTGGAATCTGTATGGGTAGAATTGAGAAATACTAAGGGGAAAAAAACATTAGTGGGAGTGCTATATAGACCTCCAAACAGTAAGGTGGAGGTTGGGGATGGCATTAAAAGGGAAATTAAAGAAGCGTGCAATAAGGGTACAGCAGTCATCATGGGTCACTTTAATCTGCATATAGATTGGGCCAACCAAATTAGTAACAATACTGTGGAGGAGGAATTCCTGGAGTGTTTATGGGATGGTTTCCTGGACCAATATGTCGAGGAACCAACCAGAGATCAGGCCATCTTAGACTGGGTATTATGTAACGAGAAAGGATTAATTAGCAATCTTGTTGTACGAGGCCCCTTGGGTCGGAGCGATCATAATATGATCGAATTCTTCATTAAGATGGAGAATGAAGTAGTTGACTCAGAGGCTAGGGTCCTCAATTTAAATAAAGGAAACTACGATGGTCTGAAGAGCGAGTTGGGTAGGATTGATTGGGGAATGTCACTCAAAGGGTTGACGGTGGATAGGCAATGGCAAACATTCAAAGACCGAATGGATGAGCTACAGAATTTGTTCATCCCAGTTTGGCATAAAAATAAAACAAAAATGGTGACTCAACCGTGGCTAACAAGGGAAATTAGGGATAGCATAAGATCCAAGGAGAGGACATATAAATTTGCTAGAAAAAGCAATAATCCTGAGGATTGGGAGCAGTTTAGGAGTCAACAAAGGAGGACAAAGGGATTAATTAAGAAAGGGAAAATAGAATATGAGAGTAAGCTTGCAGGAAACATAAAAACTGACTAAAAGCTTTTATAGATATGCGAAGAGAAAAAGATTGGTGAAGTCAAGCGTAGGTCCCTTACAGTCAGAATCAGGGGAATTTATAATGGGAAACAAGGAAATGGCAGACCAACTAAATACATACTTTGGTTCTGTCTCCACAAAGGAGGACACAAATAACCTCCCAGAGATGCCAGGGAACATAGGGTCTAATGAGAGGGAGGAACTGAAAGCAATCAGTATTTGTAGGGAAATGGTGTTAGGAAAATTGATGGGACTGAAGGCCGATAAATCCCCAGGGCCTGATGGTCTACATCCCAGGGTACTTAAGGAAGTGGCCCTAGAGATAGTAGATGCATTGCTGGTCATCTTCCAGAACTCGATAGACTCTGGAACAGTACCCATGGATTAGAGGGTAGCTATTGTTAACCCACTATTCAAAAAAGGTGGTAGAGAAAAAGCGGGTAATTATAGACCGGTAAGCCTGACATCGGTAGTGGGGAAAATGCTAGAGTCTATTATAAAAGATGTAATAGCAGATCACTTGGAAAGCAGTGACAGGATCGGACAAAGTCAACATGGATTTACAAAAGGTAAATCATGCTTGACTAATCTACTGGAATTTTTTGAGGATGTAACTGGTAAAATAGATAAGGGAGAACCAGTGGATGTGGTGTATTTGGACTTTCAGAAGGTTTTCGATAAGGTCCCACATAAGAGATTAGTGTGCAAAATCAAGGCACATGGGATTGGGGGCAAGGTATTGACTTGGATAGAGAACTGGTTGGCGGACAGAAAGCAAAGAGTTGGAATAAACGGGTCGTTTTCCGAGTGGCAGGCAGTGACTAGTGGGGTACTGCAAGGATCGGTCCTAGGACCCCAGCTGTTCACAATATATATTAATGATCTGGACAAGGGAATTGGATGTAATATCTCCAAATTTGCAGACGACACAAAGCTAGGTGGGAGGGTAAGCTGTGAGGAGGATATCGTGAAACTCCAGTACGATTTGGACAGGTTGGGTGATTGGGCAGAAACATGGCAAATGCACTATAATGTGGATAAATGTGAGGTTATCCACTTTGGTGGCAAAAACAGGATGGCAGATTATTATTTGAATGGCAATAGATTGGGAGAAGGGGAAGTGCAAACAGACCTGGGTGTTATTGTGCACCAGTCGCTGAAGGTAAGCATGCAGGTGCAGCAGGCGGTTAAGAAGGCAAATGGTATGTTGGCCTTCGTAGCGAGAGGGTTCGAGTACAGGAACAAGGATGTCTTGCTGCAGTTGTACAGGGCCTTGGTGAGACCACACCTTGAGTATTGTGTACAGTTTCAAAATGACATCGAGGAATACGCATCCACAGTGCTATTCTATATTAACAGCTGCGTCGAGGTCGTCACAACCCATAAAAATATCAGGACATACCCCGACCAGAAACCCTGGATGAATGGAGAGGTCCGCTCACTGTTGGAAGCACGCGACACTGCATTTAAATCTGGCGACGCGGCGGCTTACAGTGAAGCTAGGACCAACCTAAAAAAGGGTATCAGGACTGCCAAAAGGAAACAGACACTGCAGATAGAGGATCATTTCCACAACAACTCGGACCCCCGGCGCATGTGGCAAGGCATCCAGTCCATCACTGACTACAAGGGCAAAAACACCAGCCCCCCGGTTAGCGATGCCTCCCTTCCGGAGGAGCTTAACAACTTCTACGCTCGCTTCGACAGGGACAACAGGGAGCTGGCTACCAAAGCCTTGCCACCCCCGGAAGACCAGATGCCCACTCTGTCGACCTCCGACGTAAGGGGTGTTCTACGTGGAGTGAACACACGAAAGGCTGCTGGACCGGATAGCATCCCTGGACGGGTACTCAAGGAATGTGCTGATCAGCTGGCTGATGTCTTCACCGCCATCTTCAATCTGTCATTGGCCCAGGCAGTAGTCCCTACATGCTTCAAGACCGCTAACATTATTCCTGTGCCAAAACAAACGGCTGTGACGTGCCTGAACAACTATCTGTGGTAAACCACTGTTGTTGTTGTTGTTGTTACACACTGCTGTACCTATGCATGCCTCAACATGTCTCGGCTGGCTCCACCCACACAGGCCCAGGTATAAAGGTGATTGACCTGCAGCCCCCTGCCTTCTTGGAGCCCAGACAACCACGAGAGGCATGCTCTGTTCTTTGCTAATAAAAGCCTTTAGTTACTCTCTTAACTCTCAGTCTTTTATGAGTAATTGATAGCGCATCAATTTTATTAGCAAAAACAAAATGTCGACATTTGCTGAACAGCAGGCTGCTGCACCAAACGCTGAACAGTAGGCTGCTGCACCAAACGCTGAGCAACAGGAGCTGCTGCGAGCCCTCAGACCAACACGCCTGGACCTAGACCCCCAAGAAGCGGGTTCGGCTACCAAATTCGCGCATTGGCTGCGTTGCTTCGAGGCCTACCTGCAAGCCTCAACTGTGACCCTGGACGAAAACAAGTTGGAAATCCTGGCCTCAAAGGTGAGCCACCAAGTTTATACACTAATCCAGGACGCGACGACCTACGTGGCGGCTATCAGTCTGCTAAAAGGGCAATACGCACGCCCGGTAAATACGGTCTATGCCCGGCACCTCTTAAGATCCCGCAGACAGCAGCCCGGGGAATCGGTGGAGGCCTTCCTACGGGCACTACGGATACTCGGCCGAGACTGCGATTGCAAAGAAGCATCAGCCGCAGCACACACGGAGGGACTGATCCGAGATGCTTTCGTTGCGGGTCTAAGGTCCGACTACTCCCGGCAGAGACTGTTGGAAAAGGGAGAAATGGACCTGAGAAAGGCAGTGTCCCTCGCGCTCTCGCTCGACGCGGCCCACAGGAATATGGACGCCTTCTCCCCTAACCGCTCCGCAACATGGACGCCACAACCTTGGGTCATGGGACCGCCACCTTCAACTGCTGCTGCGATGTCCAAGGCACAGAAATGTTATTTTTGTGGCCAGGCAAAACACCCCAGAGCACGCTGCCCGGCGAGAAATGCTACCTGCTCCGGCTGCGGAAAGAAAGGACATTATGTCAGCGCCTGCAAAGGTAAAACCGCTAACGCCAGCAGCGCCGCGTGCGAACCGTGGGGGCAGCCATCTTGTCCACCATCTTGGGCTCCCCCAGCCGCGTGGGGATCGGGACCATGGGCGCCGCCATTTTGTCCGCCATCTCGGACGTCTCCAACTTCAACCACGGGGGACCCGGACTCAACCACCGCCTCATCTGACGACCACATCGACTCACTCGACCATACGCTGGCCTCCGTGACGCTGGACCAATCTCTCCCTCATCAACTGTCCAGGTCCATGATGGACATTAAGGTAAACGGCCGCGCCACTACCTGCCTTTTTGACAGCGGGAGCACGGAAAGCTTTATCCACCCCAACACGGTGCGCAGTTACGCTCTCCCGGTCCTGCCGACGCGACATCGGATCTCTTTGGCTTCCAAAGCCCAGTCAGCGGACGTCGGTGGCTACTGTGTAGTGACCCTTTCAGTAAGGGGCACGGAACACAAACATTTTAAACTCCTGGTCCTGCCCCACCTTTGCGCTGCCGTTCTACTGGGGTTGGATTTTCAGTGCAACCTTAAGAGTGTCACATTAGCGTACGACGGACCCCTCCCCCCACTCACAGTCTGCAGCCAGCAGCTTTTAAATCGCCCGCCGCGCACCATTTGCAGCCTCTCCACCCTTAAAGTCCCCCCCGCCTCCTTGTTCGCTAACCTCACCCGCGACTGTAAGCCCATCGCTACCAAAAGCAGGCGTTACAGTGCCGGGGATAGGAGCTTCATTAAATCCGAGGTAGCAAGACTCCTGAAGGAAGGGATTATTGAAGGTAGCAACAGCCCATGGCGAGCACAAGTGGTGGTAGTGAAGACTGGCGAAAAACAGCGCCTAGTTATTGACTACAGCCAGACGATCAATCGCTACACCCAGCTAGATGCATACCCACTCCCCCGCATATCTGATATGGTCAATCAGATAGCACAATACCGGGTGTTCTCGACGATTGATCTGAAGTCGGCATACCACCAGCTCCCCATCAGGGCTGAGGACCGCCGGTACACAGCTTTTGAAGCTGACGGTCGTCTCTACCACTTCCTCAGAGTTCCCTTCGGCGTCACCAACGGGGTTTCAGTCTTCCAATGGGAGATGGACCGGATGGTCGACCAGAACGCGCTCCAGGCCACTTTCCCCTATCTAGACAACGTCACCATCTGCGGCCGCGACCAGCAGGACCATGATGTTAATCTAGAGAAATTCCTCCGTACGGCCCAGCGGCTGAACCTAACATACAACAAGGACAAATGTATGTTTCGTACCAAGCGCCTTGCCATTCTTGGCTGCGTAGTGGAGAACGGAGTCATCGGCCCCGACCCCGACAGGATGCGCCCCCTTATGGAGCTCCCCCTCCCCCACTGCCAAAAAGCACTGAAGAGATGCCTAGGGTTTTTCTCGTACTATGCTCAGTGGGTGCCCAACTATGCGGACAAAGCCAGACCCCTCATCAAGTCCACCTCCTTCCCCCTGACAGCAAAGGCCTGTGCAGCCTTCACTCTCATAAAAGGAGATATTGCGAAGACCACAATGCACGCAGTGGATGAGTCCATCCCTTTCCAAGTGGAGAGCGACGCATCCGACTTTGCCCTAGCTGCAACCCTTAACCAGGCGGGGAGACCCGTGGCCTTTTTCTCAAGGACCCTCCAGGGCCCCGAGATTCGACACTCCTCTGTCGAAAAGGAGGCCCAGGCCATTGTGGAAGCTGTGCGACATTGGAGGCATTACCTGGCCGGAAAACGATTTACCCTGCTCACTGACCAGCGTTCAGTAGCTTTTATGTTTAATAATAAGCAGAGGGGCAAAATCAAGAACGACAAGATCTTGAGGTGGAGAATCAAACTCTCCACCTACAATTACGATATCTTGTACCGGCCTGGGAAACTCAATGAGCCCCCAGATGCCCTATCACGTGGTACATGCGCCAACGCGCAGGTCGATAGGCTGAAGACCCTCCACAATGACCTCTGCCATTATAGGCCAGACAGAGCAAGCCTGATCAAAGCCACGCGCCCCTTTGAACGGCTGAGCGTCGATTTTAAAGGGCCCCTCCCCTCCTCCGATGGCAATTTGTACTTCCTCAACATAATTGATGAGTACTCCCGTTTCCCGTTTGCCATCCCTTGCTCAGACATGACCAGTACCACGGTCATTAAATGTCTGAATGACCTCTTCGCCTTGTTCGGTTTCCCTAGCTATATTCATAGCGACAGGGGCTCATCCTTTATGAGCGACGAACTCCGGCAGTACCTGCTCTCGAGAGGTATCGCTACAAGCAGGACCACCAGCTACAACCCCCGGGTGAATGGCCAGGTGGAAAGGGAGAATGCGACGGTCTGGAAGGCAGTCCTTTTAAACTTGAAATCTAAGGGCCTTCCGACCTCTCGCTGGCAGGGAGTCCTCCCTGTGGCGCTCCATTCCATTCGGTCACTGCTCTGTACAGCCACCAATGCTACCCCTCACGAGAGAATGTTCTCCTTCCCCAGGAAGTCCACATCGGGGATCTCGTTACCGACATGGCTGACTTCTCCAGGACCCGTCCTACTGCGGAAGCACGTGAGGTCCCATAAGACGGACCCCCTGGTCGAGAGGGTGAGCCTCCTCCATGCCAACCCTCAGTATGCTTACGTGTTGTACCCGGACGGGCGGGAGGACACAGTCTCCATACGAGACCTCGCACCTTCGGGTGCTCCCGAAACACCCCCCTCGCCATCCACCACTACCCACGCCTACCCCCAGTATGCTTACGTAGCGTACCCGGACGTGCGGGAGGACACAGCCCCCACACGAGATCTCGCACCCTTGCGTGCCCCTGAAACACTACCATTGCCATCCACCACTACCCACAACCCAACCCCGCTAGACGGCATGCCGCAGCCCCAGGACCCGTCATTGACCACCCAACCACTCAATGAGATGCCAGACTCAACGTTGGATGCTGCACCATCACTGCCGCCACCACGACGATCAGGACGGCATACAAGGCCACCTGATAGACTTACTTACACGAACCTTTAGTACACTTCACCCCGCCGGACTCAATTTTAAACAAGGGGTGAATGTGGTAAACAACTGTTGTTGTTGTTGTTGTTACACACTGTTGTACCTATGCATGCCTCAACATGTCTCGGCTGGCTCCACCCACACAGGCCCAGGTATAAAGGTGATTGACCTGCAGCCCCCTGCCTTCTTGGAGCCCAGTCAACCACGAGAGGCATGCTCTGTTCTTTGCTAATAAAAGCCTTTAGTTACTCTCTTAACTCTCAGTCTTTTATGAGTAATTGACCTGTCGCACTCACACCCATCATAATGAAGTGTTTCGAGAGACTGGTCCTGGCTCACATCAAAGCCAGTGTTCCCGCCTCTCTTGGCCAACACCAGTTTGCCTATCGTGCAAACAGATCAACGGAGGATGCAATCACAACTGCTCTACACTCGGCACTGAATCACTTAGATGGTAAGGAGACCTACATCAGAATGCTGTTCATAGACTACAGCTCAGCATTCAACACTATCGTCCCCAACAAGCTGGCCACCAAACTCCAAACTCTTGGCTTGAACACTTCCCTCTGCAAATGGACCCTGGACTTCCTAACAAACAGACCCCAGTCTGTCAAATTAGGTAACCACACCTCCCCCCCCCGACCCTGAACACGGAGGCCCCACAAGGATGTGTGCTGAGCCCCCTCCTCTACTACCTCTTCACCCACGACTGTGTGGCTGTTCATGGTTCCAACACCATCATCAAGTTTGCGGATGATACCACGGTAGTAGGCCAGATCACCAACAACAATGAGTCAGCCTACAGGGAGGAGGTCCAGCATCTCGTGAAGTGGTGCGCCGATAACAACCTGGCCCTTAACATCAAGAAAACCAAAGAAATCATTGTGGACTTCAGGAAGTCTAAAGGCGGAAGTCACACCCCCATCCACATCAATGGGGCTGTGGTGGAAAGGGTGGACAGCTTTAAGTTCCTCGGAGTCCACATCACGGAAGACCTCTCCTGGTCCCTCAAGGATGTGATTGCTTTGGAGAAGGTGCAGAGAAGATTCACCAGGATGTTACCTGGGATGGAGCGCCTCAGCTATGAAGAAAGACTAAACAGGCTGGGGTTGTTTTCCTTGGAGCAAAGAAGGCTGAGGGGGGACCTGATTGAGGTGTACAAAATGATGAGGGGCATAGATAGGGGAGATAAAGAGGAACTTTTCCCCTTAGTAGGGGGGTCAATAACAAGGGGGCATAGATTCAGGGTAAGGGGCAGAAGATTTAGAGGGGATTTGAGGAGGAACTTTTTCACCCAGAGGGTGGTTGGAATCTGGAACTCACTGCCTGAAAGGGTGGTAGAGGCAGGAACCCTCACAACATTCAAGAAGCATTTGGATGAGCACTTGAAATGCCATTGCATACAAGGCTATGGACCAAATGCTGGAAAATGGGATTAGACAGGACAGGGGTGGATGGGCGGCGCGGACACGATGGGCCGAAGGGCCTCTTTCTGTGCTGTAAAACTCTATGACTCTATGACTATGACCTCCTCTCTGGTGAAGAAGGCCCAGCAGCGCCTGTACTTCCTAAGGAGGCTGAAGGGATGTAACCTGTCACCCCTGATCCTCTCTAACTTTTACCGCTGCACAATAGAGAGCATCCTGACAAACTGTATCACAGTATGGTATGGCAGCTGTAGCTACTATGACCGGAAAGCCCTGCAGCGGGCAGTCAAAACTGCCCAACGCATTACCGGCACCCGGCTACCGACCATAGAGCACATATACCAGAAACGCTGTTTACGGAGGTCACGGTCCATCATCAAAGACCCTACCCACTCCAGCCACAGTCTGTTCACCCTCCTGCCATCTGGGAGACGCCACAGATGCATTCGCACCCGTACGACCAGATTTAGGAACAGCTTCTTTCCCAGGGCTGTCATCCTACTGAACTCCACAAATAAACTCTAAAACCTGCACATCAGCCAATGCACTTTATTATGGTTATGTTTATGTTAATGTATTACAAGCCAAATGTATGTTGAATGTTTAAATGTCTTAATCTAAATGTACACTCTCGGGAGCCGCAAGCCTACATTTCGTTGTACTGCACTTGTGCACTAACAATGACAATAAAAGTTGATTTTATTTTGATTTGATTTTGGTCTCCTTACCTGAGGAAGGACGTTCTTGCCATGGAGGGAGTGCAGCGAAGATTCACCAGGCTGATACCTGGGATGGCAGGAATGACATACGAGGAGAGATTGTGTCGATTGGGCTTATACTCACTGGAGTTTAGAAGATTGAGAGGGGATCTCATCGAAACCTATAAAATTCTGTCAGGTCTGGACAGACTAGATGCAGAAAGGATGTTTCTGATGGCCGGGGAGTCCTGAACCAGGGGTCATAGTCTAAGGATAAGGGGTAAGCCATTTAGGACTGAAATGAGGAGGAATTTCTTCACCCAGAGAGTGGTGAACCTGTGGAATTCTCTGCCACAGAGAGCGGTGGAGGCCAATTCATTAAATATATTCAAGAAAGAGTTGGATATATTTCTTGAGGCTAAAGGGATCAAGGGATATGGGGAGAAGGCAGGGACAGGGTACTGAATTTGGATGATCAGCCATGATCTCATTGAATGGCGGAGCAGGCTCGAAGGGCCGAATGGCCTACTCCTGCTCCTATCTTCTATGTGTCACTCGCTCCGCCCCGCCCGCACTCCAGCCGCCTTCACTCGCTCCGCCCGCTCTCCAGCCGCCTTCACTAGCTCCGCCCGCTCTCCAGCCGCTTTCACTCGCTCCGCCTGCTCTCCAGCCGCCTTCACTCGCTCTGCCCGCTCTCCAGCCGCCTTCACTCGCTCCGCCCCGCCCGCACTCCAACCGCCTTCACTCGCTCCGCCCGCTCTCCAGCCGCCTTCACTCGCTCCGCCCGCTCTCCAGCCACCTTCACTCGCTCCACCCCGCCCGCTCTCCAACCGCCTTCACTTGCCCCGCCCGCTCTCCAGCCACCTTCACTCGCTCCGCCCGCTCTCCAGCCACCTTCACTCGCTCCGCCCCGCCCGCACTCCAGCCGCCTTCACTCGCTCCGCCCGCTCTCCAGCCGCCTTCACTCGCTCCGCCCGCTCTCCAGCCGCCTTCACTCGCTCCGCCCGCTCTCCAGCCACCTTCACTCGCTCCGCCCGCTCTCCAGCCGCCTTCACTCGCTCCGCCCGCTCTCCAGCCACCTTCACTCGCTCCGCCCGCTCTCCAGCCGCCTTCACTCGCTCCGCCCGCTCTCCAGCCACCTTCACTCGCTCCGCCCCGCCCGCTCTCCAACCGCCTTCACTCGCTCCGCCCGCTCTCCAGCCACCTTCACTCGCTCCGCCCCGCCCGCTCTCCAACCGCCTTCACTCGCCCCGCCCGCTCTCCAGCCGCCTTCACTCGCTCCGCCCGCTCTCCAGCCGCCTTCACTCGCTCTGCAGCGGGGCCGCGCTCCTCTGCCCGGCAGTAAAACACCGCGTAATGTGAGACAGATCTGATCATAAAAGGTGGAGCAGACAATGGAGATGCAGAGGGGGTTCGACCTGTTTCCTATATTACAACAGTGACCGCACTTCAAAAGGACTTCATTGGTTGTAAAGCTCTTTGGGACATCCTGAGGTTGTGAAAGGCGCTTTATAAATGCCAGTCTTTCTTTCATGTACCAATGGTGTAAACAATTTCCTCTTTGTGGCAACATTTATCAGCACAATCGGAAATAATCCTGTTGACGAGCAGAAGAAGCCTTCACCAAAAGTGTTGACACCATCACCCCGCATCGTGACCAAAGGAATTGTTGCCACTGAGGGCAATGGTAGCAGCTCCCCATCTGCCCCAGCTGAGAGCAGGCGGCTCAGCACGGGTAGGAGTGTTTGTATTGCAGTGTCCAGAGAATGCAACTGGTCACATTGCAGATACTAAACTAGGAGGGGCCCTGGAATCAGAGGAGGCAGCTCTGAAACTACAGAATGGGTTGGGCAAAATGTGTGAGTCGGCAGAACAAAACGGCATCAAGTTTAATGCAGAGAAGTGTGACAGGTAGGAAGGCAAAACCACAACATGTGTTTTCCATGAATGGTACTGTAGTAGCTGAAGATGAAGCTGACAGAGACATTGGAGTCTTTGTAGACTTGACGTTAAACATGTCCAACCAATGCAGATAAAGCCAACAGGATGTTGAACTACTTTTCAAAACAGTAAAACAAATGCCAGAGAATGTGATCCACCTTTATAGTTCTCTGGTCAGACTGCACCGTCAGTACTGTGTCCAGTTCTGGTCACCAAGTAGTCAGGGAGTCTTGCAAGTGCTGGAGTCAGTGCAGATAGGAGCCACGAGACTAATCCCCAGTGTCAAGTGTTTCAATTATCAGGAAAGACTGGAGACTTGGGCCTAGAAATTCAGTATAGCCACGTTTGGGGCGCTACAGCCGGGCGGCCGCTAAAGTTTGCGCCCGGCGCAACTTCGCGCCACCTTCGCCGATATTCAGTGGCATCGCCCCAAGAGGTTGCTGCTGCGCTAAAAAAGGCGATGCATGACTATCATTAGGCGCTAAGCCGGCGGCCCGGGGTGAAACCCCCGAGGGCGGGTGCAGCGCAGGTGCGGCGAGCTGCTGATTGACAGCAGACACTCTGGCGCCGGTGAGCTCTTAAAGGGGGAGGGTGGATTTGTTTTTTTGAAAGGCCGAGACTGGTGTATTTGTGTTTTTGGAAAGGCCGAGACTGCTCGATTTGTGTTTTTGGGGGGGGCTTCTCTCCATTAGTTTGTTATGTGGGAAGGGCAGAGGTTTCAAAGAAATAAATGTTCTTAAATCGCACTGTCCATGCTTTCTTTTGGAAGTCCTGGTTGCCCTGCTCGGCTGAGGGCTTGTGGAGCGGCTACATTCATTTTGTTGGCACAAGCCATTCCCTGAGAGGGGGCCTAGAACCGACGTTCAATAAGCCGCCGACGGGCGGCCCTTGCACTTTCTGCCTCCCTCCTGTGCTGGTCCTCCTCCTCCTCCTCCTCCTCCTCCTCCTTCTCCTCTGGTGGTCCTCCAATGTCTGGTGGCAGTGGCTGAGTCCTGCAGATAGCCAGGTTGTGCAGCATGCAGCACACGACCACGAAATGGGAGACTCGCTCAGGCGAATACTGCAGGGCTCCTCCGGAACAATCCAGACACCGGAACCGTTGCTTCAGGACGCCGATTGTTTGCTCAATGATGTTCCTGGTTGCTTGATGGCTGTCATTGTATCCCTCTTCAGCAGGGGTGCTGGGCGCACGGAGCGGGGTCATCAGCCAGGTGCACAAAGGATAGCCTTTGTCCCCGAGAAGCCATCCTCGTGGGTGAGGCTGGGCCTGGAACATGTCTGCCACAGAAGTCTGGCGCAGGATGAAGGCATCGTGGCTGCTGCCTGGAAAGCGGGCATTGACAGCTAGGATGAGCTGCCTGTGGTCACACACCAACTGCACGTTGAGCGAATGGTAGCCCTTCCGGCTGCGGTAATCCTCGGCATTCTCTAGAGGTGCCCGCAAAGCCACATGCGTGCAGTCAATGGCGCCCTGCACCATGGGGAAGCCCGTTAATGCTGCAAAGCCCATTGCACGCTGTTGCTGCTTGACAAGGGCCATGGAGAAGGAGATGAACTGACGTCTCCTTCTGAAAAGGGCATTGGTCACCTGGCGGATGCAGCAATGTACGGCAAACTGGGAGATGTTGGAAATGTCCCCAGTAGCGGATTGGAAGGAGCCGGTGGCATAGAAGTTGAGAGACACCGTCACCTTCACTGCCACCGACAGAGACGTCCTGCTCCTCAGATGTGGCTGCAGATCTCTGCGAAGCAGGTGGCAGATCTCAGTGACCACCGCCCTTCGGAATCGCAGCCTCCGAACACACTGCGCGTCAGACATGTTCAGATATGAGAACTGCTGGCGGTATACCCTGGGTGGGTAAGGCCTCCTTTGCCGACGCCTGTTGCCCCTTCTCCGTCTGGCCATGACTGCCACTCTCTCACGGCGTCTCTGAGCCCTTTGAATGCAATGGAGAAGGCCAACGTTTGCACCCATTGCAGCCCCCATTATATGTTTCCAATCAATGAGATGGCTCTGAAGTTAAAGACAAGTGCAAAGCTGTGGCCTGAAGCCACAAGTACCTGTGCGAGTGTTGAGCCAAACCAGAAAGCTCTCTACCTTTGTCTCTCTGCAAAGATCCGTCTCTCACAAAGAAGGAGTGTTGCAAAATGGCTGCATTTTCTACTGCAGGAGGAGTGCCCTTTAATTTGCGCCCCCCGCGCCCCGCAGTGACTGGGAACCGTTCCCCTCTACCAGTCGCTAGGGGCGCCAGGCGCACAATAGGCCGGCGCCACTGAATTTCCGGTTTGGGGCGCACAAAGGGCGTTGCACGATGAAATGACGTCAGGATCAGCACGCGCAGCTGAGCGCGCGCAAAGGCTTTGCGCCGCCGCTAAATCTTTACTGAAGTTGGGAAGAGGCGCAGATCGCGCTGCGCCCGGCCGCTAGCTGCCTAGCACCCCACATCTAAGGCGCTAGCGGCTGGCGCAAACAACTGAATTTCTAGGCCTTGGGCTTTTCAGCCTAGAAAGAAGGTGTCTGAGAAGTGATCTTAGAGGTAAATAAGATTGTTAAGGCCATAAGTGCTCATGGGGTTGGGGATAATATATTAACATGGATAGAGGATTGGCTAACTAACAGAAAACAGAGTTGGGATAAATGGGTCATTTTCAGGTTGGCAAATTGTAACTAGTGGGGTGCCACAGGGATCAGTGCTGGGGCCTCAACTATTTACAATCTATATTAATGACTTGGATGAAGGGACCGAGTGTAATGTAGCCAAATTTGCTGATGATACAAAGATAGGTGGGAAAGCAAATTGTGTGGAAGATGCAAAGAATTTCCAAAGGGATATAGACAGGTTAAGTGGGTAAAAATCTGGCAGATGGAGTTTAATGTGGGAAAATGCGAGGTTATCCACTTTGGTAAGAAAAATAAAAAAGCAAATTATTATTTAAATGGGAAAAGATTACAAAATGCTGAGATACAAAGGGACCTGGAGATCCTGGTACATGAATCACAAAAAGTTAGTATGCAGATACAGCAAGAAATTAGGAAGGCAAATGGAGTGTTTGCCTTTATTGCAAAGGGAATGGAGTATAAAAGTAGAGAAGTCCTGCTACAACTGTACAGGGCGTTGGTGAGACCACACCTGGAGTACTGCGTACAGTTTTGTTCTCCTGATTTAAGGAAGGATATACTTGCATTGGAGGCAGTTCAGAGAAGGTTCACTAGGTTGATTCCGGAGATGAAGGGGTTGTCTTATATAGAAAGGTTGAGCAGGTTGGGCCGATACTCATTGGAGTTTAGAAGAATGAGAGGGGATCTTATTGAAACATATAAGATTCTGAAGGAGCTTGACAGGGTAGATGCAGAGAGGATGTTTCTCCTCGTGGTGGAATCTAGAACTAGGGGGCATAATTTCAGAATAAGGGGTCACCCATGTAAAACAGAAATGAGGAGGAGTTTCTTCTCTCAGAGGGTCGTGAATCTTTGGAATTCTCTTCCCCAGAGAGCTGTGGAGGCTGGGTCAGTGAATATATTTAAGGTGGAGATAGACAGATTTTTGAATGGTAAGGGAGTCAAGGGTTATGGGGAGCGGGCAGGGAAGTGGAGTTGAGGCCAAGATCAACTCAGCCATGATCTTACTGAATGGCGGAGCAGGCTCGAGGGGCCAAATGACCTCCTCCTGCTCCTACGTCTTATGTTCTTATGTTCTCATGTAACGTGGTGGCCACCATCGAACAGAAGCTTAAGTGGACCAGCCACACCAACAACATGGCTACAAGAGACAGGCAGGGGCTTGCTACTCTGATCAGCGGCTCACCTCCTCACTCTTATGTTCATTTAATAAATAGACATTCTTATTATGAACACAGCTAGCTTTTGCTAGTTACTTTATTGAGCCCATGTGGACTAGGTACAGTATCTGTAGAGGCTTCCATCTTGACTGCTGCCTTGTGGGTAGCCTAGTGCCTCATGGGTAATGTAGTCTTAATATACATACAGCTGGGTAGTGTAGTCTTATATACATACAGCTATATACAGCTCTACACAGCTCTACGGCTCCACCTAGTGTCCACTATAGAATGACATGTTATTGATCATTACACTCACCACTCCCTGAAAAGCTTCCCACCATCTATCGGGCTGAAGAGTGTGATGGAATACTCACCACTCGCCCGTATGGGTTCACTGAATCAACACTCAAGAAACTTATAATCATCCAGGACCAAGCAGTCAATTTGACAGGGGCCCCTGCCTGTGAACAGAATACCCACTCTTCACCAGTGAATTGTGGTTGCAGTATATCTTGTCTACAGGATGCACTGCAGCAACCCGGCAAGTTTCATTGAGCAGCACCTCAAAATCACCTCAAATAACCTTCAAATCAGAGCCAGGCCATTCAGGAGAGAAGTTAGGAAACACTTCTTCACACAAAGGGTGATAGAAGTGGAAATCTCTCCCATAAAAAACAGTAGATGCTAGCTCAATTAACAATTTTAATCGGAGATCGATAGATTTTTGTTAGCCAAGGATATTAAGGCCTAGAAATTCGGTTGGTAGCGCCAGCGATTAGCGCCTAAAGAGCCCGAGAATTGGGGCGTTACCCAATGTTCAGGCGGGCGCAGTGAATATAGTGCCACCTCCCATATTGAGTATTCTTTTAGCGCCGGCGCTAACACTTTGCGCGCGCCCGCGGACGCAGGCAGATCCTGACGTCATTTCAGTGTGCAATGCCTTTTTGGCGCCCCGGACCGGATATTCGGTGGTGCCCAGAACCTTTGCACCTAGCGCTGTTAGTGACAGTTCGATGGAACGTTACCAGGCCCTTCTCGTAGTCGGGGGGCGCTATTTAAAGTGGACAGCTCTAGTATAAAAGCTGCAGCCACTTGGCCTGTTCATTGTGATCGTTGCTGGAGAGAGTTGGTGAGCTACTGTGGAGCAGATTTTTTGGAATTTAGCCTTAGAATACTTGGGACCTTTAAACCTGTCCGGAGCAGTTGGAGCGCTGCACCTAACAGCGTTTTGACCGACTGGCATCGGAATGGGAGCTGCTTTGGATGGCAACGTCCTCATGGCTGGACACTGTGAAGGGGCAGAGAGACGGCGGGAGAGAGGGCCGGGATTGGCCAGAAGGAGGAGGGGCAATGGAGGTCGGCCAATCCGAGGGTATGCTGCGAGGGTATTCAGGCAGCAGGTCTCATACCTTGCAATGTCGGAGGAGCAGTGTGTGCGAAGGCTCCGATTCGGGAAGGAGGTTGTAACTGAGCTGTGCCACCTGCTTGCTCAGGATCTGCAGCCGCGTCTACGGTGCAGGACCTCTCTGTCGGTGTCCGTTAAAGTGACTGTTGCCCTCAATTTCTATGCCACCGGATCCTTTCAGTCAGCCACTGGGGACATTGCGAATATCTTTCAGTTTGCAGTCCATTGTTGCATCCGGCAAGTGACAGCTGCCCTTTATAGACGAAGGCGTCAATTCATCACCTTCCCTCTGAGCCTGGAGAAGCAGGCGGAGCGCGCGCAGGGCTTCGCTGCTATTGCGGACTTCCCCATGGTGCAGGGGGCGACTGATTGCACACATGTGGCTTTGCGGGCGCCATTGCTCAATCCTGAGGACTTCCGCAACCGCAAAGGGTTCCACTCCCTCAATGTGCAGCTGGTCTGTGACCACCGCCAAGTGATCATGGCAGTCAACGCCCAATTCCCAGGGAGCAGCCACGATGCCTTCATCCTGCGGCAGACCTCAGTTTGTGACCTTTTTGAGGGGCTGGCTCGCCCATGAGGCTGGCTTATTGGGGACAAGGGCTATGCTCTCTGCTCATGGCTCATGACACCACTCCGTTTGGGCGCCATCCCAGCAGAAGAGCTGTACAACAGCAGCCATCAGGCGACCAGGAACATTGTAGAGCACACTATTGGTGTGCTCAAACAGCGTTTCCGCTGTCTGGACCATTCGGGGGAGCCCTGCAGCACTCGCCGGAGCAAGTGGGTCACATCATCGTCGTCTGCTGCATGCTCCACAACTTGGCGATTCGACACACCCAGCTAATGCCAGCTGTCCCTCAAGGTCCAGCAGAGCAGGCGGATGAGCAGGCGGACGAGGAGGAGGAGGAGGAGCATGCGGACGAGGAGGAGGAGGAGGAAGATGGGAGGGCTCCTGAAAGTGGAAGGGCCATCCGTCAGAGGCTCATCAGGACTCGGTTCCAGGCCCCCCTGGCGGAATGATGGGTGTCATTCGTCATGCGCACTTCGGATCTTGGAAAGGCTCTGAAGGCCAGCATGACTGTAAGTAGTAACGTGTACCATTGCAAATTAAAACTTTTCTTTATTGTCACAAAAGTCCTTCCTTCCAGCATAACAACGTCATGTCAACAGAAACCATAACTAACAAAATAACAGTTAACTCTTCGGCAAAGCCGCAAAACTAAACAAACCATTTCCAACAATCACAACAGGTGAGGGAGTACTTGAATTTGGCCAAAGAAACGTCTCTGCACCTCCCTCTACTGCTGGCCCCTTGATGGAGAACGACTTCTCTTTCGCGGTCGGCCCCTTCCCTCCCTGCTGCTCCTACGTAATTGAACCCCAGTGGCGGGGTCAAGGCTGGGGGACGCCTGCTGACTGTGTGGAAGCGCAGAAGCCCCTGAGGGACGGCCTGGCCGACCTCTGGTCTTGGAGGGTGCGGACGCAGGCTGCTTGATCTGAGCATAGCTGGAAGCAGTGTGCACTGCAGGTGGTGGCAGCTGCACTGCAGACGTTCCAGCGGTGGCATGTGCAATGGTCACCTGCCGAGAGAGGACACCTGCACCATGGTCGGACGGCACACTGGCTCTCTGAGGAGACCGGTTCGGCTCAACCGCCACAATCGCCTGCTCCACTGATTCCTGGCCTTGTATGGTACTGGAAGGGCCTGGGGTGATCCTAGCTGATGCAGATAGGGTGGCTGCAGTGAGAGTTCGCGTTGCCTCAATCTGGGTGTGGATGAGGCCAGCAAGTGACTGCGTGGCAGCAGTGAGGACCTGTGTGGCAGGTGCCAGTGCTTCGGAGAAGCCCTGGACAGTTCTTTCCATTGCTTCGGATAAGGCCGGAGCAGTCCGTTCCACTGCCTCGGACAAGCCCTGGACAGACCTTTCCAGGGATTGTCCGAGGCTCTGAACAGTCCTTTCCATAGCAGCCTCGAAGCCCTGGACAGTCCTTTCCATAGCAGCCTTGAAGCCCTGGACAGTCCTCTCCATAGCAGCCTCGAAGCCCTGGACAGTCCTCTCCATTGCTGCCCCGAAGCCCTGGACAGTCCTCTCCATTGCTGCTCCAAAGTCCAACACACTCTTTGCCAGTGTTTCTATCGACTGAGGCATCCTACCCACTGCAGCCATCAGCTCAGTGTACCTGAGCCGGGCCTGGGTGCTCATTTCAGCAAGGCTACGCACCTCCTCTGCACTCTGTGCAGCAGTCACCACTCCCTGCCTTGCCCTCCGGGGAGCCGGTGGCCGAACTTGCCTACCCACCACCCCCCCACCACGCTGCTGCATGCCGCTTGTTCCGGCAACTGGCTCATCAGCAGAGCACCCCCCCTCCCCTCCAGGGAACTACTATCCCCAGTCTGCAGATGTGTACGCTCCCCTGAAGTTGGAACGGATGCTCCGGCTTCCTCCTGATCCTCGCCTCCGGAGGCACTGGCACTGGCAGCTTCAGGGCGCAGATCCCGAGTTGGTGATGCAGCATCTGAAGGCAGGGAGGTGGAAGAGTGGCTTTAGCAAAAGGTCAGGTTGGCGGCAAGGCATGCCAGATTGCGGCAAGGCTATGACATGGCTGCACACTGAGAAAGCATGCTGGCAGGGGGACCAAGTGGAAGGAGACAGCTGAAAAAGGTGAGAGCCTTACCCTCGCTGTCGAGAAGGGGGTCGGCAGCTGCAGTGGTAACAGGACCACTCAGACGTCCTCCAAGAATCTGGTGCACTCTCTCCTCGAGATCCGTGAGAGTGACCACTTGTGGAGGTCCGCCACCGGTTCGATGCTGGTCCTTTCGGATCGTAGCCAGCTTGGACTGCAGGGGAAAGAAGGGGAAGCTCTGTTACATGATGCCTTGAGAGATCATCTCATGCCCCCCATGGTGCAAGAGCCCTTACATGATGCCTTGAGAGATCATCTCATGCCCCCCATGGTGCAAGAGCCCTTATATGATGCCTTGAGTCAAATGTGCATGTGTGTGCCCAGAAAGGGCCATGGGTGCTTGCTGACAGATGGCCATTGGGGCATCATGGCAACAAGGTGCACGAAGTCAGGTGCAGATGGAGGGAATCAGAAGTTTGCATAAACAACACTCACCCTAACGACCCGAGTGAGGTTGTTGAATTTCTTCCTGCACTGAACAGGGCACCTGGTCGCCATGCTGCTGGAGTTGACCCTCTGAGAAACATCGCTCCAAGCTCGGCGGTAATCCTTTTGATTCGGCCTCCTGCCATTGTCAGGATACAGAACATCTCGACGGCGCTCCACTGCGGACACCAACTCCTCCAGAGCCTCAGTGCTGAAGCGCTCTGCTCTCTGTCTCACCTTCTCCATCCTGACCAAGTTTTTTGCGCCAGAGAAGGAAGAGCGCCGATTCTGAGGCCTACAGGGCGTTGAGTGTGGAAGCTGAGGCTGACTGACCCACCCCTTTAAGAGCCGGCCGGCGCCTGGAAGTCTCGTGGTTATCGGTAATTGAGATCACCTGCGCAGCGCCCGTCCGCGCCGATATTGGGTAGCGGCGGAAGTTTTGCGCCTTAGGAGGCCCGTGCAACGTCTGAATTCGTGCCTCAATCCCCTTTGGGGGCGATGCAACCCAATATCGCGCCAGGCGGCGATAAGTTTTGTCTGGCTATAAACTTTGCGCAGCGCCAGTTCTAATGCCTCAAGCGGGGCTATACCCAATTTCTAGGCCTAAGAGTTCTGGAGCCAAGGCGGGTAAATGGAGTTCGGATAAGAGCACCCGTCATCTTATTGAATGGTGGAACAGTCTCCAGGGGCTGAATGGCCTCCTCCTGTTCCTATGTTCCTGGAGCAGCAGTTGAGACCTGGATATCGAGGCAGTTCAGGTCAGGTGGGACACACTTCAGGTGTGGTCCATCTGGTTTCTACCCAGGTGGGAGCAGGAGGAAAATCAGCTCATACATACTAGAAAAGTTGAGGTATCGCAATCCAAAGATGAATTCCAAACTCTTTATTGAAACCTGATGTGCTCCCTATGCCCCAGTCTAAGACATCTATTTATACCAAGAACAAAAGTGGACCCAGCACTGAGCTCTCGGGGACACCACTTCCAATCTACCCCAATCGGAGCAACATCCATTTGTTTCCCGTCTGTCAACTAACTTTCTATCCAAGCTACAGAAAATGCTGGAAATACTCAGCAGGTCAGGCAGCACCTGTGGAGAGAGAAAGAGAGTTAACGTTTCTGATCGATGACTTTTCATCAGAACTGTAAGAAGTTAGAAACTTAATGGGGCAGTAATTCCTCCCCAAACGCGTGAGTAAGGACAGGGTACTCACGTGTCTGGCCGGAGGAAATGCCGGTTTTCAGCATGCACAGCACATGCGCTGAAAACCGGCATTTCCTCTCCTCTCTAACACAAGATGTGGAGATGCCGGAGTTGGACTGGGGTGGACACTAACCCAAGAGGTGAAGAGGCTAGCGCGTGCACTGTAGGGGGCAGCGTGTGCGTCTTGGATTTCCTCTGTTTTGGGGGATTTGCGCATGTCTAAAGGCCTCCGGTCGTTACGCTTGTAAAAAGCACACGTAAGTATTTATTTTTACAGGTAAGTGGTGTTTTAGTGCAATTTAGAAATTTTTTTCCCACAGGTTTATTATTTTAAAGAATCTACAATAAGGTAAGTTTAGTTTTAGACCCTTTTTAGTAAAAAAAAAAAAAATTTCAAAAAAAAAATTATCGTTTAAATTATTTTTTTAAACTTACTTATACTTAATTTAATGATTGGGATGTTTATTAAAATTTTATTTAAAGTTTAAGTAGTGTTTTGGGGTGCAGTACTTTTCATGAGTTTGACAGTTCTTACTCTCAAACTTATGAATGACATTTCCCCTCCCCTGATTGGCTGAACAGTGCTCACCTGATCCCAGCCGGCACATCGCACTAACTACGCCGTTGGGTCAGGTTAGCACAGCGCGCCGACATCAGAACCGGGCCACTGACAGGAAATCCACTGCGGGCCAGATTTCAGATGTCGACGCGCCGGGTAAGTGCACATCGGGGGCTTGCACGCGCGGCAAGCCCCCGACACCAAGTTCTGGGCCAATAGTTTATAAGCCAGTGAAAAAGGGGAAAAACAGGTGGAGAGAAAAAACAAAAGGGAAGGTCTGTGATAGGGTGGAGGGCAGGAGAGATTAAATGACAAAAGGGATGATGGTGCAAGGCAAGAGAGGGTGGTAATGGGACAAGTAAAGGAACAAGAGATGGGTCGAGAGGAGCTGTAAATGGCAGCAGCAGAACCATTACCAGCAGCTGCTGTCCGAGAAAAAGGGAGCGGTGGTTCTGATCTGAAATTGTTGAACTCGATGTCGAGCCCGGCAGGCTGTAACTCGCCTCATCGAAAGACGAGATGCTGTTCCTCGAGCTTGTGTCGAGCTTCATTGGAACGGTGTCGGAGGCCGAGGACAGAGAGGTCAGAGCGGGAGTGGGACGGAGAATTCAGAGGACAAGCGAGCGGAAGCTTGGGGTCGGGCTGGCGGACTGAAGGGAGGTGTCCGGCGGAGCGAGCGCCCAATCTGGGGGTTGGGTCTCCCCGATGTGGGGAGGGGATTGTAACCTGTGGTAAACCACTTTTATCGTTACACTATAGTTATCACTGTTGTATTGTTATCACTGTCGTATCACGATACGAGGTCGCCTCTTGTCGCGCTGTTATACCTGGGCTGACCACCTCCGACTCCGCCCATGGCTCCACCTACCTGCCCAGGTATAAAGGTAGTCGACTGGCTGGTATTCCTCCTTGTTGGACCCGATCACCCACGAGGGTGGGCTCTGTTATTTAGTCAATAAAAACCTTTAGTTACGTTCCTAACTCGTCGCTTTTTATTGGACGAATTGATAGGTATATCAATTTTATTGACTAAATAACAGAGCCCACCCTCGTGGGTGATCGGGTCCAACCCAGACGGGCGGGAGGACACTGTCTCCTTACGAGACCTCGCACCCTCGGGCACTCCGGAGACACCACCTTTACCCCCCCCCACCACCCCCCCAATTCCAGCCCAGGTAGACGGCATGCCGGAACCCCACGAGCCTTCGCCGACCACGCAGACACCAGCACTAACACCGGATAATGCAGCACCGCCGCTGCGACGATCAGAGAGGCTTACGAGGCCTCCGGACAGACTGACATACCAGAACTGGTAGTACACTTCACCCCGCCGGACTCAAATCTAAACAAGGGGTGAATGTGGTAAACCACTTTTATCGTTACACTATAGTTATCACTGTTGTATTGTTATCACCGTTATCACTGTTGTATCACGATACGAGGTCGCCTCTTGTCGCGCTGTTATACCTGGGCTGACCACCTCCGACTCCGCCCATGGCTCCACCTACCTGCCCAGGTATAAAGGTAGTCGACTGGCTGGTATTCCTCCTTGTTGGACCCGATCACCCACGAGGGTGGGCTCTGTTATTTAGTCAATAAAAACCTTTAGTTACGTTCCTAACTCGTCGCTTTTTATTGGACGAATTGATAGGTATATCATAACCCCATTGCCCTCACATTCAATCTGCTTGTGGCACTGGGCGGGGGATGTTGGAGAGAGGCTGCGGCTGTGTCTCAGGGCCCTGGGGACAGGGACGGGGCCAGGCGGGGTCAGCACTCTCCCAGCACCGGCTGCTCCAGGCTGCCCAGGAGCAGTGAGCCGGGCTCTTTACCCCCGGGGCGCGCAGCCGCTGCTCAAACCGCCCGGCCCCGCGCACACCCACGCGTTTTTTCAAACCCTCTGTGACGTCAGACACTCGGGCCACTTTTTTCTCTCTAGCCCCGCCCGGTTACACCACTCTGGTATTTTTTTCAGACGCATGCGCCTTCTCGCTACTCCCCCACCCAACACCCCCCCACCAAATTCAAACTGGCTCCGGGGCAGTGCGTCAACCTTTGCTGTTTCTGTCGGTCAAATCGGTGCAAAAAACAGAGACTCTGTTGGTTTCTGCTGCTGATTCCAGCATCAGCGATATAAACCACGGCCCAGGAAAACTGACAAATATACAGACACAGTGTGTCCCATCAAAATGATCGAATGGTTCTATGTTCGAACATTTTAATTTCAGGCAAAGTTATGTTTGGAATTTAAAAAAAACACCAAATTCTATAAATCTGAAAGTAAAAATCGCGGTAGATGCTGGAAACAAACATCAGGACAGACACTGCCTGTAAAGAGAAAAGACTCATCAATATACAGGAAACTCTCGTTTAAACGGCACCTAAATATCCGGAATTCTCTATTAACCGGCAAAATTCTCACTCCGAAAACAACACCTCAATAACCGGCAATGTTGCCGAGTCCGAGTCTCCTGCGGTGGCCGAGTTAGTCAGTGGGGGTAGTTCTCCTAACTGCCACTACTCGGCTTCTTGGCGCTGTCGGAAGTCGGAACACCCCAATACCCCTGTAACAGGAGTCTGACTCTCCCGCGCTGCCAGTAGTCTCTTCTGATCCGCCATTTTACAGGGGTACTGTGTGTCTCCCACGCTGCTGGTAGTCATTGCATTGCATTACCCTCAACTGGCAGTACTGTACTTAATCAAGCATCTTCCACCATCCATTTAACACAGCATTCTGTAGGTGAGCACCCAATTACTGTATACTGTACATTTCTTGATTTTTTTATTTTTCTTTGTTAAAAATAGCCTTGGTAGATAACCCTCTCCGTCATCTGGAATTTTTGATCAACCGGCAACACGCCGGTCCCGTCGGTGCCGGATACCAAAGAGTTTCCTGTAGCATGAATTTTCCACTTTAAAGAACTTGGATTTATACAGCGCCTTTCACAACCTCCAGATGTCCCAAAGTGCTTCACAGCCAATTAATTACTTTTGAAGTGTGGTCACTGTTGTACTGTAGGAAACACTGCAGCCAATTTTCACACAGCAAGATCCCACAGACAGCAACATGATTAATGACCAGATAATCTGTTTGTTAGTAATGTTGGTTGAGGGATAAATATTGGTCAGGACACCGGGGAGAACTCCCCTGCTCTTTTTCCAAATAGTGGCCGTGGGATCTTTTACATCGACCCGAGATGGCAGGAGAACCTTCGGTTTAATGTCTGATCCGAAAGACGCCACCTCCGACAGTGCAGCGCTCCCTGAGCACGACAGTGGGAGTGTCAGCCTGGATTTTGTGCTTATGTCTCCGGAGTGGGACTTGAACCCACAACCTCCTGACTCCGAGGCGAGCGTGCTACCCAATGAGCCAAGGCTGACACTCCAATGTTAACACACATGCTCGTTTCCAGCAAGAGTCACGGGATAGTGATCAGGAGAACCCGGTCTGATTTTCCCCTTCCTTCCCTGAGGGTACCGACACAACTTGGGGCACCACTGCCGCTGCCTGATCTGAGAATCTCGACATGGAACCTAGGATCCTCCTGGTCTGTATGGCTCAGCGCAACAGTGAACAGTGCCTCTGCCAAGTGGGACATTGATAGTGTCTTGTCTATTGCACACATCCACTTCACTTCATAATGTTACCCTCTAACTATGGGATGAGAAGACCCCTCTCCTAACCGCTCCTACTGCCCCCTCCACCCACTGCACACACATATTACAAAGCCTGTGCTGCTCCACTGGGAGGGAAGAGTGAATATACAGTCACCAGTGGTTTGGAGCATGAACCCACAGCACAAAACTAACCCTAATCTGTGATCAAATGGGAATTCTCACTCAGTGCTCTACTGTCCCATTAATTAATGGTTCCCCAGGCCTCCCCTGCTCCAATTATAGATTCACAGAATCTTACAGCACAGAAGGAGGCCATTCAGCCCATCGTGCCTGTGCCAGCTCTTTGAAAGAGCGATCCAATCAGTCCCACTCCCCCCTGCTCTTTCCCCATAGCCCTGCAAAATTATCCTTCTCAAGTATTGTAAGAATATACCGTTCACGGTAAACTTGACCGAATCTAAAGTGACTAAATGTACCGACAAGCGTTGAGGGCAAGAGACTGCTTGGCTAAAGCATTTCTAAAATAAATGATGTGCTTGCAAGCTGGGTTTTTTTCTCCAAAAGTTGGCCTAGAAATTGGGTTCTGGCGTAGGCAGGGCTTTAGCGCCGGAAGTTAGTGCCGGCGCTAAGTCCCCCTGCGCGCGCCAAAAATTCAGTAGTGCCGCGCCCAAACGGCTGCCGGCGCTACTGAAGGGTCGTTGCAGCGGTACATCGGCGCTAACTGCCGTTTCGCGCCGCAATTCCAGCGCTGCGGCACCCGATGCGGTGCGGCAGGCTGGGGACGTGCAGGCCTCCTCCTCCCGTTAAGGAGGAGCTGCCTGCACCGGGCCGCGGCCCGCGCAAATCAGCTTAAAAATGAGCCCGGCACCTCGGACAAGTGCCGGGCTTGCATCTGTTCCGGGGGGGGGGGGGAGAAGTCCGGGGAGGGAGCTGCGGGCAGGCGGCCGGCGGGAAAGTGGCCGGCCGCCGCGGGGCCTTTAATGCGCCGGCGCAAACTGGAGTAAGGCACCTCTGACAGAACGTTGCTTGCGGCTGCCACGGGCGAGGCGGCCGCAACTCAATTTCGGAGTTCGGGCGGGTTACCACGGCAACCGGGACGCTGCGCACATCGATGACGTCATCGGTGCCGGCGCAGCGCTACCGGTGCAACACCGATTTAGGGCCCCAGGGAATTTTTAAACTGGCCATAACTCTGGCGCTAGTCCCTCTAGCGCCTCAAAAGCGGCGCTAAGGCAACTGAATTTCTAGGCCCTGATGTTGAAAAATCTGTGAGAACCAGGAGTCAACCCTCAGATGCAAAAAGAACGACTTTTCTCCAACCCCTGAACGTCTGGCCTTGGTTAACTAAGCATGGAAACAGATAGGAAAGAAGAGAGAGAAAACAAGGCTATTCACACAGTTCAGGACATGAATGCTGTGGGCCAGTTGCCAAGTTTTGGGGTATAAAGGTGCTGTAAAATGACCACTCGCGGCTTCAGACGAAGGCAACTTGGTCAGTTGCCAGTTAAAGTCATACGTCTAGTCATCGCTGAATTGACCTCTCACTGGTGTTAGTACGTATGTGGTTGCTTATAATCACTTGAGCTTGAAGTCAATGTTAGATTCGTGTGTGCTTGCTTGTAATAAGTGAATGAATTGAGTACGAATTGTTTTTGTATATTCCGTGTGTGCTTGCTGGTAATATGTGAATGAATTGAGTACGAATTGTTTTTGTATATTCCGTGTGTGCTTGATGGTAATATGTGAATGAATTGAGTATGAATTGTTTTTGTATATTCCGTGTGTGCTTGATGGTAATATGTGAATGAATTGAGTACGAATTGTTTTTGTATATTCCGTGTGTGCTTGCTGGTAATATGTGAATGAATTGAGTACGAATTGTTTTTGTATATTCTGTGTGTGCTTGATGGTAATATGTGAATGAATTGAGTACGAATTGTTTTTGTATATTCCGTGTGTGCTTGATGGTAATATGTGAATGAATTGAGTACGAATTGTTTTTGTATATTGTGCGTGCTTACTTGTAATAAGTAAATGAATTGAGTACGGTTTTGTATATGGTACTTGTAACCTCTTGCTGATTTTAAGTGAAGAATAGTTTACTCTGAAATCTTTGTCTCGAGTAGTCTGTTCCATGGGCCTGAACTTTGGAAACTGTTTGACAGGGCGAGGGCCGATGTCCGCACATCTTACAGTATTAATCCAATTCCCTTTTGAAAGTTACTATTGAATCTGCTTGATCTGAGATTGATTGGCACATTCCCAATCAAACACAAGAAGAGGCAGAGGGAGCGATGGAAGGTGAGCAGGGTAACAGAGACAAAGGGAGGTCACGTCACAGAGAGGAGCAGAACTTCCTCGCGGTGGACATTCCTGGAGAAGTGTGCAGTGAATTAAACAATACCAACAAACAACAAAATCTGATGGTGTTCTGACAAAAGCTCCACTGCTCAGACATCGAGCTGTCTGCTCTGTCCACAGTTGCTGCCTGGCCTGCTGTGTGTTTCCAGCACTTCCTGCTGTTGTTTGTGATCTGTCCTTGTTGCTTTGTCTGCTGATGCCTCCTGTCTGATAAGAATACGGAGAAATATCTCAAGAGATTGTTGACCAAAATATTTATCCAGAGTTCTTGCGAGACAGGAGTGATCTCTCAGTGTGTATTCAGTATCTGCTGGGCACGTTCCCTGCACTGTGTGAAAGCAAAGCGTCAGAGCAAATCCTTCTTGGAACCGAAGATGACTTGCTTCCACTTTAAAAATGAGTTCTCAGGTGACTGATGAGTCCAATGCGGGACCCACAGTCTCTGTCACAGGTGGGGCAGATGGTGGTTGAAGGGGCAGAGGGATGGGTGGGGTGCTTGAGCTCCTTCCGCAGTTTGCGCTTGGCTTCCACTTGCTCCCGGTGAAGAGACTCGAGGTATTCGGTGCCTTCCCGGATGCTTCTCCTCCACTTTGTACGGTCTTGGGCCAAGGATTCCCAGGTGTCAGTGGGGATGTTGCACTTTTTCAAGGAGGCTTTGAGGGTGTCCTTGAACCGTTTCCTCTGCCCACCTGGGGCTCCCTTGCCATGTCGGATCGCCGAGTAGAGCGCTTGTTTTGGGAGTCTCGTATCGGGAATGCGGACAATGTGTCCCGTCCATTGGAGCTGATCGAGCGTGGTCAAAGCTTTGATGCTGGGGATGTTGGCCTGAGCGAGAACACTGACGTTGATGTGCCTATCCTGCCAATGGGTTTGCAGGATCTTGCGGAGGCAGCGTTGATGGTACCTCTCCAGTGCTTTGAGGTGCCTGCTGTACATGGTCCATGTCTCTGAGGCATACAGGAGGGCGGGTATTACTACTGCTCTGTACACCATGAGCTTAGTGCCGGGTTTGAGGTCCTGGCCTTCAAACACTCTTTTCCTCAGGCGACCGAAGTCTGCACTGGCACACTGAAGGCAGTGTTGGACTTCGTCGTCGACGTCTGCCCTTGTTGACAGTAGGCTCCCGAGGTATGGAAAGTGGTCCACGTTGTCCAAGGCCTTGTCATGGATTTTGATAATCGGGGGGGCAGTACTGTGTGGCAGGGGCAGGTTGGTAGAGGACCTTTGTCTTACGGATGTTTAGTGTAAGGCCCACGCTCTCTTACGCTTCGGTGAAGGTGTTAACGATGGTTTGGAGTTCGACCTCCGAGTGTGTGCAGACGCAAGCGTCATCTGCATACTGTAATTCGACGACAGAGGAAGGGACGACCTTGGATCTGGACTGGAGGCGATGGAGATTGAACAGTTTCCCGGTTGTTCTGTAAATTAGCTCCACTCCAGCGGGGAGCTTACTGAGGGTGAGATGGAGCATTGCCACAAGGAAGATAGAGAAGAGCGTTGGTGCGATGACACAGCCTTGCTTGTCCCCGGTCCGTACATGAATTGGATCTGTGGTGGAACCGTTGGTCAGGATCACGGCTTGCATGTCGGCGTGAAGCAGGCGGAGGATGGTGTCAAACCTTTGAGGGCTGCCGAATTTGTGGACAACACTCCATAATCCCTCAAGGTTGACAGTGTCAAAGACTTTTGTGAGGTCAAAGAAGGCCATGTACAGCGGTTGGTGCTGTTCCCTGCATTTCTCTTGTAATTGGCGCGCGGTGAAGATCATGTCCATTGTGCTCCTTAGTGGGCAGAATCCACATTGCGACTCTGGGCGGAGCTCTTCAGCCACTGGGAGAAGGCGATTGAGGAGGAAAATTCTGTGCAAAGGCTTCCCACACGTTGGAAATCAATTGGCCACTTAAGTTAAAATTGCATCAATCTCCCACATCCATTTAGATTCGTGTAGGAAATACGAAATTCGGATAACACGACACCATCCCGCACCTGAGTTAAAATCCTGCCAATAGTTAAAGATTGAAGTCGATATTAAGGCTAGCGAGCTGTAAAGTGCCTCGTAGTCAAACCAGGCCTGTCAGTGTAACGTCAGTTGTGAGAAAGCCACTAGATTCTGTCATTAAGGATAGAGTGACTGAGCACTGAAACAAATCTGAGCTGATCAGGGAGAACCAGGATGGCTTGTCATGTCTGACTAATCTAGTTGAATTTTTGTGGAGATCACTAATAAGATAGACAAGGGAATATCTGTGGGTGTTATCTATATGGATTTTCAGAAGACATTGAATGAAGTTCCACACTAAAGATTATTGGTAAAAATGATAGTGTACAGAATTGGAGGTAGCCTCTTGACTTGGGTTGGAAATTGTTGGGAGATCGGAGACAGAGGGCTCAATTTTCCCAGCCCCGAGGAGACGGGTTTGGAGGCGTGCGAGTTGTTAAAATCGCCAAAACTGGCGGGCGGGCCCGTTCCCGCCTCCATCCCATCTCCGAGCAATTTTCCCAAGGGCGTGTTTTCTGACCCGCTTTCCATCCCGCCGCCCTTAAGGCCCTTAACAACCACTTATTGCCTCTATAATTCCATTTTGAGAGGGCTTCCCGATTTTAACACATTTCTCCCATCCTACACGCCTCCTCTGGAACACGCCAGGTAATCCTGGCGGCCTCACTAGTGGATTGCTTACGAACAGCTGCAGCTCCACCATTACAAATGGGTTTTCACCGATGATCATTTGCAGGTGGCAGAACTTTGTTGTTTCAGGTCTGGGGGGACTTTTAAGAACATAAGAACATAAGAAATAGGAGCAGGAGTAGGCCAATCGGCCCCTCGAGTCTGCTCCATCATTCAATAAGATCATGGCTGATCTGATCCTAACCTCAAATCTTCTATCACTCTGCATCCACCCGAACCCATGTGATCTCCTGGGAGAGGCGAAAAAACAGATAAAAGACCCAATGGCCAATTTGGGAGAAAAAAATCTGGGAAATTCCTCTCCGACCCATCTAGGCGATCGAAATTCTTCCAGGAGATCACTCTGTCCCTATATTTTCTACAGTACTTACCTTCTGTAAAGGCGATCTCCACCCCAGCCAGGAACAGGAATAAAACCATCTCCTGAAATCTAACACAGAATTAGAACACAGTAGGAGCAGAACCAGGCTACACGGCCCCTGGGCCCGCTCCACTACCCACAGGGCCATGACCATTCTGAACCTAGACTCATGTCCAATTTCCTGCCCGCTCCCCGTAACCCTTAATTCCCTTTACTTCTAAGAAACTGTCTATTTCTGTTTTAAATTTATTTAATGATGTAGCTTCCACAGCTTTCTGGGGCAGTAAATTCCACAAACCTACCACCCTCTGAGTGAAGAAGTTTCTCCTGATCTCAGTTTTGAAAGAGCAGCCCCTTATTCTAAGATTATGCCCCCTAGTTCTAGTTTCACCCATCATTGGGAACATCCTCACCGCATCCACCCGATCAAGCCCCTTCACAATCTTATATGTTTCAATAAGATCGCCTCTCATTCTTCTGAACTCCAATGAGTAGAGTCCCAATCTACTCAACCTCTCCTCATATGACCACCCCCTCATCCCCGGGATTAACCGAGTGAACCTTATTTGTACTGACTCGAGAGCAAGTATATCTTTTCTTAAGTATGGACACCAAAACTGTATGCAGTATTCCAGGTGCGGTCTCACCAATACCTTGTACAACTGCAGCAATACCTCCCTGTTTTTATATTCCATCCCCCTAGCAATAAAAGCCAACATTCCATTGGCCTTCTTGATCACTTGCTGCACCTGCATACTAACTTTTTGAGTTTCGTGCACCAGGACCCCCAGATCCCTTTGTACTACAGTACTTTCCAGTTTCTTGCCATTAAGATAATAACTTGCTCTATGATTTTTCCTGCCAAAGTGCATAACCTCACACTTTCCAGTATTGTATTCCATCTGCCAAATCTCTGCCCACTTACTTAGCCTGTCTATGTCCCTCTGCAGGTTTTTTATGTCCTCCTCACTCACTACTTTCCGTCCCATCTTTGTATCATCTGCAAACTTTGATATGTTACACTCGGTCCCCTCCTCCAAATCGTTAATATAGATTGTAAAGAGTTGGGGATCCAGCACTGACCCCTGCGGAACACTACTAGTTACTGGTTGCCAATCTGAGAATGAACCATTTATCCCAACTCTCTGCTTTCTGTTAGAGAGCCAATCCTCCACCCACGCCAGAATATTACCCCCAATCCCGTGATTTTTTATCTTGAGCAATAATCTTTTGTGTGGCACCTTGTCAAATGCCTTTTGGAAGTCTAAATACACTACGTCCACTGGTTCCCCTTTATCCACCCTGTATGTTACTTCCTTAAAAAACTCAAGCAAATTTGTCAAACATGACTTCCCCTTCATGAAACCATGCTCAGTTTGTCCTATTAAATTATGTTTATCCAAATGTCCCGTTACTGTCTCCTTAATAATGGACTCTAACATTTTACCAACCACAGATGTTAGGCTAACAGGTCTATAGTTTCCAGCCTTCTGCCTGCTACCCTTTTTAAATAAGGGTGTTACATTAGCAGTTTTCCAATCTGCCGGGACCTTTGCTGAGTCCAGGGAGTTTTGGAAAATTATTACCAATGCATCCACAATCCCTACCGCCACTTCCCTCAAGACCCTAGGATGCAAGCCATCAGGTCCAGGGGATTTATCCGCCTTGAGTCCCATTATTTTACCAAGTACCACTTCCTTAGTGATTTTAATCGTATTTAGTTCCTCCCCCGCTAGAGCCCCCTGTTTGTCCAGTGTTGGGATATTCTTAGTGTCCTCTACTGTAAAGACTGATACAAAATAATTGTTCAGCGTTTTTGCCATCTCCATGTTTCCCACTATTAATTTCCCGGTCTCATCCTCTAAGGGACCAACATTTACTTTAACCACCCTTTTTCTTTTTATATAACTATAGAAATTTTTGCTGTCTGTTTTTATATTTTTTGCTAATTTACTTTCATAATCTATCTTCCCTTTCTTAATCAATCTTTTAGTTATTTTTTGCTATCTTTTAAAGACTTCCCAATCTTCCATCCTCCCACTAGATTTGGCTACCTTATATGCCCTTGTTTTTAGTCGGATACTATCCTTAATTACTTTACTTAGCCATGGATGGCTATCTTTTCTTTTACACCCTTTTTTCCTCAGTGGAATATATATTTTTTGGAAGTTGTAAAATAACTCCTTAAATGTACACCACTGATCATGTACCGTCTTACCCTTTAATCTATTTTCCCAGTCCACTCTAATTAATTCCGCTCTTTAGCAGGCATACTCAGTGTTGTGGAAGCTTGGAGCCTGACCCCCATCTCCAGTGTGACCTCCTGGGAAACCCCTCTCCCCACCTTGACTAAGCACGTCTTCAACTGAGGCATATTTCAGAAGCATGGCGAGCATTTAATTCTTTTCCTCCGGGTCATCAGATTCAGATGCAGACCAGCCCCGGCAGCAGCAGAACCAGGAGGAACAGCAGCACCAACAGCAGGAACATCAACAGGAGCGCCAAGCTGCTAGTCACTCACCTGAAAATGCACAGGCCAGAAGGCGGCAGAGCGCCACCATATTGCTGCCCGGGATGCAAGGGACGCACTCATCCTGGCCAGATTTGCTTAGTCTGCACAATCAAACACTTTAGTCTTGCTCCTTCTTACCAGATCATCGACAATGGAGAAGAACCTACAGAATCCTATCAGTCTGACCACCATACTGATAATCACAAGGCGCCCTAAGCCCTCAATGTGAAAGTCCCATTTGCGAAATGACACAGGCCACTACTTCAACAGTTTGCCATCAAAACACTTTATAATACAATCACAATAATGGCTGGTCCAAAAACAAAACACAGCACCCAAGTGACTACCCTTGTGACTACTTGTGCTTTATCTTCCTCTTACGCATGCTCCTACGTGGTGCTTCCCCTGTGGCTTCAGCAGATGTGGAGGCCCCTTGTTCACTCTCTTGCTGCTCCTATCTCAACGCCTTTGGCGGGCATCCTCTGGGGTGGCAAACCTGTGCAGGCTCGCTAACAGTCTGCTGCTCCTACGGCTGTGCAGGGGCTGAGACACCCATCTCATTTGGGTGAGGACTCTGGTGGGGCTCTGACCGAGGGCTTTGCTGTGGCATGGTCGTGTGAGCGCTTGGAGCGGAGCCCCCACTTCCTTGTTATCTGCCACCAACATCCCTCACATGGGTCAGCCCCACTTCAGAGGTAGCAAGTGGCTTGACAGCACCTTGCTGCACTGCAGGGGGGCCATGAGGACCCATTTCTGCACTGGAAGTCCTACTCCAGAGGACTTGCATGAAGGTCTGCTTTGTTTGCTCAATAGCTGACCATCGCTCCTCAAGAGATGTCATTCTATTATGAACAATGACCATGTTTTCAATACCCTTGTAACTAAGCTCCTCCATGGACCATGGAAGGAGTAAGTGTAGTGAATGCATAGCATAGATGCTTAGAAGGATACAAAGGACCCTCCCTGTGTGTTGTAAGTAGTTGTTGTCATGGCGTCACAGTGATAGGAAGTGTGAGGGCTGCATGGTCGAATAGTTAAGTGAATGTGACCATAGAGAGATAGGGAATGGGTAAGGGTGCAGGGATGTAAGTGTCAAGTGGGATGTGGAGGAAGAGGTTGGCAAAGCAGAGTGCTGGTGAGGAGAGGCGATGGGGATCAGATTGAGGGTGATGGGAAAGTCATACTCACTTTTCCGGTGCGGAGAAGGTCATGAAACCTCTTCCTGCATTGCAGCCAGGTTCTGTGGCTCACTGAAATGGAGTTGACAACCTGGCCCACTTGCAGCCACACAGCTTTTGTCTGCTGGGGTGGCTTTTTTCTCCCTGAGGAAGGGAACAGCACCTCCTTATTACATCTAGCTCCGTACACCAGAGCTTGCAGGGAGGGCTCATCAAACCGAGGAGCACACTTTTGCTTGAATGTTGACATTTTCCACAATTCAACCCCCTCATATAAATTGCAGAGCCTTTGCAGTCTCCAGGAGAATCAAGGCTGCTTGCAGGCCTTAAATCCAACAGCATTGATGACGTTATCGGACTTTCTGTATGAAAAGACTAATTGGGCCAGTGGTTCCCACATGCAGGAAATCAATTGGCCAATTAGGGGAAAATCGCACTTTTTCAACACTTCACTTAGGAGTCGGTGTCCTGACATGATTTCCACCTGACACGCCCCAGCCCGCACACACTGACAAAATCCAGCCCAGAGAGTGGGGATAAAGGGGAGGTACTCAGATTGGCAGGAGGTGACAAGTGGTGTTCCCCAGGGATCTGATCTGGGGCCTCAACTTTTCACCATATTTATTAATGACTTGGTGATGAAAGTTGTATCTCCAAGTGTGCAGATGACAGTAGGAGGGACAGTAAGTAGTGCAGATGGGAGCAGGAAGTTGCAAAAGGATATAAACAGATTAAATGAGTGGGAAAGACTATGGCAGATGGAGTTTAATGTGGGCAAGTGTGAGGTCATCCACTTTGGACACAAGAAAAGATAAATCTGAATGGTGAGAAACGAGGGTCCGTAGAGGAACAAAGGGATTTGGGAGACCAAGTTCACAAATCATTTACAGCGAGTAGACAGGTACAAAAAGCAATCAAAGAGTCTGGTGGAGTGTTGGCCTTTATCTCAAGGGGGGTGGATTACAAAGGGGAGGAAATGATGCTGCAGTTGTACAGAGCGTTCGTCAGACCCCATCTGGAGAACTGCGCCCAGTTTTGGGCATCGCTCCTCAGGATGGAGGGGGTGCAGCAATGATTCACCAGAATGATACCAGGGTGTAAAGGGTTAATTACGAGGGCAGGTTGGCTTGTATTCCATGGGTATAGAAGATTGAGGGGTGATCTGATTGAGGTGTTTAAAATGTTACAAAGATTCGATAGGGTAGAAACAGAGAAACTATTTCTGCCGGTGGGGGAAGCAAGAACAAGGAGACATAACCTTCAATTAGAGCCAGGCCATTCAGGAGGGAAATCAGGAAGTCCTTTCTCACACAAAGGGCAGTAGAAATCTGGAACGCTCTTCCCCAAAAGACTGCGGATGTCGGGTCAATTGATATTTCCAAGGCTGAGATCGATGGATTTTGGTTGCGCAAGGATATATGGAGCAATGGCAGTAAATGGGGTTCAGGTACAGTTCAGCCACGATCTCATAGAATAGCAGAACAGGCTCGAGGGGCTGAATGGCCTCCTCCTGTTCCTGCATTTCTATCTCTGCACAAACGTGACAAACAGAATATGTGAATTTTAGTATTTGAAAAGCCTGCCATGTAAATAAAATATATGTAACAGGAACTCATAACATTTTACCCAGTAAACAAAGCACAATATATATAACTTGTATTTATATAGCGCCTTTAATGCAGTAAAATGTCCCATGCACTGCACAAGAGCGATAATCAAACAAAATTTGACACCAAGCCACATAGGGAGATATTAGACAGATGACCAATACCTTGATCAAAGAGGTCGGTCTTTAGAAGTGTTTTAAAGGGAGAGGAAGGAGGTGGAGAGGTTTAGGGAGGGAATTCCAGAGCTTAGGGCCCAGGCAGCTGAAGGCACGGCCGCTAATGGTGGAACGAAGGAAAATCGGGGATGTACAAGCGGCCAGAATTGGAGGAGTGCAGAGATCTCGGAGGTTTGTAGGGCTGGAGGAGGATACAGAGATATAGAGGGGAAAGGCCATGGAGGGATTTGAAAACAAGGATGAGAATTTTATAATTGAGACATGGCTGTACCAGAAGCCAATGTAGGTCAGTGAGCACAGGGGGCAATGGGTGAACAGGACTTGGTGCGAGTTAGGAGATGGACAGCTGAGTTTTGGATGAGCTGAAGTTTATGTAGGGTGGAAGATGGGGGGCCGGCCAGGAGAGCATTGGAATAGTCAAGTCTCGAGGTAACAAAGGCATGGAGGAGGGTTTCAGCAGCAGATGAGCTGAGGATGGGGCGGATTCGGGCAATATTACGGAGGTGGAAGTACGCAGTCTTGGTGATGGAGTGGATGTGTGGTCGGAAGCTCATTTCAGGGTCAAATACGACCCCAAGGTTGTGAACGGTCTGTTTCAGCCTCAGACAGTTGCCGGGGAGAGGGCTGGAGTCAGTGGCTCGGGAACGGAGTTCATGGTGGGGAGCGAAGACAGTGGCTTCGGTCTTCTCAATATTTAGTTGGAGGAAATTCTGCTCATCCAGTACTGGATGTCAGACAAACAGTGTGACAAATCAGAGTCAGTGGAGGGGTCAAGAAAGGTGGTGGTGAGGTAGAGCTGGGAATCGTCAGCGTACATGTGGAACCTGACATTGTGTTTTCCGATGATGTCCCCGAGGGGCAACATGTAGATGAGCAATAGGAGGAGGCCAAGAATAGGACCTTGGGGGACACCAGGAAGAGAATCCATTGCAAGTGATTCTCTGGCTATGACTCAACAGATAAGAATGGAACCAGGCAACAGGAACTGATAATAACTGTTAGCCAAATGATGTACTGTGTCCCTAAATATAATTTGAGTTCAGCCCTGTTAAATCAGAGAAAACTACATATATGTTGATTATAATCAATTGAAGCTTTATTTGCGAGAGACTTGAAACATACCAGCAAAGCAGCAACATGTCACAGCAGGTAGAGGACATCGTACAACATTCCCGCCATAAGACAGCCTCACCTAACAGGGCACAGTGATCACAATGATTGTCTCTGTCCTGGGAACTACACCAACCAAGGCTTCTTCTGTGGAGGATTCACCGTAGCTCTCCTCCTCGGTTCAGGCTCTCTATTTTTATACCCTCTCTTATCATTGTCCTGTGATTGTCAGCGTGTCTCAGCAGCTGCGTTCCCTGGTCCTTCCCACTCTTTGATTATCAGAAAGTGTCAACACAGATGTTTCTCTTCCTGCAGGACTTAGCACCCAAGTCCTTGTAGCTCCTGTCAATGGGTAACAGCACCTTCTCATCCCCCCCATTCTTTCGTGTAGCTGCTCAGTCCGTCCTCACTGGGATCCTGGTCACCCCCAAGCTTGATTCTGAATTGTGTCTCTTTAGGCACCGGTTTGTCTGTCCCTGGCACCCTTTCTACATTCCCATGCTGGCTTTACATAGAAACATAGAAGATAGGAGCAGGAGTAGGCCATTCGGCCCCTCGAGCCTGCCCTGCCATTCAATGAGATCATGGCTGATCATCCAAACTCAGTACCCTGTCCCTGCCTTCTCCCCATATCCCTTGATCCCTTTAGCCTTAAGAAATATATCTAACTCCTTCTTGAATATATTTAATGAATTGGCCTCAACTGCCTTCTGTGGTAGAGAATTCCACAGGTTCACCACTCTCTGGGTGACTTGACCAACTAACATTCATGTGTCCCTCCTGTGTCAAGTCAATAAACAGCAAGTAATTCCCCTGGACACACAATGCTAACATTGATTGGATGTTCTAAGACACTATGGTTTGGAGATTATATTATCATACGTGGCAGACTAAAGCTGAGAATTGACACCACTCATTGACATTCATAGAATCTTACAGCACAGAAGGAGGCCATTCGGCCCATCGAGCCTCTTTGAAAGAGCTATCCAATCAGTCTCACTCCCCGCTCTTTCCCCAAAGCCCTGCAAATTCCTCCCCTTCAAGTATTTATCCAATTCCCTTTTGAAAGTTACTATTGAATCTGCTTCCACCCCGCTTTCAGGCAGTGCATTCCAGATCATAGCAACTCGCTGCATCAAATAGCTCCTCATCTCCCCTCTGCTTCATTACTACACTAACAAACTTCAGGAATTCACTTCAGCTTAGCTGCAGGAATCCCTGATTAACCCTTTCCATCCCCGGTCTGTTACATTCATCTGATGTTAACTGGAGTCTGATCACCGATCAGACTCTCGCGGTCACTCTGTCAGACGGGAACGATTGTAAGGAACTTTGTTATAGATCCCAAACAATGACATTACACACTCATCACAGGAATCACACACATGTTGTAAATAGAGAGATGCTTTAAATGACCAACAAGTAAACCCGTGATCAGATTGCATCGCAAGTATTTCTACAAAGTATCGGATGTATATTGCAGTGACCTTACATCACATGTCAAACACAGTCAGTGAAGCTGAGGGACCTCACATAAAGATCACCTCCAGAGATATAGAGCAGAGCACCACATACATGTAGAGAAATACATTCAGGACCACAGGGAATGGAATAATTATACAGACCTGATACGCCATCAATTCAGCAGTTTCCAACATCTTACACAGGACATTATTCTTAGAGCAATGTGTTAGTGTGTGTGAGCCGATTCTATCACTATGGTTCAGTTCATTGTTTACTGATACTGATACAATTTACTGTTATAAACAGAAGCTGGGATCCTAAAATCAAACTGTTTTGTTGGGAGGGATTTTCCCAGACCCTGCGGGTATTTATCGGTGATTATTGGTGTTATCGGTTGGGCTTTTCCCAGACACTGCGGGTATTTATCGGTGATTATTGGTGTTATCGGTTGGGCTTTTCCCAGACCCTGCGGGTATTTATCGGGGATTATTGGTGTTATCAGGGGGATTTTCCCAGCCCCTTTGGGTATTTATCAGTGATTATTGGTGTTATCGGGTGGGATTTTCCCAGACCCTGCGGGTATTTATCGGTGATTATTGGTGTTATCGGGTGGGATTTTCCCAGACCCTGTGGGTATTTATCGGGGATTATTGGTGTTAGCGGGTGGGATTTTCCCAGACCCTGCGGGTATTTATCGGGGATTATTGGTGTTATCGGGTGGGATTTTCCCAGACCCTGTGGGTATTTATTGGTGATTAGAATCATAAGGGGGAATTTTGCCAGCGCTCAGCGGGCAGGTTTGGAGGCGGGACTGCTGGCAAAATCGAAAACACGATCTTCCTGGGAGTCGGGTCCCCAATATGTGCAGGGACCTGACTCCTAGCAGCGGGAAGAGAATTAGAGCCAATTAACTGCCTTTGAACAGTGATTGTCAGTGTTTGACAGCACCTCAATGCTGAAAATTCATCTGTTAAAAAGTATAGTGCATGTCCCTTTAAGAAAACCGGCAGATGAAGCGTCATCAACTGACGTCATCTGACACTGGCTTTCCTTTAATTGGCCGGCAAGCCCGCAGAGTGGGCGTAACTAGGCCAATCAAGGGAAAATAGCGTCTGTGTGCCGGACATCGCTGGGGGTGGGACTCTCACCCGTAAACCAGCAGTCCCGCCTTGAACTCATCTGGACAGGTAAGATTGCGCCCATAGAGTCATAACGGCACAGAAGGAGGCCATTCGGCCCATCAAGTCCGTGCCGGCTCTCTGTAGAGCGGTCCAGTCAGTCCCATTCCCCCGCTCTATCCCCGTAGCCCCGACAAGTTTATTTCCCTCAAGTGTCTGTCCAGTCTCCCCTTGAAAGTATTGAGTGTCTCTGCTTCCACCACTTCTGTCGGCAGCGAGTTCCAGGGCGAAATTCACCATTCACTGTGCAAAAAAGATTTTCCTCACATCGCCCCTGTATCCCTTGCCCAAAACCTTAAATCGGTGTCCCCTAGTCCTTGTAGCATCAACTAGTGGGAACAGCCTTTCCCCATCTAGCCTATCCAAACCCGTCAAAATCTTGTACACCTCTATCAAATCACCCCGCAACCTCCTTTGTTCTAATGAAAACAAATCCAGCTTCTCCAACCTGTCCTTGTAGATTATTGGTGTGATGGATTTTCCCAGACCCTATGGGTATTTATCAGTGATTATTGGTGTTATCGGGTGGGATTTTCCCAGACCCTGCGGGTATTTATCGGTGATTATTGGTGTTATCGGGTGGGATTTTCCCAGACCTTGTGGGTATTTATCTGTGATTATTGGTGTTATTGGGGTGGGATTAACCCAGACCCTGTGGGTAATTATCGGTGATTATTGGTGTTATCGGGTGGAATTTTCCCAGACCTTGTGGATATTTATTGGTGATTATTGGTGTTTTCGGGGTGGGATTTTCCCAGACCTTGCGGGTATTTATCCGTGATTATTTGGGTGGGATTTTCCCAGACCCTGCGGGTATTTATCGGTGATTACTGATATATCGGGGTGGGATTTTCCCAGACCCTGTGGGTATTTATCTGCGATTATTTGGGTGGGATTTTCCCAGACCCTGCGGGTATTTATCGGTGATTATTTGGGTGGGATTTTCCCAGACCCTGTGGGTATTTATCGGTGATTATTTGGGTGGGATTTTCCCAGACTCCTGCTCCACTGCCAGGACCTGGCACTCACCGGGTGAGTCAATGGGTGGAGTATCGGGCCGGAGCACCGCGGGTTTCCAATAAGCTTCAGGCTGCCTGTGTGATCTCGCCGGAGGTGCCGAGTCTGGGAATATTGTGCCTGGTATAAGAAGCTGTTTTATTTTTATAAAGGGATAAAACCCTCATCCTCCTGGATTGTTACTGTCCGGGGACAGATTTTCAGCGGGTCTGTGTTTTTATCCCCATCAGTGAGACATGGACTGAAGTAAGGATAGAGTTTCTCAGTGAATGTACCAGTGAAAGTGTAGATATGGGACTTGTTATCTGAGTTATAAAAGGACACCTTCCCTCCCTCATAATCCAGGCAGACTTGAATCTTTCTCGGGTTCACACTCAGCGCTAAGGGTTTCCATGATTCGGTACAAGCCGAGTATTTATTCCCGTCAATCAGCGTCACTGCCCAGAATCCGTTACCTGAATTCAGGGTGAATCCACCCTTCCTGTTGATGGACTCTTTGGCCACACCCAGAGACCACTCAGTCTTGTTCCCCACCTCCACCTCCCAGGAATGTTTCCCTGATGTGAATCCCTCTGATCCCAGGACACAGATCCAGTAATCAAATCTCTCCGGATTGTCAGGGATCTGCTGCCATTTCTCGGTGTGTCTCACGGTGCTCAGGTCTTCAGACAGGAGAAGTTCAGGACTGGCTGTATTAGGGTCCAAGGTGACTGGAGCTGGCGACAGAGGGACACAGATAGAAAGTTAGTCACTCACTGCAACTTTACAGCCAGTTAGTGATTGGTAAAATCGGCAATGATCCAGAATTAGAAATTAATTCAGCAGTGCACAGGGGAAATGGGAAGAAACTGTCGGGGAAAGTTTTACCGGGCGGACACACCCTGCAGTAAGAAAGAGAGAGAGAGAGAAAGAAAGTCAGTGAGAAAGAGACAGACAGAGAGAGAGAGGGACAGGCACAGAGAGAGGGAGGCAGTGAGAGAGAGAGAGAGAGGGGGGGACAGGCACAGAGACAGGGGGAGAGAGAGAGAGAGAGAGGCAATGAGAGAGAGACAGAGGGACCAGCACAGAGACAGGGAGAGAGAGAGAGAGAGAGGGAGTGAGACAGAGGGGGACAGGCACAGAGAGGGGGACAGGCACAGAGAGGGGGACAGGCACAGAGAGCGGGACAGGCACAGAGAGAGAGAGGGACAGGCAGAGAGAGAGAGACAGGGAGTGAGAGAGAGAGGGAGAGGAAGAGAGAGAGAGAGAGAGAGAGAGGGACAGGGCCAGGCACAGAGACAGCGAGACAGGCACAGAGATGGAGAGACAGACAGGATGAGAGAGAGGGAGAGAGACAGAGGGAGAGAGAGGGAGACGGGGAGAGAGATGGAGAGACAGGGAGAGGGATAGGCAGAGAGAGAGAAAGAGACGGGCACACAGAGAGACAGACATAGAGAGAGACAGGGAGAGAGGGTCAAGCACAGAGAGAGAGACAAGCAGAGAGAGAGACAGAAACAGGCATACACAGACAAGAGAGGGAGAGAGAGAGAGACAGGGAAAGAGAGAGCTAGAGGGACAGGCACTGAGAGAGAGAGAGAGAGAGAGACAGGCACAGAGAGACAGACATAGAGGGAGACAGGGAGAGAGAGAGACAGCGAGGGACAGGCACAGAGAGGGAGAGAGACACGGACCTGGAGAGAGAGACAGAGAAATACACAGAGACAGGGACAGGCACACAGAGAGAGAGAGAGGCTCCTTATTTCACCATATATTCTCCATCACGGTGCAAAAGCAAAATACTGTGTCTGACCTCTTGAGGCTTTCCAGTATTTCTGGGGGCTTTTCTCCATCACAGTGTATTGTGACCTACAATAAATGGGCCGAGGAAGTGTAGTCCAGGTAGCTGTGAGAGTCAGTGGGCTTGTAGTGAATGTTTGTCAATAAGCTATCCCCAGAGATGGAGACGGAGAAGTCGAGGAAGGGAAGGGAAGAGTCGGAGATGGACCATGTGAAGGTGAGGGAAGGGTGGAAATTGGAAGCAAAGTGAATGAAATTTTCTAGTTCAGGGCGAGAGCTGGAGACGGCACCAATACAGTCATCAATGTACCAGAAAAAGAAGTGAGGGAGGGGACCCGAGTAGGACTGGAACAAAGAGTATTCCACATATCCCACAAAAAGGCAGGCATAGCTAGGACCTATGCGGGTACCCATAGCAACACCTTTGATTTGGAGGAAATGAGTGGAGTCAAAGGAGAAGTTGTTCAATGTGAGAACAAGTTCAGCCAGGCGGAGGAGGGTGGTGGTGGATGGAGACTGGTTGGACCTCTGTTCAAGGAAGAAGCGGAGTGCCCTCAGGCCATCCTGGTGGGGGATTGTATGTCCATAGTGAAAAGGAGGCGGTTGGGGCTGGGAAACTGGAAACTGTTAAAGTGGCGGAGGGCGTTGGAAGAGTCTCGGATATAGGTGGGAAGAGGCTGGACAAGGGGAGAAAAAATAGAGTCAAGATAGGAAGAGATAAGTTCCGTGGGGCAAAAACAGGCTGAATCGATGGGTCTACCAGGGCAGTCCTGTTTGTGGATCTTGTGAAGGAGGCAGAAGCGGGCTGTGCGGGGTTGGGGAACTATGAGGTTGCCGGCCGTGGGGCGCAGATCTCCAGAGGAGATGAGGTCAGTGACAGTCTTGGAAATGGTGGTTTGATGTTCGGTAGTGGGGTCATGGTCCAGGTGGAGGTAGGAGGAGGTGTCGGAGAGTTGGCGTTCAGCTTCCGCTAGGTAGAGGTCGGTTCACCAAACAACAACAGTACCACCCTTGTCAGCAGGTTTAATGACAAATTCGTGGTTGGATCTAAGAGAATGGAGCGCTGCAAGTTCAGAGGGAGGTAGGTTGGAGTGAGTGAGGGGAGCAGAGAAATGGAGTAGGCCGATGTCACGGCGGCAGTTTGCAATGAAAATATCTAGAGAGGGTAAGAGGCCAGGGGGAGGGGTCCAGGTAGAACGGGAATTCTGAAAGTGGAGAAAGGGTCAGCCGTGCAGGGGGAAAACTCCTGGTCAAAGAAGTGGGCACGGAGGCGAAGGCGGCGAAAAAAGAGCTCAACATCGTGCCGAGCTCGAAATTCATTGAGGTGGGGGCGTAAGGGAATGGAGCTCAGGCCTTTGCTGAGGACTGATTGTTCGGGGTCAGAGAGGGGAAGGTCAGAAGGGATAGTGAAAACGCGGCAGGGTGTGAGATTGGGAGAAGGGGGTCAGAGGAAAGTGAAGGGGAAGAAGGTTCTGGAGGGGCGTTGGTGTTCAAGAGTTGATGAAGCTTGCAATCCTTGACATCAGAAAGGAAGAAAAAAAGTTTTTTGTTGAAGCGTCGGATGAGTCGAAGGATGAAATGGAACTGTGGACCCGGACAGCTTTGAGAAAGAGTGCGTCGGTGCTGCTGAAGAGAGAGGTCGAGAGTGTTCATGTGGCGCCGCATGGCGTTGAGCGTGGATCTCAAGATGCGGCGAGAGCAGTAGTTCAAGGAACGATGAATATCTTGGAGATATTTGTAATCCTGGGTGGATCCGAAACACGAAGGGTGGAAGTTTAGTTGGAATCCACGTGGAATAGTCGGAACTGGAGACAGTTGCTGAGGAAAGAGATGTGGCTGTGAAACCGAGTCTTGGCAGATACCTGATCTAACATGAGAAGAGAAACTGAAAGCAATGACGATGAACAAGGTTGAAGAGACAAATGGAAATCCCGTCGCAGAGAAGAGCAGAACTTTTTCAAGGTGGGCATTCATAGAAGAGAGGTGGCAGTGAACCACCTTCTTCTTCGGCAGTCCCTCGGAACCGAGGATGACTTGCTTCCACGTTAAAAATGAGTTCTCAGGTGACTGATGAGTCCAATGAGGGACCTACAGTCTCTGTCACAGGTGGGGCAGACAGTGGTTGAAGGGGCGGGTGGGTGGGGTGCTTGGGTTGACGTGCGCTCCTTGCGCTTGGCTTCCGCTTGCTCCCGGCGAAGAGACTCAAGGTGTTCGGCGCCTTCCCGGATGCTTCTCCTCCACTTTGTACAGTCTTGGGCCAGGGATTCCCAGGTGTTGGTAGGGATGTTGCACTATTTCAAGGAGGCTTTGAGGGTGTCCTTGAAGCGTGTCCTCTATCCACTTGGGGCTCTCTTGCCGTGTCGGAGCTCCAAGTAGAGCGCTTGTTTTGGGAGTCTCGTATCGGGCATGTGGACAATGTAACTCGTCCATCAGAGCTGATCGAGCATGGTCAAAGCTTCGATGCTGGGGATGTTGGCCTGAGCGAGAACACTGACGTTGGTGCGCCTATCCTGCCAATGGATTTGCAGGATCTTGCGGAGGCAGCGTTGGTGGTACCTCTCCAGTGCTTTGAGGTGCCTCACCATTTAAAAAATATTCTGTTTTTCTATTCTTCCTACCAAAGTGAATAACCTCATATTTCCCCACATTAGACTCCATCTGCCACCTTATTGCCCACTCACTTAACCTGTCTATATCCCTTTGCAGCCTCTTTCAGGCAGTGAACCAAACACTAATACAATGGCAAAATACTGCAGATGCTGGAAATCTGAAATAACAACAGAAAACGCTGGAAAAACTCAGCAGGCCAGGCAGCATCTGTGGAGAGAGAAACAGTTAACGTTTCAGGTTGAAGACCTGTCGTCAGAACTGGAAAAAAGCAGGAAATGGAAAGCAAGTTTAGGGGCTGGGAAAAGGGGGAGGGGATGAAGGAACAAAAGGGAAGGTCAGTGATAGGATAGAAAGCAGGAGAGATTAAGAGACATTGAGAGACATTAAGAGATATTCAAGGCAAGAGGAGGTGGTAATGGGACAGGTTAAGGAACAAAGGATGGCTCTAGATGAAGTGTGAATTGCGCTGGCAGAATGAAGGACAGCTGCCATGTGGGAGAGAAGTTAAAAAGGCCAAACAAAAAGTGTGGATAAAAAAAGAAAATATATATATGTGACAGGGGCCGAGGTTATGATCTGAAATTGTTGAACTCTATGTTGAGTCCAGAGGGCTGTAGAGTGCATAGTTTCTCGACATTTAAAAAATATTCTGTTTTTCTATTCTTCCTACCAAAGTGAATAACCTCACATTTCCCCACATTAGACTCCATCTGCCACCTTATTGCCCACTCACTTAACCTGTCTATATCCCATTGCAGGCTCTTTGTGTCCTCCACACAGCTTACTTTCCCACCTAGCTTTGTATCGTCAGCAAACTTGGATACATTACACTCGGTCCCTTCATCTAAGTCATGAATATAGATTGTAAATAGCTGAGGCCCAAGCACTGATCCTTGCAGCATCCACTAGTTACAGTCTGTCAACCGGAAAATGACCCGTTTATCGCTGATTGATCGTGAGCTTTCAGAAAACCGGCCTCCAGCAGCAGCAGTTTTCAGTTTTCAAATGTAGCTCCTCATGTCCCTTTCATTTCTGACCAGTCTACTCTCACCTAAAGTTGGCTCCCTATTCAAGCAGGAAATAGTATTGGCACCGACTCACAATATGGAAATACCCAGGACTCCAGGATTTGGGACAGGGACACATCCATGGGGCAGGCAGAAGTTCAGCACAGCCCACATCTGTCCTGGAAACGCTCCCACTGGAATTTCTGCTGATTATTCAGCAAAAATGTATTGTAACAGAAAACCGACCAGTAAAATCTAGTCAGTTACATAGAAACATAGAAGATAGGAGCAGGAGTAGGCCATTCGGCCCCTCGAGCCTGTTCCGCCATTCAATGTGATCATGGCTGTTCATCCAAATTCAGTACCCGGTCCCTGCTTTCTCCCCATACCCTTGATCCCTTTAGCCTTAAGAAATATATCCAACTCCTTCTTGAATATATTTAATGAATTGGCCTCTGCCGCCTTCCGTGGTAGAGAATTCCACAGGTTCACCACTCTCTGGGTGAAGAAATTCCTCCTCATCTCTGTCCTAAATGGCTTACCCCTTATCCTTAGACTGTGACCCCTGGTTCTGGACTCCCCGACCATCGGGAACATCCTTCCTGCATCTCGTCTGTCCAGTCCTGTCAGAATTTTATAAGTTTCAATGAGATCCCCTCTCATTCTTCTAAACTCCAGCGAGTACAAGCCCAATCGTCCCAATCTCTCCTCATACGTCATTCCCGCCATCCCAGGTATCAGCCTGGTGAATCTTCGCTGAACTCCTTCCATGGCAAGAACATCCTTCCTCAGATAAGGCGACCAAAACTGCACACAATACTCAAGATGTGGTCTCACCAAGGCCCTGTACAACTGTAGCAAGACATCCTTGTTCCTGTACTCAAACCTTCTCGCTACGAAGGCCAACATACCATTTGCCTTCTTAACCGCCTGCTGCACCTGCATGCTTACCTTCAGCGACTGGTGCACAAGAACACCCAGGTCTCGTTGCACTTCCCCTTCTCCCAATCTATTGCCATTCAGATAATAATCCGACTTTCTGTTTTTGCCACCAAAGTGGATAACCTCACATTTATCCATGTTATATTGCATCTGCCATGCTTCTGCCCAATCACCCAACCTGTCCAAATCATGCTGTAGTTTCTCGGCATCCTCCTCACAGCACACACGCCCACCCAGCTTTGTGTCATCTGCAAATTTGGAGATATTACATCTAGTTCCCTCGTCTAGATCATTAATATATTTTGTGAATAGCTGGGGTCCAAGGACCGATCCCTGCGGTACCCCACTAGTCACTGCCTGCCATTCAGAAAAAGACCCGTTTATTCCAACTCTTTGCTTTCTATCTGTCAACCAGTTCTCTATCCAAGTCAATACCTTGCACCCAATCCCATGTGCCTTAATTTTACACGCTAATTTCTTATGCGGGACCTTATCGAAAGCCTTCTGAAAGTCCAAATACACCACATCCACTGGTTCTCCCTTATCTATTTTACCAGTTACAGCCTCAAAAAATTCCAGTAGATTAGTCAAGCACGATTTACCTTTTGTGAATCCATGTTGACTTTGTCCGATCCTGTCACTGCTTTCCAAGTGCACTGCTATTACATCTTTTATAATGGACTCTAGCATTTTCCCCACTACCGATGTCAGGCTTACCGGTCTATAATTCCCAGTTTTCTCTCTACTACCTTTTTTGAATAGTGGGGTAACATTAGCTACCCTCCAATCCATGGGAACTGTTCCAGAGTCTATCGAATGTTGGAAGATGATCAGCAATGCATTTACTATTTCTAGGGCCACTTCCTTAAGTCCCCTAGGATGTAGATTATCAGGCCCTGGGGATTTATCGGCTTTCAATCCCATCAATTTCCCTAACACCATTTCCCTACAAATACTGCTTTCTTTCAGTTCCTACCTTTCTTCAGACCCTATGGCCTAGAAATTCAGTATAGCCACTTTTGGGGCGGTAAAGTCGGACGGCCGCTAAAGTTTGCGCCCGGCGCAAAGTCGTGCCCCCTTCGCCGATATTCAGTCGCATCGCCCCAAGAGGCTGCTGCTGCGCTAAAACAGGTGATGCACCACTATCTTTAGGCGCTAAGCCGGCGGTGCTGAGCGAGACCCCCGAGGCCGGGCGCAGCGCAGGTGCGGTGAGTTCTTGATTGACAGCAGACACGCTGGCGCCGGTGAGCTCTTAAAGGGGGAGGGTGCATTTGTTTTTTTGAAAGGCCGAAACTGGTGTATTTGTGTTTTTGCGGGGGGCTTCTCTCCATTTGTTTGTTATGTGGTAAGGGCAGAGGTATCAAAGTAATAAATCATCTCCTCCTCCTCCTCCTCCTCCTTCTCCTGAAGCCACAAGTACCTGTGCGAGTGTTGAGCCAAACGGCTCTCTACCTTTGTCTCTCTGCAACGATCCGTCTCTCACAAAGCAGGAGTGTTGCAAAACGGCTGCCTTTTCTACTGCAGGAGGAGTGCCCTTTAATTTGCGCCCCCCGCGCCCCGCATCGGCTGAGCACCGTTCCACTCAACAGTCGCTAGGGGCGCCAGGCGCACAATGGGGCGGCGCGACTGAAGTTCCGGTTGGGGGCGCACAAAGGGCGTTGCATGAGGAAATGACATCATGATCTGCGCGCGCAGCTGAGCGCGCGCAAAGACTTTGCGCCGGCGCTAAATCGCTACTGAAGTTGGGGCAAGGCGCAGATCGCGCAGCGCCCGGGCGCTAGCCGCCTAGCGCTCGGGCGCTAGCCGCCTAGCGCTCGACATCTACTCATAAGGCGCTAACGGCTGGCGCAACCAACTGAATTTCTAGGCCTATGTTCCTTGACATCTCTGGGAGGTTATTTATGTCCTCCTTTGTGAAGACAGAAACAAAACATGTATTTAATTGGTCTGCCATTTCTTTGTTCCCCATTATAAATTCCCCTGATTCTGACTGCAAGGGACCTACGCTTGACTTCACCAATCTTTTTCTCTTCACATATCTATAAATGCTTTTACAGTCAGTTTTTATTTTCCCTGCAGGCTTACTCTAATATTCTATTTTCCCTTTCTTAATTAATCCCTTTGTCCTCCATTGTTGAATCCTAAACTGCTCCCAATCCTCAGGTTTACTGCTTTTTCTGGCCAGTTTATATGTCCTCTCCTTGGATCTTATGCTATCCCTAATTTCCCTTGTTAGCCACGGTTGAGTCACCATTTTTGTTTTATTTTTAGGCCAAACTGGGATGAACAAATTCTGTAGTTCATCCATATGGTCTTTGAATGTTTGCCATTGCCTATCCACTGTCAACCCTTTGAGTGACATTCCCCAATCAATCCTACCCAACTCGCGCCTCAGACCATCGTAGTTTCCTTTATTTAAATTAAGGACCCTAGTCTCTGAGTCAACTACTTCTATGATATATTTATTATAAAAAGACAGGTCTCTTCTACTAATAGAGAGAGCTGTTTAATAGCTGGTGTCAGGAAGCTCACACCCACCTGTATTAATCACCGTCAGCATCTTTCTCCACACTCTGTACTGCAGTGACCCAATGTATTTCCCCACATTTATTAAAGGGTAAACCTTCTGCGGCTCTGGGAGAGTTCGCTTCGCTCTGCAACAGGAGATAAAGGTCAGTGTTGGATCATTCCAGGGTGGGCGAGAGATGTTAGAAATTAAATATTGACTCAAATCAAGGGTGTAAATTATACCTTTTCTCAGTTTCTGGAAATTTCTGCGGAACAAGAACAATTATTACTATTTGTGTTTAGAGAACATTTTATCACAAAAAGAAAGTAACAGACTGGATTCCACAGAAAAGTACATTCTAAACATGGAAAGTTATTGGACTGCCTCTTCCTGTCCTCACTGTACTGTGAGTTACTCCACAACATTACAACTGACTCGATCTGACTGCACAACACAACTCACAAAGCTACAATCCAATTGTACAATCCTGAAGAGTCTCAAAATCTGAGAGTTAAAGTATTATTTAAAGAGAGTCACTTTAATCTATTCAAGTTGTAATTTGCATGTGTCCTTTGCCCGAAAACACGGTCCTGCCTGTCTGATCCCGGACTGTCATTATCGCTCTCTGACTAGCAGCTGCAGTGTAAATGCACTCTCGGGGGAGAATGGTCTGACCGTTCTGAGGGGTTTCTTACTCTGTGTGAAGTTTATTTTCCTCAATGTTTGATTTGATGAAACTGTCCCCTTATAATAATATTTCACAGCAAACAAGCTCCAGATTTAGGAACTTCCATGTTAAAGACAGCCGTTAGTGCCCTTGGGTGTGAGACAGAAAACCAAATGTCACAGGTGATTGTTCTTATTTTGGTTAGTGAGTGAGATTTATATTAGTGATTGAGATAGAACAAGTCCAGTGAACTACAGACCAATTAGCTGAACGTCGGTAGTAGGAAAGATAATGGAATCCTTACTCAAAGATGTAACAGAAAAACATCTAGAATCTGAAAATATAATGAAGAATAGTCAGCACTGATTTCAAAAGGGAAGGTCATGCTTGACCAACCTTATTGAATTCTCTGAAGTAACAGAAAGGGTAGACAAGGGGAATTCAGTTGACGTAACATATTTGGATTTCCAAAAGGCCTTCGATAAGGCACTGCATAGTAGACTTGTGACTAAGGTCAGAACATGTGGAGTCAGGGGATAAGTAGCAGTATGGATAGCAAGCTGGCTACAGAACAGAAAACAGAGAGTAGGGGTTAAAAATAGTTACTCAGATTGACAAAAGGTGTAAAGTTGTGTTCCACAAGGATCGGTGCTGGGGCCACTGTTGTTCACCATTTACAGAAACCCTTTGGACTCGGGAATAGGAAGTACAATTTCAAAATTTGCGGATGACACCTATTTGGGGATATAGTTAATACCGAGAAGGACCGCGATAAAATAGAGAAAGACGTTAATAAACTTGCAGAATATGCATGTAATTGGCAGAATAATTTCAACATAGGCAAGTGTGAGGTGGTACATTTTGGTAGGAAGATAAGGAGGCCACATACTCCTTGGAAAATAAGTCCAAATGGGGAAGAGGAACAGAGGGATCTGGGGATACCAGATACACAAATCACTAGAAGTAGTGACACAGGTTAATAAGGCCATAAAAACAAACAAAGCACTGGGATTCATTTCTCGTGAATTGCAAAGCAGAGAAGTTATCTTAAACTTGTAGAGAACCTTGGCTAGACCACACTTGGAGTACTGTCTGCTGGTAAACAAGGGCCCTTGAGTATATCTTTTAATTATAGTGCAATTGGTGGGATTGATTTGATTTAATTTAATTTCAATTAATTAAAGGGTAAGTCATGGCAGGACAGCTTGGCCCCGTGGCATGCTTCTCCTGCGCTATGTGGGAAATCAGGGACACTTCCTGTGTTCCTGACGACCATGTGTGTGGGAAGTGTATCCAGCTGCAGCTACTGGCAGACCGCATTGCGGCGCTGGAGCTGCGAATGGATACATACTGGGGCATTCACAATGCTGAGGACGTCGTGGATAGCACGTTTAATGAGTTGGTCACACCGCAGGTAAAGGCTGCACAGGCAGGCAGGGAATGGGTGACCGCCAGGCAGAGTAGTAGGCGCAGGCAGGTAGTGCAGGGGTCCCCTGTGGCCACCCCCCTCTCAAACAGATACACCACTTTGGATATTGTTGGGGAGGATGGCTTATCAGGGGAAGGCAGCAGCAGCCAACTTCCTGGCACCAGGGGTGGTTCTGCTGCACAGGACAGGAGGAAAAAGAGGGGTAGAGCTATAGTAATAGGGGATTCTATTGTAAGGGGAACAGATAAGCATTTCTGCGGCCGCAAACGAGACTCCAGGAAGGTATGTTGCCTCCCTGGTGCAAGGGTCAAGGATGTCTCAGAGCGGCTGCAGAGCATTTTGGAAGGGGAGGGTGAACAGCCAGTTGTCATGGTGCATATAGGTACCAACAATATAGGTAAAAAATGGGATGAGGTCCTAAAAGCTGAATATAGGGAGTTGGGAGGTAAATTAAAAAATAGGACCTCAAAGGTAGTAATCTCAGGATTGCAACCAGTGCCACATGCTAGTCAGAGTAGAAATAGAAGGTTATTTCAGATGAATACGTGGCTAGAGGAATGGTGCAACGGGGAGGGATTCAAATTCCTGGGACATTGGAACCGGTTCTGGGGGAGGTGGGACCAGTACAAACTGGAAGGTTTGCACCTGGGCAGGACCGGGACCAATGTCCTAGGGGGAGTGTTTGCTAGTGCTCTGGGGGAGGGTTTAAACTAAAAGGGCAGGGGTTGGGAACCTGTGCAGGGAGACAGAGGAAAGCGAAACAAGGATAGAAGCAAAAGACAGGAAGGAGAAAAGCAAAGGTGGCAGTCAGAGAAATCCAGGGTTTAAATCAAACATGGTGACAGTAAATAATAATTCTAAAATGTCTAAGAGTGATAAAAAAACAAGCCTGAAGGCTTTGTGTCTTAATGCGAGGAGCATTCGTAATAAGGTGGATGAATTAGCTGCACAAATCGACATAAACGGATATGATATGATTGGGATTACGGAAACGTGACTCCAGGGTGACCAATGCTGGGAACTCAACATCCAGGGGTATTCAATATTCAGGAAAGGCAGGCAAAAAGCAAAAGGAGGTGGGGTAGCATTGCTGGTTAAAGAGGGGATTAACACAATTGTAAGGAAGGACATTAGCTCTGATGATGTGGAATCTGTATGAGTAGAACTGAGAAATACCAAGGGGCAGAAAACGTTAGTGGGAGTGTCATACAGACCCCCAAACAGTAATGCGGAGGTTGGGGATGGCATTAAACGGGAAATTAGAGACGCGTGCAATAAGGGCACAGCAGTTATCATGGGTGACTTTAATCTACATATAGATTGGGCCAACCAAATTATTAACAATACTGTGGAGGAGGAAATCCTGGAGTGCATACGGGATGGTTTCCTGGACCAATATTTCGAGGAACCAACTAGAGACCAGGCCATCTTAGACTGGGTATTATGTAATGAGAAAGGATTAATTAGCAATCTTGTTGTGCGATGCCCCTTGGGGCGGAGCGATCATAATATGATAGAATTCTTCATTAAGATGGAGAGTGAAGTCGTTGACTCAGAGACTAGGGTCCTGAATTTAAATAAAGGAAACTACGATGGTATGAGGCGCGAGTTGGGTAGGATTGATTGGGGAATGTTACTCAAAGGGTTGACGGTGGATAGGCAATGGCCTAGGACCCCAGCTATTCACAATATATATTAATGACCTAGATGAGGGAACTAGATGTAATGGCCTAGAAATTCAGTGGGCCTTGCGCCCACTTAGCGCCTAAAGAGGTCTTTTGCGCCGGCGGGGTGGTAGCGCTGAAATTGAGTGCAGCGGTATTGGCGGCGGTAGCCGTTAGCACTGCGCCGGGACCGATGACGTCATCGGTGTGCGTGGAGGCCCGTAACGCCCCGAAACCGCGCCGATCCCCATATTTATTTGCACCCGCCTCCTCCGAAGCGGGCGCAAACAGCGAACAGAAAAAGGGGCCGTCCTGCTGCCATAGTGGGGCGCTTTAAAGCTGAAGGTGCGGCCGGCCACTTTTTCGGCGGCCGCCTGCCCGCACCTCCTTCCCCGGCCTCCTCCACCCCCCCCCCGCGGCATTGCCGGCTGGTTTCCGTGGAGCCCGGCACTTCTCCGCTGTGCCGGGCTCTTTTGCCGGCACTCGCGATCAGGGCTCCGGCCGTTGCAGGCACCTCCCCCTTAAGAGAAGGGGGAGGCCTGCAGTACCGCAGCCTGCCGCACCGCATTGGGTGGCGCTGCGGCAACTAGCGCGCCGATATTCAGTTGCAGCGCCCCAAACGGAGGCGGGCACACCCTGGTATAGCGCCCGCTTCCGAATTGGGGCGCAGAAGACGAATATACGGCGTGCGCTAATGCCTCCCCGCCCAGCGCTAACTTTTGGGCGCGAGCGAGCTGCCCGCGCCCAAGTGAATTTCTAGGCCAATATCTCCAAGTTTGCCGACAACACAAAGCTGGGTGGGCGTGTGTGCTGTGAGGAGGATGCCGAGAAACTCCAGTATGATTTGGATAGGTTGGGTGATTTGGCAGATGCATGGCAAATATGGATAAATGCGAGGCTATCCACTTCAGTGGCAAAAACAGGAAGGCAGATTATTATCTGAATGGCAATAGATTGGGAGAAGGGGAAGTGCAACGAGACCTGGGTGTCCTTGTGCACCAGTCGCTCAAGGTAAGCATGCAGGTGCAACAAGCGGTTAAGAAGGCAAATGGTATGTTTCCCTTCATAGCGAGAGGATTCGAGTACAGGAGCAAGGATGTCTTGCTGCAGTTGTACATGGCCTTGGTGAGACCACACCTTAAGTATTGTCTGCAGTTTTAGTCGCCTTATCTGAGGAAGGATGTTCTTGCCATGGAGGGAGTGCAGCAAAGATTCTCCAGACTGATACCTGGGATGGCAGAAATGATGTATAAGGAGAGATTGGGTCGATTGGGCTTATACTCGCTGGAGTTTAGAAGAATGAGAGGGGATCTCATTGAAACTTATAAAATTCTAACAGGACCAGACAGACTAGATGCAGGAATGATGTTCCTGATGGCCGGGGAGCCCAAAACCAGGGGCCACAGTCTAAAGATAAGGGGCAAGCCATTTAGGACTGAGATGAGGAGGAATTTCTTCACCCAGAGAGTGGTGAACTTATGGAATTCTCTACCACAGAAGGCAGTTGAGGCCAACTCATTAAATATATTCAAGAAGGAGTTAGATATATTTCTTAATGCTAAAGGGATCAAGCGATATGGGTGTGATGAAATATTTCCATTCATCACTGCCTGTGACTGAGATCGGTTTCAGTGTCATTTCCCTTCCCCCAGACCTCATTGTATTGTGTACTGGAATGTGCTGTATTGTATACTGGAATGTGCTGGAATGTGCTGTGTGTAGGGCTCCTCCCATACCTGGCCCCGTTTGTAAGCAAGCTTCAGTCTAGCCCCAATCTCCAGAAGGACGACATCTCTCTCGCTTACGTGTTTCGTTCTAAGTTAATAAAAGCCTTGTTTTGTTCTGCTACCTTCGAGTCTTGAAATTATTGAGGCACATCAATTTTATTAACTTATTTTTTCAACACTATGGATCAACTCCTGAAACCCGAACGTTTGGATTTGGATCAACATGCTCCGGACGCATCAGCACGCTTCGGACACTGGTTTGAGTGTATGGAATTCTTCCTGGACAATTCCGCAGCCGTCAAAGACGCTACGGACGCTGCAAGGATGAGACTCGGAATTCTGCGGAATTGGGTAAGCCACCGGGTTTACCCCCTCATCCAAGACGCCGAGACGTACCTGGCCGCCTGCGACATCTTAAAGGTGCATTACCAGCAGCCTACGAATGAGGTGTATGCTAGGCACCTGCTCGCCACCCGCGCACAGCGGCCTGGGGAATCGGTGGAGGAGTTCCTAAGCACCCTGAAAATGCTTGGCAAAGACTGCAAGTGCCGAGATGTAAAAGCCGCGGTGTACACTGACGAGCTTGTTCACGATGCCTTCATCACAGGCCTTAACTCCACTTACATCCGGCAAAGACTGCTGGAAAAAACGGGGTTGGACCTGAAACAGGCTGCGGACACCGCGCGATCCCTGGATGTGGCCCAGAGAAACTCGGACGCCTACTCTTCAGCCCGCGCCGTCCACGCCGCCACGTGTGCACCGAGGGCACTGCCATCTTGGAAGGCATCTTCCCCGCCCGACAGCCCAACACCGGCTGGGCCCCGCTCTCCCCCCAGAAGCCCTACGACAGCCGCGACGCGTCAGGGACCCAACTGCTACTTCTGCGGGCAGCCAAAGCACACCAGAAACCTGTGCCCGGCGAAAGGCACCACCTGCTTTAAGTGCGGTAAGAAGGGGCACTTCGGGAAGGTGTGCAGAGGGAACCCCGCCGGAAAACCAACCGCCGGAAAACCTGCCACCGCCGCGTGTGCGCCGTGGGAGCGGCCATCTTGGACGCCATCTTGCCCGACCTCGTGGGGTCCGCCATCTTGTGAGCAGACAGCGTGGACGTCATCTTGTATCGATCAGGGCCCTACAGTGGCATCGGTCACAGTGGACCAGACCAGGCCGCACCCGCTATCCAGATCAATGGTGGACATCGAGGTAAACGGGTGCCGGGTTAAATGCTTAATTGACAGTGGAAGCACGGAGAGCTTTATCCACCCAGAACTGGCACAACAACTCTCCCTAAAGGTGGTCCCTACTCAGGGTACCATCTCTATGGCTGACAAAACCCAGACATCGACCATTCTGGGTTACTGCACGGTACAATTGTGCGTTAACGGAACTGTATATGATAATTTTAAAGTATTAATCATGAAGAACCTATGTGCGAGCGTGATCTTGGGCCTGGATTTCCAGTGCAACCACCAAAGCATCACGCTCAAGTACGGTGGGTCCCAGCCGCCCCTCACAGTGTGCGGTCTGGCTACCCTGAAGGTAAAGCCGCCTTCGCTATTCACGAACCTTACCCCTAACTGCCGGCCAATAGCGACCAAAAGCAGGAGGTACAGCTGGGAGGACAGGCGGTTTATCGCGACCGAGGTAGACAGGCTCCTGAAAGAGCGCATTATTGAACGCAGCAACAGCCCGTGGCGCGCCCAAGTGGTAGTGGTAAGGGGTAGCGAGAAGAAACGGATGGTGATCGACTATAGTCAAACGATCAACAGGTACACCCTACTAGACGCCTACCCGCTACCCCGCATATCAGAAATGGTGAACCAAATCGCCCAATACCGGGTGCTCTCCACCATCGACCTCAAGTCAGCGTACCACCAGCTCCCTATCAGACCAGAGGACCGCCCGTACACCGCCTTCGAGGCGAACGGACGCCTCTACCAATTCCTCAGAGTCCCCTTTGGGGTGACGAATGGGGTCTCGGTCTTCCAGAGGGAGATGGACCGCATGGTCGATGACCACCACTTGCAGGCAACCTTCCCCTACCTCGACAACGTCACCATCTGCGGTCACAACCAGCAGGATCACGACTCGAACCTCGAGAGGTTCCTGAAAACCGCACAAAAACTCAACCTCACCTACAACGAGGACAAGTGCGTTTACAACACCACGCGCCTTTGCATACTAGGCAGCGTGGTGGAGAATGGGGAAATCGGACCAGACCCCGACCGATTGCGCCCCCTACGGGAGCTGCCCCTGCCCAACACTCCCAAAGCCCTGAAAAGATGCCTGGGGTTATTTTCTTATTATTCCCAATGGGTCCCCAACTACTCCGACAAAGCCCGCCCCCTCTTGAAAGCATCCTCTTTCCCGCTCTCTGCTGAGGCCCACGCCGCCTTCAAAAGCATTAAGCAGGATATTGAGCGGGCCACGCTACAGGCAGTGGACGAGAACACTCCATTTCAAGTGGAAAGTGATGCGTCTGACTTCGCCTTGGCGGCCACCCTCAACCAGGCGGGGCGGCCCGTAGCTTTCTTCTCGAGGACCCTCCAAGGGCCCAAGATCAGACACTCCTCCGTGGAAAAGGAGGCCCAAGCCATCGTGGAGGCAGTGCGCCACTACCTAGCCGGCAAACGCTTCACCCTACTTACCGACCAGCGGTCGGTAGCGTTTATGTTCAATAATAAACAGAGGGGGAAGATTAAAAATGATAAGATTCTTAGGTGGCGGATCGAGCTCTCCACCTTCGAGTACGACATCATTTACCGGCCAGGGGCCCTTAACGAATCCCCTGACGCCCTCTCACGAGGGATGTGTGCCAGCGCCACCGGGGATCGGCTACAGACCCTCCACAACGACCTCTGCCACCCAGGGGTCACACGGCTGTTCCACTTCATAAAGTCCCGTAACTTACCCTACTCGATTGAGGAAGTTCGGTCCCTGACCAGGAACTGCCGCACTTGCGCTGAGTGCAAGCCTTGGTTCTACCGCCCAGATAGAGCCCACTTAATCAAAGCTACATGGCCCTTTGAGCGGCTCAGCTTAGATTTCAAGGGCCCCCTCCTGTCCGTCGACCGCAATGTTTACTTCCTGAACATTGTGGACGAATACTCCCGGTTCCCATTCGCCTTCCCCTGCCCAGACATGACCAGCGCCACGGTCATTAAATGCCTCAACAGCCTGTTCTGCCTGTTCGGTATGCCGAGCTACATCCATACGGATAGGGGGGCATCCTTCATGAGTGAAGAGCTACGCCAGTACATGCTGTCCAGGGGGATCGCCACGAGCCGTACCACCAGCTACAACCCCCGGGGTAACGGCCAAGTGGAGCGGGAGAACGGGACAGTATGGAAAGCAGTCACTCTAGCTCTAAGGACCAAGGGCCTCCCTATCTCCCGCTGGCAGGAAGTCCTCTCGGATGTGCTCCATTCGATACGGTCGCTATTGTGTACGGCCACTAATACCACGCCTCATGAACGAATGTTTGTCTTTCCACGGAAATCCACCTCAGGCGTATCCATGCCGTCATGGCTCTCCACCCCAGGTCCGGTATTCGTGCGAAGGCATGTGAGGGGCCACAAGACGGACCCTCTCGTGGAGCCAGTACACCTACTCCACGCCAACCCCCAATACGCATATGTCCGGCACGCCGACGGAAGGGAGGACACCGTGTCCATAAAAGACGTCGCCCCAGCCAGCATCGACAACAACCACGGCAATAGCGGCAACGACAATCACAGCAACTCTTACCCACCCACTACTCTTTCATCACCCCCGGAAGAACACCGACCAACGGCACCCCCACCAACTACCCCTTCAACAACCCTGGCGGCACCCCCGGCAGAGACCCAGGAGGCTACCGGGGACACCCAGCCGACACCCGCAGCACCGCAACAGCCACGTCGGTCGCAGAGGACTATCAAACCCCCGAACAGACTAAATCTATAGAAGGGGTGAATGTGATGAAATATTTCCATTCATCACTGCCTGTGACTGAGATCGGTTTCAGTGTCATTTCCCTTCCCCCAGACCTCATTGTATTGTGTACTGGAATGTGCTGTATTGTATACTGGAATGTGCTGTGTGTAGGGCTCCGCCCATACCTGGCCCCGTTTGTAAGCTAGCTTCAGTCTAGCCCCAATCTCCAGAAGGACGACATCTCTCTCGCTTATGTGTTTCGTTCTAAGTTAATAAAAGCCTTGTTTTGTTCTGCTACCTTCGAGTCTCGAAATTATTGAGGCACATCAATGGGGAGAAAGCAGGGATCGGGTACTGAATTTGGATGATCAGCCATGATCTCATTGAATGGCGGAGCAGGCTTGAGGGGCCGAATGGCCTATTCCTGCTCCTATCTTCTATGTTTCTATGTTTCTGTCAGCATTTCTGGTCTCCATATTATAACAAAAAGATAGAGGCCCTGGAGAAGGTGCACAAAAGATTTACTAGAATGATACCAGAACTGAGAGGTTGCACCAATTAGGAAAGAGTGAACAGGCTGGGGCTGTTTTCTCTAGAAAAGAGAAGACTGAGGGGTGACCTGATGGAGGTCTTTAAGACTATGAAAGGGTTTGATAGACATAGAGAAGATGTTTCCACTTGCAGGGGAGACCAGAACTAGAGACCATAAATACAAGAAAGTCACTAATAAATCCAATAGTGCCTTTAACGTAATAAAACTTCTTTACCCAGAGAGTGGTGAGAACGTGGAACGCACTACCACATGGAGTGGTTGAGGTGCATAATATAAATACATTTAAGGGGAAGCTAGATAAACACGAGGAAGAAAGGAATAGAATATGTTGATGGGCTTAGTCTACGAAGGGTGGGAGGAGGCTCGTGTGGAGCACAAACACCAACATGGGCCTGTTGGGCCGAAAGGCCTGTTTCTGTGCTGTAAATACACTGTAATTCAATGTAATATTCCAGGTTTTGATGGCACACCCTGCACGGTCTTGAAGACTGTGTCAAAGAGGGACGAAGGAAACAAAAAACAAATAAATAAACAGCTACCATTAAAAACTTGATGCTGTCCTGTTCACTCAGCTCTTGTTCAATATCCTGAACAGTAACTGAAAGCGATGAGATTTCCTCCGTTATCTTCTCAATCCTCCCCTTCATCTCCTGACTGTTTTTCTCTTTCTCCAGTTTCAGATCTTCCAACTCAATCCTCTCCTCCTCACGGAGAAACTGGTGAAGTTTTTCAAATTCTGCTTTAATCTGTTTCTCTGTCTTTACGCCTTGGTCCTTTGGAAAAGAATAGTGAGATTGAAAAAACAAATGAGCATTTTAAAAAGGTTGTGCAGCCTGTGCAGTTCTCTTCATACAAGAATCTTTTAGAGAAAAACATTCTCTGCTGCAGTGAAATCCAGTTAATGGGGACCAGATGATAATTTATTCAGAAGAGGGAGCTTTAACTGTGGATCGAGCTGCTGTATTTTCTTTAACTCCGGTTTCACCAGCACAAGGGAAGTGTCTGTGCTAATTCAATGATTATCTAAATTGAGATTTTACTTTGGTAATGGACATTCAACGGTTCAAAGAAAAACAAATCGTGATTGGAAAATATACAACAAAGTGACATCAAATGTACCTGAATGTGGGTTAATGTTTCCACATAATCACTTTTTACAGCGTCACATTCCTTCTTCTTGTCCTGGACCGGCTTCAGTAAGGTTCGCAGCTCCTCCTGAACAAAGATCAGTTAATTTGTACACTTTTGTGCCATAAACAGCTGAAAATTAAATACCATCTAGTGTAATCAATGAAAATTCTCAGAGCATTCATTCCCTCGAATATAGAAGATTAAGGAGTGATCTAACTGAGGTGTTTAAGATGATTAAAGGAGTTGCGAGGGGAGATAGAGAGAAACTATTTCCTCTGGTGGGAGCGTCCACAAGGGGGCAGAACCTTAAAATGAAAGCCAGGCCGTTCAGGGGTGATGTCAGGAAGCACTTCTTCACACAAAGGGTAGTGGAAATCTGGAACTCTCTCCCCCAGGTACAGCAAGTAATCAAAAAGGCAAGTGGAATGTTGGCCTTTATTTCAAGGGGTTTGGAGTCTAAAAGCAGGGAAGTCCTGCTACAACTGTACAGGGTATTGGTGAGACCACACCTTGAGTGCTGCGTACAGTTTTGGTCTCCTTATTTAAGGAAGGATATACTTGCATTGGAGGCAGTTCAGAGACAATTCACTAGGTTAATACCTGAGATGAGGGGGTTGACTTATGAGGAAAGGTTGAGCAGGCTGGGCCTATACTCATTGGAATTTAGAAGAATGAGAGGTGATCTTATTGAAACATATAAGATACTGAGGGGGCTCGACAAGGTAGATGCAGAGAGGATGTTTCCTCTCGTGGGGAAATCTAGAACTCGAGGGCATAGTTTCAGAATAAAGAGTCACCATCTTAGAACTGAGATCAGGAGGAATTTCTTCTCTGAGGGTTGTAAATCTGTGGAATTCTCTGCCCCAGAGAGCTGTGGAGGCTGAGTCATTAAATACTATGGGGCAGTAATTCCTCCCCAAACGCGTGAGTACGGAAGGGGTACTCGCGCGTCTGGCCGGAGGAAATGCCGGTTTTCAGCATGCACAGTGCATGCGCTGAAAACCGGCATTTCCTCTCCTCTAACCCAAGAGTTGAAGAGGCTAGCGCGTGCACTGTAGGGGGCAGCGCGTGCGTCTTGGATTTCCTCTGTTTTAGGGGATTTGCGCATGTGTAAAGGCCTCCGGTCTTTACGCTTGTAAAAAGCACACGTAAGTATTTCTTTTTACAGGTAAGTGGTGTTTTAGTGCAATTTAGAATTTTTTTCCCACAGGTTTATTATTTTAAAGAATCTACAATAAGGTAAGTTTAGTTTTAGACCCTTTTTTATTAAAAAATTATTTTTTTCAAAAAAAATTATTGTTTAAATTATTTTTTTAAACTTATTTATACTTAAGTTAATAATTGGGATGTTTTTAAAATTTTTATTTAAAATTTAAATAGTGTTTTGGTCCCCCGTAGTTTTCATGAGTTTGACAGTTCTTACTCTCAAACTCATGAATGAACCTTCCCCTCCCCTGATTGGTTGTACAGTGCTCACCTGATCCCAGCCGGCACATCGCACTAACTACGCCGCTGGATCAGGTAAGCACTGCGCGCTGACATCAGAACCGGGCCTGTGACAGGAAATGCAAGCAGGCCCGGGCTTCAGATGTCAGCGCGCAGGGTGAGTGCAGATCGGGGGCTTGCACGCGCGGCAAGCCCCCGACACCAAGTTCTGGCCCAATAAAGGTGGAGATAGACAGATTTTTGCAAGATAAAGGAGTGAAGGGTTATGGGGAGCAGGCAGAGAAGTGGCTTTGAGCCCAAGATCAGCCATGATCTTATTGAATGGCGGAGCAGGCTCGAGGGGCCAAGTGGCCTATTCCTGCTCCTATTTCTTATATTCTTAAAAAGCTGTAAGGCTGAGGGTCAATTGAAAATGTCAAAACTGAGATTGATGGATTTTTGTTAGCAAGGATATTAAGGGTTACAGAACCAAGCCAGCTAGATGGAGTTAAGATACAGGTCAGCCATGATCTAACTGAATGGCAAAACAGGCTCAATGGGCTGAACAACCTATTCTTGCTCCTATGTACAGCTCTCAGACTTTTATGGGGCCTCTTTTTCTTCACATTCAGCAGTTTCTGAGATAGATTTTGAGCTTGCTATCTGGCATAAAACTGGCGTTAGGGATCGGCCACCCGCTACAGGAACCACCTGATTCCATTTCCTTTTCATCATGAATGTTTGATCCGAAATATGAAGTTAATAGAGAATTTGAGAGGCTTTGGTTTATTATAAGCTGATTTGAAGTGCTGACCAGAAATTAACTCGACTCTTACTGTACTTACTCATGTTGAACCCATGCTGTTGAAACCATTTCTCTTACTAATAAACAACCATGCCGTAGACACCATTACACCCAGGGGTAAATGCCACAGGAGTTCCACTGCTTTATAATACAATGTTAATCTAGTGAGTCGGTCATATCTCAAAGTGTTACATGCGTCACAGTCGAAAGGGTCAAATCTCAAAATGTCAATCATACTCCTACCTGATTGGCTGAAATAACTACTCTGTTGTTAACCATGTTGATTTGCACAGGTAGAGACAGGAGATTCGCCCAAGCAGGAACTACCAATCCACCTAGAACCAACCAATGAAGTTGTTCTGTTTTTCCTCAATCCTACCAATCAGGGCCCAGAAATTGCAACAAGATGAACCAATGAAAGTTACTCAAATCTTTCTTTACTGATGTATTTTCACTGCCAGGTTGTTTCCTCAGCTACTCCAATAGATACAGGTTAAAATACGTGTTACTAGTAAATTCCCCGTCGCATTGCCGAGAGCTGGTTAAAGATAAGGGAGCTGAGAGGTGAGTATTGGGTGAGTTTTTATGGTAAGTTTTTTGTTTTGTTTTGAGTATATTTCTGCGAAGTAGTTCGTGGCCTATCTAACAGAGGGAAGTGCTGATTGGAGGATAGCTGTTAAGTGTTTCTTGTTAAGTTTTAAGTTTAGTTCTGGTAAATAGAGGACTGGCAGGGCAGCTCAGTCCCGTGAATTGCACATGCTGTGCCATGTGGGAAATCCTGGATGCTTCTTGGGGCCTGGATGACCACGTGTGCAGGAAGTGTCACCAACTGCAGCAACTCGAGCTCCGGGTTTCTAGTGTTGTTGGGGAGGGTTTAAGTTAGCTTGGCAGGGGGATGGGCACCAGCATATAGGAGTAGATAAGAGGCATAAAGTGCATAAAAGAGTGAGAATGTTGGATAGTACTAGAGAAGAAAGTAGTGCTAGAGGCGGAAGTAGTACCATATTAGATTGGAGCAGACTAAGAAAGATTACGTAAAATTCAAAAATGGGTTTAAATTGCATGTATGTAAACACACAAAGTGTGGTGAATAAGGTTGGTGAGCTACAAGCACAATTAGCTGTGGGGCAATATGATGTGGCAATAACAGAAATGTGGCTTAAAACGGTGAGGACTGGGCACTTGATATTCAAGTGTACAAGGTGTTCAGAAAGGATAGGGAAGGTAAATAGGGAGGTTGGGTGGCAGTGCTGATTAAGGAAAACATTGTAGTGTTGGAAAGAGAGGATGTTCTTGAGAGGGCAAGGACAGAATCTATTTGGTTAGAGTTGAGGAGCAAAAAGGGTATGATCACGCTATTGGGGGTATTCTATAAGCCTCCAAATAGTGAGAGGCAGGTAGAGGAGCAAATCTGCAGGGAAATCGCAGAGATATGCAAGAGATATAAATAGAGTGGCGATATTGCAGGACTTTTTCTTATTCATTTATGGGATGTGGGCGTCACTGGCAATATTGGCATTTATTGGCCGCCCCTAATTGCCCTTGAGAAGGTGGTGATGGGCCGCCTTCTCGAACCGCTGCAGTCCATGTGGTGAAGGTACTCCCACAGTGCTGTTAGGTAGGGAGTTCCAGGATTTTGACCCAATGACGATGAAGGGTCGGTGAAATACTTCTAAGTCATGATGGTGTGTGACTTGGAGGGGAACTTGGAGGTGGTGGTGTTCCCATGCACCTGCTGCCCTTGTCCTTCTAGGTGGAAGAGGTCGCGAGTTTGGGAGGTGCTGCCGAAGAAGCCTTGGCGAGTTGCTGCAGTGCATCTTGTAGATGGTACACACTGCAGCCATGGTACACCAGTGGTGGAGAGAGTGAATGTTTACGGTGCTGGATGGGATGCCAATCAAGCGGGCTGCTTTGTCCTGGATGGTGTCGAGCTTCTTGAGTGTTGTTGGAGCTGCACCCATCCAGGCAAGTGGAGAATATTCCATCATACTCCTTACTTGTGCCTTGTAGATGGTGGAAAGGCTTTGGGGAGTCAGGAGGTGAGACACTCACCGCAGAATACCCAGCCTCTGACCTGCTCTTGTTGCCACTGTATTTATGTGGCTGGCCCAGTTAAGTTTCTGGTCAATGGTGTCCCCCAGGATGTTGATGGTGGGGGATTCGGTGATGGTAATACCGTTGAATGTCAAGGGGAGGTGGTTAGACTCTCGCTTGTTGCAGATAGTCATTGCCTGGTACTTGTGTGGCATGAATGTTACCTGCCACTTATCAGCCCAAGCCTGAACGTCGTCCGGGTCTTGTTGCATGCGGGCATGGACTGCTTCATTATCTGAGGAGTTGTGAATAGCACTGAACACTGTGCAGTCATCAGCGAACCCATTTCTGACCTTATGTTGGAGCAAAGGTCTTTGATGAAGCAGCTGAAGATGGTTGGGCCTAAGACACTGCCCCAAGGAACTCCTGCAGCGATGTCCTGGGGCTGTGATAATTGATCTTCAACCACCACAACCACCTTCCTTTGTGCTAGGTATGACTCCAGCCAGTGGAGAGTTTTCCCCCCTGATTCCCTTTGACTTCTGTTTTACTAGGGCTTCCTGATGCCGCACTCGGTCAAATGCTGCCTTGATGTCAAGGGCAGTCACTCTCACCTCACCTCTGGAATTCAGTTCCTTTGTCCATGTTTGGACCAAGGCTGTAATAAGGTCGGGAACCGAGTGGTCTTGGTGGAACCCAAACTGGGCATCAGTGAGCAGGTTATTGGTGAGTAAGTGTCACTTCATAGCACTGTCGATGACAGCTTCCATCACTTTGCCAATGATTGAGAGTAGACTGATGGGGCGGTAATTGGTCAGGTTGGATTTGTCCTGCTTTTTGTGGGCAGGACCTACCTGGGCAATTTTCCACATTGTCGGATAAATGCCAGTGTTGTAGCTGTACTGGAACAGCTTGGCTAGAGGCATAGCTAATTCTGGAGCACAAGTCTGCAGCACGATAGCCGGAATATTGTCAGGGCCCATAGCCTTTGCTGTATCCAGTGCACTCAGCCGTTTCTTGATATCACGTGGAGTGATTCAAATTGGCTGAAGACTGGCTTCTGTGATGGTGGGGACCTCAGGAGGAGGCCGATATGGATCATCCACTCAGTACTTCAGGCTGAAGATGGTTGCAAATGCTTTTGCCTTGTCTTTTGCACTCACATGCTGGGCTACACCATCATTGAGGATGGGGATATTCTGTTGCAACTCTGTTGGTCGGAGTATAAATCAGGAAATAGTTGGGGCTTGTAATAAGGGAACAGCTATAATCATGGGGGATTTTAACTTTCATATTGACTGGACTAATCAAATTGGGCATGGCAGCCTTGAGGAAGAGTTCATAGAGTGTATTAGGGATGGGTTCCTTGAGCAATATGTAACTGAACCAACCAGAGGGCAAGCAATCTTAGATCTGGTCCTGTGTAATGAGACAGGATTAATAAAAAATGTCCTAGTAAAGGATCCCCTTGGAATGAGTGACCATAATATGGTTGAGTTCCAAATTCAGTTTGAGGGTGAGAGAGTTGGATCTCAAACTGAGCTTAAATAAAGGAGACTATGAAGGTATGAGAGTAGAATTGACTAAAGTGGACTGGGAAAACAGATTAAAGTGTAAGACGGTACAAGAGCAGTGGTCTACATTCAAGAAGATATTTCACATCTTTCAAGATAAATATATTCCACTGAGGAAAAAGGGGAGTAAAAGAAAAGACAGCCATCCGTGGCTTAGTAAAGTAATAAAGGATAGTATCCGACTGAAAACAAAGCCAAATCTAGTGGGAGGATAGAAGATTGGGAAGCATTTAAAAGCCAACAAACAATAACTAAAAGATTAATTAAGAAAGTGAAGATAGATTATGAAAGTAAACTAGCAAAAAGTATAAAAACAGACAGCAAGAGTTTCTACAGCTATATAAAAAGAAAAAGGGTGGCTAAAGTGAACGTTGGTCCCTTAGAGGATGAGACCGGGAAACTAGTGGTGGGGAACACGGAGATGGCAAAGACGCTGAACAAATATTTTGTATCAGTCTTTACAGTAGAGGACACTAAAAATATCCCAACACTGGACAAACAGGGGGCAATGGGGGGAGAGGAGCTAAACACAATTAAAATCACTAAGGAGATGATACTCGGTAAAATAATGGGACTTAAGGCGGATAAATCCCCCAGACCTGATGGCCGACATCCTAGGGTCTTGAGAGAAGTGGCGGTAGGGATTGTGGATGCATTGGTGATTATTTTCCAGAACTCCCTGGACTCAGGAAAGGTCCCGGCAGATTGGAAAACTGCTAATGTAACACCCTTATTTAAGAAGGGAAGTAGACAAAAAGCTGGAAACTATAGACCAGTTAGCCTAACATCTGTGGCAAAATGTTGGAGTCCATTATTAAGGAAACAGTAACAGAGCACTTGGATAAACATAATTTAATAGGACAGAGTCAGCATGGTTTTATGAAGGGGAAGTCATGTTTGACAAATTTGCTCGAATTCTTTGAGGACGTAACATACAGGGTGGATAAAGGGGAACCAGTGGATGTAGTGTATTTGGACTTCCAAAAGGCATTTGACAAGGTTCCACACAAAAGATTACTGATCAAGATAAAAAATCACGGGATTGGGGGTAATATACTGGCATGGGTGGAAGATTGGCTATCTAACAGAAAACAAAGAGTTGGGATAAATGGTTCGTTCTCGGGCTGGCAATCAGTAACCAGTGGTGTTCCGCAGGGGTCAGTGCTGGGACCCCAACTCTTTGCAATCTATATTAATGATTTGGAGGAAGGGACCGAGTGCTACATATCCAAGTTTGCCGACGGCACAAAGATGGGAGGGAAAGTAGTGAGTGAGGAGGACATAAAAAAACTGCAAAAGGAGATAGACAGGCTAAGTGAGTGGGCAGAGATTTGGCAGATGAAATATAATATTGGAAAGTGTGAGGTTATGCACTTTGGCAGAATAAAATCAAAGAGCAAGTTATTACCTAAATGGAGAGAAAGTGCTACAGTACAAAGGGATCTGGGGGTCCTGGTGCATGAAACACAAAAAGTTAGTATGCAGGTGCAGCAGGTGATCAGGAAGGCCAATGGAATCTTGGCTTTTATTGCAAGGGGGATGGAGTATAAAAACAGGGAAGCCTTGCTGCAGTTATACAGGGTATTGGTGAGGCCACACCTGGAATACTGCGTGCAGTTTTGGTTTCCATATTTAAGAAAAGATATACTTGCTCTCGAGGCGGTTCAGAGAAGGTTCACTCGGTTGATTCCGGAGATGAGGGGGTTGACGTATAAGGAAAGGTTGACTAGGTTGGGCGTCTACTCATTGGAGTCCAGAAGAATGAGAGGCGATCTTATCGAAACATATAAGATTGTGAGGGGGCTTGATTGGGTGGATGCGGTGAGGATGTTTCCACTGATGGGTGAGACTAGAACTAGGGGGCATAATCTTAGAATAAGTGGCTGCCCTTTCAAAACTGAGATGAGGAGAAACTTCTTCACTCAGAGGGTAGTAAACCTATGGAATTTGCTACCCCAGAGAGCTGTGGAAGCTGCAACATTAAATAAATTAAAAACGGAGATAGACAGTTTCCTAGCAGATAAGGGAATTCGGGGTTACGGGGAGAGGGCAGGGAAGTGGACGTGAGTCTAGATTCGGATCAGCCGTGATCCTATTGAATGGCGGAGCAGGCCCAAGGGGCCGTATGGCCTACTCCTGCTCCTACTTCTTATGTTCTTATGTTCTTATGGGGATATTCATGGAGCCTCATCCTCCCGTTAGTTGTTTAATGGTCCACCATCATTCACGATTGGATGTGGCAGGACTTCAGAGCTTTGATCTGATCTGTTGATTGTGGGATCGCTTAGCCCTGTCTATAGCATGCTGCTTCCGCTTTTTAGCATGCATGTAGTCCTGTGTTGCAGCTTCCCCAGGTTGGCACCTCATTTTTAGGTACACCTGGTGTTGCTCCTAGCATGCTTTTCTACACTCCTTATTGTACCAGGGTTGGTCCCCTGGCTTGATGGTAATGGTAGAGTGAGGGATATGCCGGGCCATGAGGTTACAGATTATGGTGGAATACAATTCTGCTGCTACCTAATTACCCAAATCTTGATTGGGATAATGCTATGGTAAAGGGAAAGGAGGGGGAGGAATTTCTGAAATGTCTTCAGGAGAATTTCCAGTATGTTCTTGGCCCAACTAGGAAGTAGGCATTGCTGGATCTGGTGCTGGGCAATGAGGTGGGCCAGGTTGACCAAGTGTCTGTGGGAGAACATTTGGGTACGAGTGATCATCGTTTCATAAGATTTAGATTAGCAATGGAGAGGAGCAAGGAACAATCTCAAGTGGAACTTCTAAACTGGAATAGGGCTAACTTCAATGGGATGCAAAAGGATCTAGCCAAGGTAAAATGGAACCAAAGACTGACAGGAAAAACTGTAATGGAACAATGGGTGATCTTTAAGGAGGAGATGTTCCAAGTACAGGCTAGGTACATTCCAACAAGAGGGAAGGGTAAGGGAGCCAAAGCAAGGGCTCCTTGGATGACGAGGGAGATAGAGAAGATGTTGAAACAAAAAAAAGAGGGTGTATGATGCATGTCAGGTGAATTCATCAAGTGAGAACCAGACCAAATACAATAGGTTGAGAGGGGAAGTGAAGGTAAAAGTAAGATTCGCAAAGAGAGAATATGAGATTAGAATGTCGGTTAACATAAAAGGGAACCCAAAAATCTTCCACCGACATATAAACAGTAAGCGGGTAGTAAGAGGCGAGGTGGGACCTTTTCAGGACAATGAAGGTGATATATGCTGAGAGGCGCAGGGCAAGGCTAGAATACTCAATGAGTACTTTGTATCGGTGTTTACTAAGGAGGTGGATGCTGACAAAATATTGGTAGAAGCGGAAAAGGTAGAAGCAATAGAAGGGTTGAAAATTGATAGGCCGGATGTAGTAGAAAGTCTGGGTATGCTTAGAGTGGATAAGTCGCCTGGTCCAGATGGCTTGCATCCCAGGTTGCTAAGGGACGTGGGGGAGGAGATAGCGGAAGGGCTTGCCATAATTTTCCAATCTTCCCTAGATGCGGGGGAGGTGCCTGAGGATTGGAAAGTGGCAAATGTGACACCATTGTTCAAGAAAGGGTGTAAGAACAATTCTAGTAACTACAACTACAGTTTAACATCAGTGGTGGGTAAAGTTTTAGAAACAATAATCAAGGAAAAAATTAACGGGCACTTGGAGATCGTGTTTGACTAATCTAATTGAATTTTTTGATGAAGTAACAGGGAGGATTGATGCAGGGAATGCAATGGATGTTGTCTACATGGATTTTAGGAAGGCGTTTGACAAAGTACCACATAGAAGGCAGATTAACAAAATTGAGGCTCATAGAATAGGTGGGTCAGTGGCAGCTTGGATAAGGAATTGGCTTAAGGACAGAAAACAGCGAGTTGTGGTAAATGGCTGTTTTTCAGACTGGAGGATGGTAGACAGTGGTGTTCCCCAAGGGTCAGTGCTGGGGCCACTGCTTTTTTGATATATATACATGACTTGGACATTGGAAAACAGAATACAATTTCTAAATTTGTCGATGGCACCAAACTTGGGGGTGTGGCAATCAGTGATGATGATACCAATCAACTGCAACAGGACATAGATAGGCTAGTAGAATGGGCAGACAAGTGGCAGATGAAATTTAATATGGAAAAGTGTGAGGTGATGCATTTTGGCAGAAGGAACAGAGAGAGGCAATATACACTTAATGGCACAGTTTTAAAGAGTGTGCAGGGATATAGGGACTTGGGAATTAATGTGCATAGGTCCCTGAAGGTGGCAGGACATATTGAGAGAGTGGTTAGCAAAGCATATGGGATCTTGGGTTTCATAAATAGAGGTATTGAGTACAAAAGCAGAGAAGTTATGCTGAATCTTTATAAAGCGCTGGTTAGGCCACAACTGGTGTTTTGTGTCTAGTTCTGGTCACCACATTTTAGGAAGAATGTGAAGGCCCTTGAGAGGGTGCAGAGGAGATTTACCAGAATGGTTCCGGGGATGGGGGATCTTAGCTACAAGGACAGGTTGCAGAAGCTGGATTTGTTTTCAAAGGAGGTTGAGGGGTGATTTGATAGAGTTGTACAAGATTTTGAAAGTTTTGGATGGGCTAGACAGAGAAAGGTTGTTCCGACTAGTTGATGGTACAAGGACTAGGGGACACAGATTTAAGGTTTCGGGCAAGAGGTACAGGGGGGATGTGAGGAAAAACTTTTTTACGCAGCGAGTGGTGAGGACCTGGAACTCGCTGTCGACGGAAGTGGTGGAAGCGGAGACACTCAATGTTTTCAAGGGGAGACTTGATAGGAAATTTAGGGAAATAAACTTGCAGGTCTACGGGGATAGAGCAGGGGAATGGGACTGAATACATTGCTCTGCAGTGAGCCGGCGCAGACTCGCTGGGCCGAATGGCCTCCTTCTGTGCCTCTATGATTCTATATCGTTGTTTTCCATTCGGAAGCTGGTGGTGGAATTGGGAGAAAGAATTCAGAAACTCACCCCACAGAGCCTCCTAGAGTGCAGAGTCTGCAACTACATCATAGCAATGCTGACAGGGCACTTTACAATGGGAAATGGTGACACAAAAATATAACCAAAAATGGTGATAATAGGAAGTAGGTTTGAGGACAGCCACTATGTGTTCTCCACAAGATTTTTAGTAATATACAGATAACATAACAAGCATCTAGAAACTGATACAATTACATAGAATGTACAGCACAGAAACAGGCCATTCGGCCCAACTGGTCTATGCTGGTGTTTATGCTCCACAGGAGCACCCCCCCACCCCTCTTCATCTACCCCCATCAGCATAACCGTCTATTCCTTCCTCCCTCATGTACTTATCTAGCTTCCCTTTAAATACATCTATGCTATTTGCCTCAACTACTCATTGTGGTAACAAGTTCCACATTTCTCCTGTAATAGCAGAGCACTTGGAAAGCAGTGACAGGATCGGACAAAGTCAACATGGATTTACAAAAGGTAAATCATGCTTGACTAATCTACTGGAATTTTTTGAGGATGTAACTGGTAAAACAGATAAGGGAGAACCAGTGGATGTGGTGTATTTGGACTTTCAGAAGGCTTTCGATAAGGTCCCACATAAGAAATTAGCGTGCAAAATTAAGGCACATGGGATTGGGGGCAAGGTATTGACTTGGATAGAGAACTGGTTGGCGGACAGAAAGCAAAGAGTTGGAATAAACGGGTCGTTTTCTGAGTGGCAGGCAGTGACTAGTGGGGTACCGCAAGGATCGGTCCTTGGACCCCAGCTGTTCACAATATATATTAATGATCTGGACGAGGGAATTGGATGTAATATCTCCAAATTTGCAGACGACACAAAGCTGGGTGGGAGGGTAAGCTGTGAGGAGGATATCGTGAAACTCCAGTACGATTTGGGCAGGTTGGGTGATTGGGCAGAAAAATGGCAAATGCACTATAATGTGGATAAATGTGAGGTTATCCACTTTGGTGGCAAAAACAGGAAGGCAGATTATTATTTGAATGGCAATAGATTGGGAGAAGGGGAAGTGCAAAGAGACCTGGGTGTTCTTGTGCACCAGTCGCTGAAGGTAAGCATGCAGGTGCAGCAGGCAGTTAAGAAGGCAAATGGTATGTTGGCCTTCGTAGCAAGAGGGTTCGAGTACAGGAACAAGGATGTCTTGCTACAGTTGTACAGGGCCTTCGTGAGACCGCACCTTGAGTACTGTGTGCAGTTTGGGTCGCCTTACCTGAGGAAGGACGTTCTTGCCATGGAAGGAGTGCAGTGAAGATTCACCAGGCTGATACCTGGGATGGCAGGAATGACGTATGAGGAGAGATTGTGTCGATTGGGCTTATACTCACTGGAGTTTAGAAGATTGAGAGGGGATCTCATCGAAACCTATAAAATTCTGTCAGGCCTGGACAGACTAGATGCAGGAAGGATGTTTCTGATGGCCGGGGAGTCCAGAACCAGGGGCCATAGTCTAAGGATAAGGGGTAAGCCATTTAGGACTGAAATGAGGAGGAATTTCTTCACCCAGAGAGTGGTGAACCTGTGGAATTCTCTGCCACAGAGGGCGGTGGAGGACAGTTCATTAAATATATTCAAGAAAGAGTTGGATATATTTCTTAAGGCTAAAGGGATCAAGGGATATGGGGAGAAGGCAGGGACAGGGTACTGAACTTGGATGATCAGCCATGATCTCATTGAATGGCGGAGCAGGCTCGAAGGGCCGAATGGCCTACTCCTGCTCCTATCTTCTATGTTTCTATATTTCTATGAACAGCAAGTGTGAAGCTTGGTTGATGTACAAATGTCAATAGAACCCAGAATAATTCAACTCACTTCTCCAACAGGATTAACAATAATCAAATGTTTGTTCTGAATCAGGCACAGAACAAAAGAGAGACTGAAGCAGCCTGATTGTCAAGTAGCTTTGCCCTAATAAATCAGCTAATTGCCATATTGGCCATTGAAGCACAGGACAGCTTCTTTACCAATACTACTTTTTCCCGGCTACAGTTTTATATATGTAGGCATCAAGCCCACACGACCCTATGGTTGTAAGCAAGATAGATTTAGCTGTGAGGTCTGAAGCCTTGCAGTGACTGGTGAAGGGGACCTATCCAAAACATTATAACCTGCCTTTGCTCTTTACAGATATTGACTGACTTGCTATTTATTTCAAGCATTTTCTGTTTTTATTATCAGCTCCATCATTCTACGTTGAAGTATTTTCTGTTGTTGATGGAGAGGGGGAGGTGCAGTTTCTCTGTACAAGCCAAATGCGTGACGTGGCGCACCTGAAATTCACGAAGATATAGTTAGCAAGCAATAGTTAAATTTACCCATAAATTGGCCCAACTCCTGTTGGATGTAGATCCAGTAAGTTTTCTCCACGTAACCTCTCTCAGGGGCCTGGGTTTGAGTTTTGCTTTACTCATCTCTACCCTTGGTGCAGTTGTAGCTCGGTTTCCCCTCTGGTGTGGCCTCTGCTAGTATTGGTGCTCCTTTTGCAGCCATGACTATGTGCCCTGATGTGCCGTTCTCTGGTTATCTGGTGTGACCACATCTACAATTGATGCCCCTGTTGTGGCCGTGGCAGTTTTTGCCCTTTGTCCTCACCTGTTGCACCAACATTGTTTTCAGCTGCTGGACTCCTGGGCCGATACTGTATTCCCCATGAATGGCTCTCTAAACCCAGCACTGTCAAACCTCAAATCCTTCATCCAGCGCTGCCACGTCTTGTGATCCCACTCCCTCAGTGTACAATATATCCTGTTACTCCCTGTGAACAACCTACACCAGGATCTTTACAGCACTACAGAGTGTGCCGTGCAGTGAAAGGGCCGATCATTTTGTACTGATCTGTAAACTGGTTTTTAGAATAACGTGAAACTCTCACTTTCTTCTGCAACATCAATACAAACACAAGCCTGTGTTAAAGGGGAAGCATTTCAAAAATCCAAGCACTTTATCTAAATTACCCAGACTGTTGAACAATCCAAATCTGCTGATGTAAAATGTTTATGGTCACGTTATCTCTTGATTTGAAAAGCGCCAAAGCACAAATTACAGGATAATTACAATATGCGGATGATTCCACTTGGGAGAGCTCAAGGCTGGAGGTCATGTATGTAAGATGGTCACTAGTAAATACAATGGGGAGGGTTCATGATCGACTTCTTTACCCAGAGAGGGAACTCTGTACCACAGGGAGTGGGTGCAGTGATAGGGTGAGAGGAGGCTCTTGTGGAGCATAAACAAGGCATGGAACTGTTTTTTTTATTATTCGTTTTATGTGATGTGGGTGTCGCTGGCAAGGCCAGTATTTATTGCCCAACTCTAATTGCCCTTGAGAAGGTGGTGGTGGTGGTGAGCTGCCTTCTTGAACTGCCGCAGTCCGTGTGGTGAAGGTACTCCCTCAGTGCTATTAGCTGGGGAGTTCAAGGCTTTTGACCCAGCGACGATGAAGATCGGCAATATACTTCTAAGTCAAGATGGTGTGTGTGACTTGGAGGGGAACTTGGAGGTGGTGGTGTTCCCATGTGCTTGCTGCCCTTCTCCTTCTAGGTGGAAGAATTTGCGGGTTTGGGAGGTTCTGCTGAAGAAGTCTTGGCGAGTGGCTGCAGTGCATCTTGTAGATGGTACACACTGCAGCCACGGTACACCGGTGGTGGAGGGAGTGAATGTTTAAGGTGGTGGAGGGGGTGCCAATCAAGTGGGCTGCTTTGCCCTGGATGGTGTCGAGCTTTTTGAGTGTTGTTGGAGCTGCACTCATCCAGGCAAGTGGAGAGTATTCCATCACACTCCTGACTTGTGCCTTGTAGATGGTCGAAAGGCTTTGGGGAGTCAGGAGGTGAGACACTCGCCACAGAATACCTAGCCTCTACCTGCTATTTTTGCCACAGTATTTATGTGTCTGGTCCAGTTAAGTTTCTGGTCAATGGTGTCCCCCATGTTGTTGATAATAATAATAATAATCAACTTTATTGTCATTGTTAGTGCACAAGTGCAGTACAACGAAATGTAGGCTTGCGGCTCCCGAGAGTGTACATTTAGATTAAGACATTTAAACATTCAACATACATTTGGCTTGTAATACATTAACATAAACATAACCATAATAAAGTGCATTGGCAGATGTGCAGGCTTTAGAGTTTATTTGTGGAGTTCAGTAGGATGACAGCCCTGGGAAAGAAGCTGTTCCTAAATCTGGTTGTTTGGGTGCGAATGCATCTGTAGCGTCTCCCAGATGGCAGGAGGGCGAACAGACTGTGGGTGGCGTGGGTAGGGTCTTTGATGATGGTCCGTGACCTCCGTAAACAGCGTTTCTGGTATATGTGCTCTATGGTCGGTAGCCGGGTGCCGGTAATGCGTTGGGCAGTTTTGACTACCTGCTGCAGGGCTTTCCGGTCATAGTAGCTACAGCTGCCATACCATACTGTGATACAGTTCGTCAGGATGCTCTCTATTGTGCAGCGGTAAAAGTTAGAGAGGATCAGGGGTGACAGGTTACATCCCTTCAGCCTCCTTAGGAAATATAGGCGCTGCTGGGCCTTCTTCACCAGAGAGGAGGTATTGAGGGACCAGGAGAGGTCTTCCGTGATGTGGACTCTGAGGAACTTAAAGCTGTCCACCCTTTCCACCACAGCCCCATGGATGTGGATGGGGGTGTGACTTCCGCCTTTAGACTTCCTGAAGTCCACAATGATTTCTTTGGTTTTCTTGATGTTAAGGGCCAGGTTGTTATCGGCGCACCACTTCACGAGATGCTGGACCTCCTCCCTGTAGGCTGACTCATCGTTGTTGGTGATCTGGCCTACTGCCGTGGTATCATCTGCAAACTTGATGATGGTGTTGGAACCATGAACAGCCACACAGTCGTGGGTGAAGAGGTAGTAGAGGAGGGGGCTCAGCACACATCCTTGTGGGGCCCCCGTGTTCAGGGTCGGGGGGGGAGGTGTGGTTACCTAATTTGACAGACTGGGGTCTGTTTGTTAGGAAGTCCAGGGTCCAGTTGCAGAGGGAAGTGTTCAGGCCAAGAGTGTGGAGTTTGGTGGCCAGCTTGTTGGGGACGATAGTGTTGAATGCTGAGCTGTAGTCTATGAAGAGCATTCTGATGTAGGTCTCTTTACCGTCTAAGTGATTCAGTGCAGAGTGTAGAGCAGTTGTGATTGCATCCTCTGTTGATCTGTTTGCACGATCGGCAAACTGGTGTTGGTCAAGAGAGACGGGAACACTGGCTTTGATGTGGGGGATTCGGCGATGGTAATGCTGTTGAATGTCAAGGGGCGGTGCTTAGACTCTTGCTTGTTGAGCCGTATGGCCTGTTTCTGTGCTGTAAATTCTATGTAATTCTATGCATTGCTCTCGTTCCAGGTTGACAGCTCACATCCTGCAGGTATTGTCCTGAAGACACGAATGGCCAGCCACCTTCTTAGTGAACAATCACCTACGACTACAATCTCACTGTGACCTGCAAACTGTATCTTTGTTTGGCTGTCTCTAGTTTTCTATCTGCCTTTCCTTCTACGACCTTATGACCTTCTACCTACAGTAGCCTAGTGGTTATGTTACTGGACTAATACTCCAGGGAAATTGAGCTCATATCTCACTATGGCAGTTTGAGAATTTGAATTCAGTTTAAAAAGCTGGTACCAGTAAAAGTGGCCATGAAGTTGTCAGATTGTGGTAAAAATCTAATTGCAGTCCTTACTCAGTCTGGCCTGTATGTGGCTCCAATCCCACACCAATGTGGTTCACTCTTAACTGTCCTTTGAAGTGGCCGAGCCACTCAGTTGTATAAACTGTCCAAAGAATAAGACTACAGAGGCTCACAAGGTCCACCACCACCTTCTCAGGTCAATTAATGCTACCTTGCCAACAATGCACACATCCTGAGAATTATTTTAAAACTGGGCAGTGCCTGGTATCTGCTCACTAATTATAATCTCGAGTATCTTCACAGGGTTTCTGACCAATCTTGCTTCTTTCAATAACTTCAATCCATCCAGCATTCCCCTATCATTGGCTCCCTTCAGCACGTGTCCCTCTATGATGAGAATCTGCTGCTGACTGTACTGGTCTCCTGCTACAGTCCCTGAAGGTGCCCTCTCCAGGTCTGATCCTATCCTGGCCTTATCACTTACTGAATCGAATTCTATCCACTCAACCTCAGGACATCTCTTGATTTCTCTCCCTGCAAGTTCCTGCACCTCAAAGGTCAGAAATCCTTTTTAAGCTGCTGATTAACAGACACTTTTCATATCTCTTCACCTTTGTATTGTATCCCCCTTTCTCCTTTATGAATATTGCACAATAACCACACCTCATGGGCTCCATCTTATGTAAGAATAAAAATATATCTTTTGTATGTGTGATGGTCTCAAGACCATTAATATAAGATAAAGACAAATTTGTGTATAGATCTCCCCTGGGTAAGGCAACAGCACGAAACTTAACAAAGAAAACCTGCATAACAGGATAACCCCCCACAGAGACAACATCGAAACTCACCATCGAAACTCAAGAGCCACTAAAAGGTGTCAACAAACAATTAACTTACGCAAGAAATGGCACCAGCCACTGCAGACTGACACATGTTCAAAGGAAAGCCAATCAAGAACGGCCAGAATCTAAAACCCAATCGTGGCGTCTTAAGAATTTAAACTAGAAGACAATTAACTTTAAAAAGATATAAAGACGAGGAACCAAGGCTCTCTCTCTCTCCAATTCCAATTCAAATGCTTTATTGGCATGAAAGTTTACAGAGAACCATATTGCCAAAGCTTACATAGCACTCTCTCTCTCACTCTCTCTCTCGGACCAGGCGGAAGAACAAGAAGCTCTCCCTCTACAGGCCAGACAAAGAAGCAAGGAAAAAGGCCGAACTCAGGGAAGTACTAGTCTGTGTAAATCTAACCCATTACCTTACGAGTTGTAAACGAGTAGAGTCATAGGATACCAATAGGCTATTGTTTTGATGTGCATGAGTGTGTGTCTTTAATAAACTTGCATGAGTTTGTGTGTTTAATAAACTTGCATGAGTTTGTGTGTTTCGTAAACTTATTCCAAATTCTTTCAAAAGAATTGGTCTTGCGAAATAAAAAGCTTACACTTAGTTTTAATTTTCTCAGCTGTTTCCCTTTCTTGTTCTATTTCTCCTGTTGTCCCTTTAGGTTATACTTTATTTAAATTCCAAACATTCCCTTTTAATTTTCCTTCTGTCCACTATCCCGATTTTCACCTTTTACTTCTCTGGGGTTTTCTTTGCTGTATCTGGTCTCTGGTGGTGTGCTGTGTCACCTAATTCACACAGGGGTTTTATTTCACCTTACTTCTCCTCCACTCTATCCCTTTCCCTTTAACTTCTCAAGTGCTTTCCTGTTAAATCTGCCTCTGTTCTTTAAGAAAATACTAGAGTAATTGGTCTGCTTCTGTTTCCTGGTCCCTGTTGTTTTACCCGATCGCTGAAACTTTGCGCTGTTCGGGAGGCTTTGGAGGAAGTTTAACAAGTTCATGTCGACATTAAACACTTCACATCTGGAATATAAATAGGAGACACGTTCCACAGATCATCACTTGTCATGGAGACAGGATCGGTATCGATCTGATAACATACTGTACAAGAGACTTCACTCTGCATTCCAAGGGCTGATCAATTTACACTGATCTATTAAAATGTTGTTTAGAATAAAGTGAAACTCTCACTTCCTGTCCCTGGTTCCTTCAGCAGCGATACAAATAGCAGTCCGTGTAAGGACTGAGTAATTAAATAAATAAACACATTATCTAAAGAGCTCCCTGTTCAGGATTCTGTTACCCGTGTCTATTTTATTTTACACGGTGTCTCACCTTAAACTCTTCAGCAGCTTCTTCCAGTGGCAGAACCTCGTGGTTTTGATGACTTTTTGAAATCTGACAAACGACACAGATGGGCTGATTGTCAGTTTTACAAAAAACCTTCATCTTCTCCTTGTGGCGGCTGCATTCCTGCTGACTTTTAGCACTTTGATCACTTTTTATAAAAGTCTCCACGATGTTGGCGAGGATGCGGTTGGGTCTCAGGTCCCTGGAGGAAGTCTCCTTTCTACAGACAGGACAGGCGGCGGTGTCAGCGCTCTCCCAGTACCGGGTTATACAGGATCGGCAGAAGTTGTGATCACAGTCGAGTAAGACAGGGTCTTTATACAGATCATGGCACACAGTACAGGAGAGATCACCTTCCATCTCGAAGGACTGGTCACCTTGCACTGTGCTCCAAGTAAAATGGTGAACAGAGTAAAGTGAAATAATTTCAGTTTCAATTCCTGATTCGAGCAGCAACATTATAAACCACCGCCCAGAAAAGGGCAGGAAATAAGTGGTTAACAGACTGTTGCAAAAAACAGATTAGTTCACTAATTTCCTTCAGTGAACCTGCTGCCAGTCTGGTCTGAACATGTCTTTGGTTGCACAACATGTAAAGCAACCGCTACAAAACAGAACAATTGAAGAAATATCAGACGGAGCCAGCAGCAACAGCTAGGACAAGACTCCGACAATTCCCAGTCAACTCTGCAAAGTCATCAACAGCAGGAGAAGAATGTCCAAATTAGTATATCTTCCACAGATTAGTTAAGCAATAGCCTGACACAGAGTCCCATCATTACAAAAACAAAATACTGCGGATGCTGCAATTCTGAAATACAAAGAGAAAATGCTGGAAATACTCAGCAGGCCAGGCAGCATCTGTGGAGAGAGAAACAGAGTTAACGTTTCGGGTAGATGACCTTTTATCAGAACTGGAAAGAGTTAGAGAGGCAACAGGTTTTAAGCAAGTAGAGAGGCAGGGGAGGAAAGAACAAAAGGGAATGTCTGTGATCGGGTGGAGGGCAGGAGAGATTAAATGACAAAAGGGATAATGGTGCAAGGCAAGAGGGGGTGGTACTGGGACGAGTAAAAGAACAAAATATGGGTCTAGAGGAGCTGTAAACGACAACAGCAGAATCATTACCAGAAGCTGCCGTTTGAAAACATGGGTGCAGTGGTTGTGATTTAGAACATTCTTTGTTCCAGTCCTACTCAGGTCCTCTCCCTCACCTCTTTTTCCAATACATTGATCACTGTATCGGTGCTGCTTTCTGCTCTCGCCCCGAACTGGAAAATTTCATCAACTTTGCTTCCAATTTCCATGCCTGCACATGGTCCATCCCCGACTCTTCCCTTCCTCAACTTCTCTATCTCCATTTCTGGGGATAGGCTGTTGACAAAGAGCCCACTGGCACCCACAGCTACTTTGATTATACTTCCTCCTGCACCGCTTCCTGTAGGAACTCGATTCCATTCTCCCAATTTCTCCTTCTCCATCTCGTCTGTTCTGACTGAGCAACCTTTCATACCAGTGCTTCCGATATGTCTTCCTTTGTCCTTAGCCGAGGATTTTCCTCCAATGTGGTTGATATGGCCATCGACCGTGTCCGTTCCATTTCCCGCACTTCTGCTCTCACCCCTTCCCCTCCCTCCCAGAACCACGATAGGGTTTCCCTTGTCCTCACCTTCCACAACTCCAGCCTCCACATTCGACAGGTCATCCTCCGTCATTTCTGCCACCTCCAACATGATGCCTTCACCAAACATTGGGGAGACCAAACACAGATTGGGTGATCGCTTTGCTGAACACCTCCATTCAGTCCACAAGCGTAACCCTGAACTTCTGGTCCGCCCCACGCTTATATCACTGTCCTCGGCCTCCGACACTGTTTAATGAAGCTCAACGGAAGCTCGAAGAACAGGACCCCATCTTTTGATTAGGCACTTTACAGCCTTCCGGACTCAACATCGAGTTCAACAACTTCAGACCATAACCACTACTCCCATTTTTTCAGACAGCAGCTTCTGGTAATGATTCTGCTGTTGGTGTTTACAGCACCTCTAGACTCAGTTTTCTTTCTTAACTTGTCCCATTACCACCCCACTTGTCCTGCAGCATCATCCATTGTGTCATTTAATCTCTCCTGCCTTCCACCCGATCACAGACCTCTCTTGTTCTTTCCTCCTCTCCCCCTCGGTTCTTGCTTAAAACCTATCAACTCTCTAACTTTTTCCAGTTCTGATGAAAGGCCATCGACCTGAAATGTTAAATCTGTTTCTCTCTCCACAGAATCCCATCAGCCAGACACCCAGACTCCTCTATTACCATCCCTGGGTATGTCCTGCTCCACTGACAAAATACACCCACCAGAGGAGGGGGCAGAACGGTATAACATTGGCTGGATGTGGCCCTAGGACTCCCCAACATTGACTTCAGACCCCATGAAGTCTTGTTGCTTTGTGTCACAAAAAGACCAAGGAAACCTTGAACTGATCACCACCAACTGCCCCCTCAACTAATGAATCAGGATTCAATGTTGGAGGAAGCACCGAGGGAAACAAGCACACAGAATGCACTCTGGGCAGGAAACTTTAACGTAACACGTCTCACCGAGCTAACCGAGTGCTGAAGGATGTAGCTACCAGACTGGGCCTGTGTGAGGCGGTGAGAAAACCAACATGAGCGAACAACCTACTTCACCTTATCCTGAAAAACCGACCTGTTACAAACATATCCGTTCATGAGCCTCAGAGCAGCGTCGGCAGGCAGGCGGACCTGCGAGGGAACGAGGCGACAGACGCGGCGGGTTTAAAAGTGGCTGCGAGACCAGGTAAGCCTCAGAGCAGCATCGGCAGGCAGGCGGACCTGCGAGGGAACGAGGCGACCGAGGCGGCGGGTTTAAAAGCGGCTCCGAGACCAGGTAGGTTTACTAATCTGCAGTCTCCGAGCTCAGAGGTGGGGAGAGAAATAAAAAGTAATTGAAGTGTGACGTTACCAGAAAGCAGGTAGGTGATTGGTTGGTGAGTATTTCTCTCCTTTTAAACTTAAACTCTGTGGTTTATAGTTACTAAGGTCTCTCTGGTGTAGCGGGGACTGTTGGTAAACCATTTCACTGTAGTGTAATTGGTGGGATTAATTTGATTTAAATTAATTTCAATTAATTAAAGGGTAAGTCATGGCAGGACAGCCTGGCCACGTGGTAAGCTCCTCCTGCACTATGTGGGAACTCAGGGACAATTCCTGTGTCCCTGACAACTACATGTGCAGGAAGTGCATCCAGCTGCAGCTACTGACAGACCGCATTGCGGTGCTGGAGCTGCGATTGGATGCATACTGGAGCGTTCGCGATGCTCAGGACATCGTGAATAGCATGTTTAGGGAGTTGGACAAACCGCAGGTAGAGGTTGGACAGACAGAAAGGGAAGGGGTGACCAATAGGCAGAGTACTAGGTGCAGGCAGGTAGTGCAGGGGTCCCCTGTGGATATCCCCCTCTCAGACAGATACACCACTTTGATTACTGTTGGGGGGGATGGCTTATCAGAGGAAAGCAGCAGCAGCCAACTTCCTGGCACCAGGGGTGGTTCTGCTGCACAGGACAGGAGGAAAAAGAGGGATAGAGCTATAGTAATAGGGGATTCTATTGTAAGGGGAATAGATAGGCGTTTCTGCGGCCGCAAACGAGACTCCAGGATGGTGTATTGCCTCCCTGGTGCAAGGGTCAAGGATGTCTCAGAGCGGCTGCAGAACATCTTGGAAGGGCAGGGTGGACAGCCAGTTGTCGTGGTGCATATAGGTGCCAACGATATAGGTAAAAACCGGGATGAGGTCCTAAAAGCTGAATATAGGGAGTTAGGAGGTAAATTAAAAAATAGGACCTCAAAGGTAGTAATCTCAGGATTGCTACCAGTGCCACGTACTAGTCAGAGTAGAAATAGAAGGATATTTCAGATGAATACGTGACTAGAGGAATGGTGCAACGGGGAGGGATTCAAGTTCCTGGGACATTGGAACCGATTCTGGGGGAGGTGGGACCAGTACAAACCGGACGGTTTGCACCTGGGCAGGACTGGAACCGATGTCCTCGGGGGAGTGTTTGCTAGTGCTCTGGGGGAGGGTTTAAACTAAAATGGCAGGGGGTTGGGAATCTGAGCAGGGAGACAAAGGAAAGGGAAACAAGGATAAAAGCAAAAGATAGGAAGGAGAAAAACAAAAGTGGCAGTCAGAGAAATCAACAGTTTAAACCAAACATGGCCACAGAAAATAACAATTCTAATAGGTCTAAGAGCGTTAAAAAAACAAACCTGAAGGCTTTGTGTCTTAATGCGAGGAGCATTCGTAATAAGGCGGATGAATTGGCTGCGCAAATAGAGGTAAACGAATATGATTTGTTTGGGATTACGGAAATGTGGCTCAAGGATGGCCAAGGCTGGGAGCTCAACATCCAGGGGTATTCGATATTCAGGAAAGATAGGCAAAAAGGAAAGGGAGGTGGGGTAGCATTACTGGTTAAAGAAGGGATTAACACAATTGTAAAGAAGGATATTAGCTCTGATGATGTGGAATCTGTATGGGTAGAATTGAGAAATACCAAGGGGCAGAAAACGTTAGTGGGAGTGGTATATAGACCTCCAAACAGTAAGGCGGAGGTTGGGGATGGCATTAAAAGGGAAATTAAAGAAGCGTGCAATAAGGGCACAGCAGTCATCATGGGTGACTTAAATCTACATATAGATTGGGCTAACCAAATTAGTAACAATACTGTGCAGGAGGAATTCCTGGAGTGTTTATGGGATGGTTTCCTGGACCAATATGTCGAGGAACCAACTAGAGATCAAGCCATCTTAGACTGGGTATTATGTAACGAGAAAGGATTAATTAGCAATCTTGTTGTACGAGGCCCCTTGGGTCAGAGTGATCATAATATGATAGAATTCTTCATTAAGATGGAGAATGAAGTAGTTGACTCAGAGACCAGTGTCCTAAATTTAAATAAAGGAAACTACGATGGTTTGAGATGCGAGTTGGGTAGGATTGATTGGGGAATGTCACTCAAAGGGTTGACGGTGGATAGGCAATGGCAAACATTCAAAGACCACATGGATGAACTACAGAATTTGTTCATCCCAGTTTGGCATAAAAATAAAACAAAAAAGGTGACTCAACCGTGGCTAACAAGGGAAATTAGGGGTAGCATAAGATCCAAGGAGAGGACATATAAATTGGCCAGAAAAAGCAATAATCCTGAGGATTGGGAGCAGTTTAGGATTCAACAAAGGAGGAGAAAGGGATTAATTAAGAAGGGGAAAATAGAATATGAGAGTAAGCTTGCAGGGAACATAAAAACTGACTGTAAAAGCTTTTATAGATATGTGAAGATATAAAGATTGGTGAAGTCAAGCATAGGTCCCTTGCAGTCAGAATCAGGGGAATTTATAATGGGGAACAAAGAAATGGCAGACCAACTAAATACATATTTTGGTTCTGTCTTCACAAAGGAGACACAAATAAGCTCCCAAAGATGCTGGGGAACATAGGTTCTGATGAAAGGGAGGAACTGAAAAAAATCAGTATTTGTAGGGAAATGGTGTTTGGGAAATTGATGGGATTGAAAGCCGATAAATCCCCAGGGCCTGATAATCTACATCCTAGGGCACTTAAGGAAGTGGCCCTAGAAATAGTAGATGCATTGCTGATCATCTTCCAACATTCGATGGAATCTGGAACAGTACCCATGGATTGGAGGGTAGCTAATGTTACCCCACTGTTCAAAAAAGGTGGCAGAGAGAAAACAGGGAATTACAGACTGGTAAGCCTGACATCGGTAGTGGGGAAAATGCTAGAGTCCATTATAAAAGATGTAATAGCAGAGCACTTGGAAAACAGTGACAGGCTCGGACAAAGTCAACATGGATTCACAAAAGGTAAATCGTGCTTGACTAATCTACTGGAATTTTTTGAGGATGTAACTGGTAAAATAGATAAGGGAGAACCAGTGGATGTGGTGTATTTGGACTTTCAAAAGGCCTTCGATAAGGTCCCACATGAGATATTAACGTGTAAAGTTAAGGCACATGGGATTGGGGGCAAGGTACTGACTTGGATAGAGAACTGGTTGGCAGACAGAAAGGAAAGAGTTGGAATAAACGGGTCTTTTTCCGAGTGGCAGGCAGTGACTAGTGGGGTACCGCAAGATCGGTCCTTGGACCCCAGCTATTCACAATATATATAAGTGATCTGGACAAGGGAACTAGATGTAATATCTCCAAATTTGCAGATGACACAAAGCTGGGTGGGAGTGTGTGCTGTGAGGAGGATGTCGAGAAACTCCAGGATGATTCGGACAGGTTGGGTGATTGGGCAGAAACATGGCAGATGCAATATAACGTGGATAAATGTGAGGTTATCCACTTTGGTGGCAAAAACAAGAAGGCAGATTATTATCTAAATGGCAATAGATTGGGAGAAGGGGAAGTGCAACGAGACCTGGGTGTCCTTGTGCACCAGTCGCTGAAGGTAAGCATGCAGGTGCAGCAGGCGGTTAAGAAGGCAAATGGTATGTTGGCCTTCGTAGCGAGAGGGTTTGAGTACAGGAACAAGGATGTCTTGCTGCAGTTGTACAGGGCCTTGGTGAGACCACATCTTGAGCATTGTGTGCAGTTTTGGTCGCCTTATCTGAGGAAGGATGTTCTTGCCATGGAAGGAGTTCAGCGAAGATTCACCAGGCTGATACCTGGGATGGCAGGAATGACGTATGAGGAGAGATTGGTCGATTGGACTTGTACTCGCTGGAGTTTAGAAGAATGAGAGGTGATCTCATTGAAACTTATAAAATTCTCACAGGACTGGACAGACTAGAAGCAGGAAGGATGTTCCCGATGGTTGGGGAGTCCAGAACCAGGGGACACAGTCTACGGATAAAGGGTAGGCCATTTAGGACAGAAATGAGGAGCAATTTCTTCACCCAGAGAGTGGTGAACCTGTGGAATTCTCTACCACTGAAGGCGGTGGAGGCCAGTTCATTAAATGTATTCAAGAAGGAGTTGAATATATTTCTTAAGGCTAAAGTGATCAAGGGATATGGGGAGAAGGCAGGGACAGGGTACTGAATTTGGATGATCAGCCATGATCGCATTGACTGGCGGAGCAGGCTCAAGGGGCCGAATGGCCTACTCCTGCTCCTATCTTCTATGTTTCTATGTTTCGATGGTCACATTCATAGGAATTCAGACTGCACATTCTTCACACTGAGCACACCCTCCCAGTGTAATGTGGCTCTACCACCTATGCTACATGGAACAGATTAAGAACACATCCAGGAGCCCAAAACTAGTCATCCACGAGGCACCCAGCAGAAACAGAGGGCGCGATTTTCCCAATGGAGGCGGGTTTCAGTTTGGGTGGGTTCCAAACCTGCCTCCACTGTGAGGTGGGAAAAATTTGAGATTTTCCCTTAATTGGCCAGTTAATTTCAGAGGTATGGGTTCCCCTGGGCCAATTAATGTTTTGGGACTGAAACTCGCCTCTGTTGATGTCACTTATCCAGCTTCATTTAAGGGCTGCTTGCTGCCTCGGCTCTTCCACTGGTTTTTGGTCGATGGTACACCACCTCCAAACTTTTTTCTGCTTGAAGATTGGCCAGCTCCAAGGCAAGGGCCTCCCCGAGATTCTCGGATGAGGCTGGTTGAGGGGGCGAGAGCTAGCAGGGAGGTGCTCTTCCCCTCATCTGGGAGGATGAGGCCTCCCAAAGAAACCAAGGCTGTGCAGGTCCAGCTGGCAAGGGATATAACCTCCAGGTCTGTGTGCAGATTGGGTGATTGTTTCTGTTTATTGATGAAATGCCATTCCTGTGTGAATGTATTAAAATTAGGTGATGGCAAACTGTTGGCGTGATGGCATCTGTTATTTCAGCTTAGGCAGCTCCACATTGCAGGCTCCGCGACACTTGCATGGTCAGGTTGGTAGTCAGAGTGAAAGGAGGCCACAGAGTCATGTCCATTGTCTATCATGTGTTAAGAAGGAGCCAAGCACATGTGCCACAATGGGCAACCTATGCAAATCTGGCCAGGATGAGTGCATCCCTTGCATCATGGGCAGCCATGTGCTCGCGTGCTGCCACTGCTGCTGGTCGATAAACTGCCGCTCGGTCTTCCTCCTCCTCCTCATCTGAGGAGGCTATGAACTGAGTCACTTGCTCATCAGGAAGTGGCAAGCCACGACGCTGTGCCATGTTGTGCAGTGCACAGCAGACCATGACCATTCTGGAGACCCTGGCTGCTGAATACTGCAGGGCTCCACCTGATCTGTCAAGACATCGGAATTGCATCTTCAACAAGCCAATGGTTTGTTCAATGATGGACCTGGTCGCAATGTGACTGGCGTTGTAGCGCTCCTCAGCCTCGTTAGCTGGCCTCCTGATTGGCGTCATTAGCCACTTCTTCAGGGGGTAGACCTTGTCACCAAGGAGCCATGCGTTAAGTTGATTTGGCGGATTGAAGAGCGGAGACACACTAGAGTTCCACAGGATGAAAGAGTCATGGCAACTACCACAGAACTTGGAGCAAACATGCAAAATCTCCTTCTTGTAGTTATACACCAGCTGTATGTTGAGGGAGTGGAAACCCTTGCAGTTGGCAAAGATAGCTGGGTTGTGATGGGGTTCCCTAAGGGCCACATGTGTACAGTCTATCACGCCCTGCACCATTGGCATGCCTGCCATATTTGCAAAGCCAAGCAAACGTGTGGTTGTACTTGCTTGATCCCTTGAGAAGTGGATGTAATTGTGGGCCTTTGCAAAAAGGGCAGCGGTAACCTGCATGATGCAACTATGGGCGACCGACCGGGAGATTCTGCTGATGTCTGCTGATGATCCCTGGAAGGAGCCTGAGGCAAAAAAGTTGAGTGCGGTGGTGACTTTGACAGCCACTGGTAAGGGGTGTCCACCCGCTCCTCTGGGCTCCAGGTGTTGGTGCAGCAGTGCGCAGATGTCTTCGACAACCCCTCACAAAAGTCTCAGCGTCCTCTGGCATTACTGCTCACTCAGGTTGAGGTAGCTCATCCTCTGTCTGTAAACCCTGAGAGGGGGCTATCTCCTGCGGCGACGTGCTTCCATGCGCTGGCGCCTTCTGCCCTGTGCAGCATCAGGTGGGTGAGCAGGAGGTTGGCGCTCCTGCTGCTGTTGCTGCTGAGCTGCCTGGTTCTGCTGCTGCCGTGGCTGCTCCTCATCCGAATCTGAGCTCCATGGTGAAAGGAAATAAATGGTTCCCATGCTGCTGGCAGATTCCTACGTTGGGGAAGCGCACAGTCCAAGCGGGGAGAGGGTCTTCCAAGGAGGTCCCACAGTTGAGAGATAGAAGCTGCAGCACTTCTGACTTCGGTAAAAGTGCTGAAAGACCTGTGGAACAAAAGTTCTGCCACCTGCAACTGCTCCCTGATGAAAGCTCTGTTTTAATGGTGGAGCTGCAGCTGTGAGGAGGCCACCCACTTGTCAACCCGCCAGGATTAACTGGCGTGGTTTAGGAGGGTCGTGCAACACGCAAAGAATGTGGCAAAATAACAAAGGCCTGTCAAAATAGGATTATAGAGGCCCTTAACTATTATTTAAGGGTCTTAACTCCCTCTCCCAATTGATGGAGGCGGGACCGAAACACACCCATCAAACCCGCCTCCGACAAAATTGCGCGGAGGTGGGTTGGAGGCGGGTTCCAAACCCGCCCTCAGTTTTTCCCATTTTGCCAACTGTCCCGCCTCCAAACCTGCCTCCTCGGGGCTGGGAAAATCACCCCCAGATTTGTAGAACAACCCAAGGCCCACCACATCCTTCAGCTCCAACAAGTCAAAGACCAATACGATAGCAAAATACTGCGGATACTGGGAATCCGAAATAACAACAGAAAACGCTGGAAAAACTCAGCAGGCCAGGCAACATCCGTGGAGAGAGAAATAGAGTCAACATTTCAGGTCGAAACCCTTCTTCAGAACTGAGAGAAAAGGCAGGAAATGAAACAGATTAAAAGGCCAGTTTGGGGGCTGGGAAATGGGGATGAAAGAACAAAAGGGAAGTGAAGAGAGATTAAGAGATATTCAAGGTGAGACGAGATGGTAAAAGGACAGGTAAAGAGACAAAGGATGGCTCTAGATGAAGTGTGAAATGCGCTGGCAGAATGAGAGACAGTTGCCATGTGGGAGAGAAAAAAGGAAAAGTCACAAACCAAAGGTGTGGATAAAAATATATAAAAATATAATAGGGGCCGAGGTTATGATCTGAAATTGTTGAACTCGATATTGAATCCGGAAGGTTGTAAAGTGCCTAATCGGAAGATGAGGTGCTGCTCCTCGAGCTTACGCTGAGCCTCCGTGGAACAATGCAAGAGGCCGCAGACGGTGAGGTCTGAGTGGGAGTGGAGCGGTGAATTGAAATGACAGGCGACCGGAAGCTCAGGGTCACCCTTACAGACTGAACGGAGGTGTTCCGCAAAGCGGTCACCCAATCTGCGTTTGGTCTCCTCAATGTAGAAGGCCCTGGACAGTGGGAAGTGGGTAGGCATAAGGGCAGGTATTGCATCTCCTGCGCTTGCATGGGAAGGTGCCAGGTGAAGGAGAAGGGCTGTTGGGGGTGATTGAGGAGTGGACCAGGGTGTCGCAGAGGGAGCAGTCCCTTCGGAATGCGGAAAGGGGAGGTGAGGGGAAGATGTGTTTGGTGGTGGGATCACGTTGGAGGTGGCGGAAATGGCGGAGGATAATCCGTTGAATGTGGAGGCTGGTGGGGTGAAAGGTGAGGACAAGAGGAACCCTATCGTGGTTCCGGGAGGGAGGGGCAGGAGCGAGGGCAGAAGTGCGGGAGATAGAATGGACACAGCCGAGGGCCGTGTCAAGCAGGGTAGAGGGGAATCCTCGGTTGAGGAAAAAGGAAGACATGTCGGAAGCACTGGTGTGGAAGGTGGCATCGTCGGAGCAGATGCGGCGGAGACGGAGAAACTGGGAGAATGGAATAGAGTCCTTACAGGAGGCGGGGTGGGAAGAAGTGTAGTCCAGGTAGCTGTGGGAGTCAGTGGGCTTGTAGTGAATGTTGGTCAATAACCTATCCCCAGAGATGGAGACAGAGAAGTCAAGGAAGGGAAGGGAAGAGTCGGAGAATGACCATGTGAAGGTGAGGGAAGGGTGGAAATTGGAAGCAAAGTGAATGAAATTGTCAAGTTCAGGGCGAGAGCAGGAAACGGCACTGATACAGTCATCAATGTACCGGAAAAAGAGGTGATGGAGGGGACCTGAGTAGGACTGGAACAAAGAGTGTTCCACATATCCCACGAAAAGGCAGGCATAGCTAGGACCCATGCGGGTACCCATAGCAACACCTTTAATTTGGAGGAAATGAGTGGAGTGAAAGGAGAAGCTGTTCAAAGTGAGAACAAGTTCAGCCAGGCGGAGGAGGGTGGTGGTGGATGGGGACTGGCTGAGCCTCTGTTCAAGGAAGAAGCGGAGCGCACTCAGACCATCCTGGTGGGGGATGGAGGTGTAGAGGGATTGTACGTCCATGGTGAAAAGGAGGCGGTTGGGGCCAGGAAACTGGAAACTGTTAAAGTGGCGGAGGGCGTCCGAAGAGTCGTGGATGTAGGTGGGAAGAGACTGGACAAGGGGAGAAAAGATAGAGTCGAGATAGGAAGAGATAAGTTCTGTGGGGCAAGAACAGGCTGAAACGATGGGTCTACCAGGGCAGTCCTGTTTGTGGATCTTGGGAAGGAGGTAGAAGCGGGCTGTGCAGGGTTGGGGAACTATGAGGTTGGTAGCCGTGGGGGGAGATCTCCAGAGGCAATGAGGTCAGTGACAGGCTTGGAAACGGTGGTTTGATGTTCGGCAGTGGGGTCATGGTCCAGGTGGAGGTAGGAGGAGGTGTTGGAAAGTTGGTGTTCAGCTTCCGTTAGGTAGAGGTTGGTTCGCCAAACAACAACAGCACCACCCTTGTCAGCAGGTTTAATGACAATGTCGGGGTTGGATCTGAGAGAATGGCATGCTGCAAGTTCAGAGGGAGGTAGGTTGGAGTGAGTGAGTGGAGCAGAGAAATGGAGACGGCCGATGTCGCGGCGGCAGTTAGCAATGAAAAGATCTAGAGAGGGTAAGAGGCCAGGGGGAGGGGTCCAGCTAGAACGAGAATTCTGAAAGCAGGAGAAATGGTCAGCCGTACGGGGGGGAAGACTCCTGGCCAAAGAAGTGGGCACGCAGACGAAGGCGGGGCAAAAAGAGCTCAGCATCGTGCCGAGCTCGAAATTCATTGAGGTGGGGGTGTAAGGGGATGAAGCTCAGGCCTTTGCTGAGGACTGATCGTTCGGGGTCAGAGAGGGGAATGTCAGAGGGAACAGTGTAGGGGGTGGTTTGAATCGCTCCCACTCCCTTGATTCTAGACCATGGGCTTATTTGGGGGGGGGGTGATAAAAGTGCAGCAGACAACTGGTTTTAGTGCAAGAAACTTTGATCATTATTCAAGAAAGAAAATACAACATAACAATCTTATACTCCAATAAAAATGGGGAACATTTTAATACATATGAGGGAAATACAGTAGAAAATACCTCACCCCTCCCAATCCCACTTCTTAGCTAAGTTGAACTCTAGAGGACATGGGATAATGCTCACCAAATGAATCCTTGACAGTTGAGCTGGTTCGCGGTTTCAGGGTTCGCTGGATGTGTTGGTCGGTGTCTGCCATACCCTGGATGCGGTAGAGGACTTCGACTGCTGGTCAGTCTTCGCGAGTTCGCTGATGCGGTAGGGTGCCTTTTGGATTTATGGGGTGAGTACCCACTTTTCTTCTGTAGAGATAGGGTTCAGAGTTCCTTTTAAGTAAAAACCTTACCCGGGGGTAAGTCAGGAATAGATTGTAGAATGGAAAACTTTCGAATCTTCGGTTTTCTCCTGAGTTGTTTTTCCTTCGTCGCGGTGGCTCGATATTACCAGGTTCGTTGGTAGTAATATTTTTGTTGGTAGTTTCGTAAGGCTCTTGTTGCCGCGATGTGTCCGATGATGCCTTGGGTCACTGAAGCTGTTGAACTTGGGTGTACGGTAGAATGCTGCTCCATCACGCTGCTCCGGTTTCTTCTTACATAAGAACATAAGAAGTAGGAGCAGAAGTAGGCCATACGGCCCCTCGGGCCTGCTCCGCCATTCAATAGGATCATGGCTGATCCGAATCTAGATCACGTCCACTTCCCTGCCCTCTCCCCGTACCCCCTAATTCCCTTATCTGCTAGGAAACTGTCTATCTCCGATTTAAATTTATTTAATGTTGCAGCTTCCACAGCTCTCTGGGGTAGCAAATTCCATAGATTTACTACCCTCTGAGTGAAGAAGTGTCTCCTCATCTCAGTTTTGAAAGGGCAGCCCCTTATTCTAAGATTATGCCCCCTAGTTCTAGTCTCACCCATCAGTGGAAACATCCTCACCGCATCCACCCGATCAAGCCCCCTCACAATCTTATATGTTTCGATAAGATCGCCTCTCATTCTTCTGAACTCCAATGAGTAGAGGCCCATCCTACTCAACCTTTCCTGATATGTCAAACCCCTCATCTCCGGAATCAACCGAGTGAACCTTCTCTGAACCGCCTCGAGAGCAAGTATATCTTTTCTTAAATATGGAAACCAAAACTGCACGCAGTATTCCAGGTGTGGCCTCACCAATACCTTGTATAACTGCAGCAAGACTTCCCTGTTTTTATACTCCATCCCCCTTGCAATAAAAGCCAAGATTCCATTGGCCTTCCTGATCACCTGCTGCACCTGCATACTAACTTATTGTGTTTCATGCACCAGGACCCCCAGATCCCTTTGTACTGTAGCACTTTGCAGTTTCTCTCCATTTAGATAATAACTTGCTCTTTGATTTTTTCTGCCAAAATGCATAACCTCACACTTTCCAATATTATATTTCATCTGCCAAATCTCTGCCCACTCACTTAGCCTGTCTATGTCCTTTTGCAGGTTTTTTATGTCCTCCTCACTCACTGCTTTCCCTCCCATCTTTGTATCGTCGGCAAACTTGGATATGTTGCACTCGGTCCCTTCCTCCAAATCGTTAATATAGATTGTAAAGAGTTGGGGTCCCAGCACTGACCCCTGTGGAACACCACTGGTTACTGATTGCCAGCCCGAGAACGAACCATTTATCCCAACTCTTTGTTTTCTGTTAGATAGCCAATCTTCCACCCATGCCAGTATATTTCCCCCAATCCTGTGATTTTTTTATCTTGATCAGTAATCTTTTGTGTGGAACCTTGTCAAATGCCTTTTGGAAGTCCAAATACACTACATCCACTGGTTCCCCTTTATCCACCCTGTATGTTACGTCCTCAAAGAATTCGAGCAAATTTGTCAAACATCACTTCCCCTTCATAAAACCATGCTGACTCTGTCCTATTAAATTATGTTTATCCAAATGCTCTGTTACTGTTTCCTTAATGGTGGACTCCAACATTTTGCCAACCACAGATGTTAGGCTAACTGGTCTATAGCTTCCAGCTTTTTGTCTACTTCCCTTCTTAAATAAGGGTGTTACATTAGCAGTTTTCCAATCTGCCGGGACCTTTCCTGAGTCCAGGGATTTTTGGAAAATAATCACCAATGCATCCACAATCCCTACCGCCACTTCTCTCAAGACCCTAGGATGTAGGCCATCAGGTCCGGGGGGTTTATCCACCTTAAGTCCCATTATTTTACCGAGAACCATTTCCTTAGTGATTTTAATCGTGTTTAGCTCCTCCCCCCCCCATTGCCCCCTGTTTGTCCAGTGTTGGGATACTTTTAGTGTCCTCTACTGTAAAGACTGATACAAAATATTTGTTCAGCGTCTTTGCCATCTCCATGTTCCCCACCACTAGTTTCCCGGTCTCATCCTCTAAGGGACCAACGTTCACTTTAGCCACCCTTTTTCTTTTTATATAGCTGTAGAAACTCTTGCTATCTGTTTTTATATTTTTTGCTAGTTTACTTTCATAATCTATCTTCCCTTTCTTAATTAATCTTTTAGTTATTGTTTGCTGGCTTTTAAATGCTTCCCAATCTTCTATCCTCCCACTAGATTTGGCTGCTTTATATGCCCTTGTTTTCAGTCGGATACTATCCTTTATTACTTTACTAAGCCACGGATGGCTGTCTTTTCTTTTACTCGCGCCTCGGGCTCACCTTAAATACTGCCGCCGCTCGAGCTCCCGCTGCTGCCGCACTGAGGCCTACCCGCGCCTCGGGCTCACCTTAAATACTGCTGCCGCTCGAGCTGGCAGACCACTAAAATATGGGAAGCTGTTCTGATCCAGGAAGGTGTAGTGTATGTAACTGTTCTACCTTTAAGAGAACTATTGTATGTAACAGTTCACCTTTAAGCAAACTATTTTGGGTATGGCACTACTTTGTCTTGGCTGCTGTATACTGTAATACCGACGGTGACCACACCGGTATATAAGTGCTGTGTCAGGATTTATTGGGCAGATTCGCCCTGACCTTCGAATAGTAAAGTCCTGTTAAAAGTTACTCTTGTAGTCTGTGTATTAATTCACTATACAACCCACAGACTTTACAGTGGCGACGAGTTCGATCTTACCTTGCTGCAACAATACTTCCGAAGCAGTTAACGAGCGTCGAGAAGAGGCACCCGCCCTCGTCGTTCTGCTGAGAGAAAACTCGAGTCTGCAGAGCAAGAAAGAAGGAAGAATTCAGACACGAAGCCTTCCATCAGCAACAGGCACTGACTGTCCCTTCTGCCACGGTGGGGAGTGAGTCGATCAGCACGAGAAGCAAGTCGGCCACGGTGACTGTGAGCAAAGGGAAAATAAATAAAAAAATAAATGGAGGATAAGGGCGGTGAACTCGACCACGGTCGAGGGGGAAAGGAGCCGGACAGAAGTCGGGCCCAGAGGCGCTGAGACTGGGGCAGTGTGGAGCAAGGAAGCCGCGGTACAGGCGGGCTGGGAGACGCAACGGCGTCGTGAGACAGCTATACCGCGACCGGCGAAAAAGGCCGGGCAGCGACCGAGGCCACGAAGCGCTGCGACTGGGATCGTAAGGCGTGGGAAGATATAAAAATAAATAAACCGCGGAGAACTCAGCCGCAGCCGGGGAGGAAAGCACCGGACTGCGAGAGGCTGGGAGGCTCGATTGGAGTGAAAAAGGCCGGACAGTGACCGAGGCCACGAAGCGCTGCGACCGGGATCGTAAGGCACGGGAAGATATACAAATAAATAAATCGCGGAGAACTCAGCCGCAGCCGGGGAGGGAAGCACCGGACTGCGAGAGGGCTGGGAGGGCGATTGGAAGCCGCGGAGGGAGAGACAGAGCCCGAGCGAGCGGGAGAGACAGAGCTCAAGCAAGGAAGACTGAGTGAGATCCTGCCCAGCGGCTGAAACTGTTCGCCGTCAACGGGTTGTACCCAGCGCCGGTTGCCCTGCCGAGAAAAGGGAACAAGGAACGCACTGAAGCCGACGCACAGGCTGCGAACCCCGAAAGCCAGCGGCCGTCGCCCGAGGGGAAAGCTTACCCCTCCCACCAGGGGAAGAAACGCGGGAAGCCACCAGTAAGCGGGAAACCGCCATTTTGAAAGTGGGCGGGGAAAGAAGATAAGCGCGGGAAACCGCCATCTTGGAAAAAAAAAAGTTAAAGAAATATTTCGTGTTGTTTCTCAGGAAGAGTGTGAAGATGCCTAAGCGTAGTAACATCAACGGGTTCGATTCCGATGTGGAAGATTGGGCCACGTATGTAGAATGCATCGAGATATATTGTAAGGCCAATAAGATAGCAAATTATGAAAAAGCTCTAACCTTACTAAACGCAATGGGTGCGAAGACATACGGGTTATTGAAGCATCTTCTATCACCAGCTAAACCGGCGGATCAGTCTTTCGCTAATATTGTTGCTGTCCTGAAGGATCATTTTAACCCCGCACCGCTGATGTTAGCGGAACGATCTAAATTTTACGTGAGAACGCAACGAAAAGAGGAAAGCAACGCGGAGTACCTGGTTGAACTGCGTAGGCTAGCAAAATACTGTCAGTTTGGGGTAAATCTGACAGAGGCACTGAGAGACAAGTTCGTGTGCGGAATGTCGAAGGAAGGAACACAAAAACGACTGCTCGAAGAGAACGATCTTACACTTGATAAGGCTGTCCTTATTGCAGCATCGCACGAAGCCGCAGCGAGAGGCACGGCGGAAATGCAGCGGAAGACAGCGGTACTCAGTGTGGATCAAATGACTTCGGGAACAACGAAATGTTATCGTTGTGGGAAGACAACACATGACCAGAACCAATGCTGGGTTAAAAACCAGGAATGTAGAAAATGTGGCAAGCTTGGTCACATAGCTAAGGTATGCCGGTCAGGAAAGAAGACCAGCAATAATAAGTCACCACAGAAGAAGTACAGGAAGGTACATGAGGTGACTGGGAAGAGTCCAGAGGAACAGAATTCGGACTCAGACTCCAACAGCAAGGAACTGGGTAGTCTGAGAATTCACAATGTGAGTAAAGAAGCTGACCGACAAACTATCTGGATCACACTACAGATTGCAAAAGTCCAAGTGAAAATGGAAGTGGACACCGGATCGGCGTTGACGGTCATGAATAAGCATGATTACAAAAAGTTATTCAAACATATTCCCCTACGGGATACGGAGATAGTATTGCAGACATACACGGGGCACAAAGTATACCCCATCGGAAAGATAGAAGTCAAGGTGAGATACAAGGACAAAGACCACCAAAGGATGGACGTGTATGTGCTGCCCGAGGGAGGTCCACCACTTCTGGGACGGGAGTGGATCAGGAAAATAAAGATAGACTGGCATTCACTAAACACAATGACGGTAGATTCCGGAAAGGAAGATGTCAAACCTGAACGGTTGTCCAGAATATTGGACGAAGCTAAAGAGGTATTCCAGCAAGGACTGGGAACACTGCGAGGAATTAAAGCAAAAATCAAGATTGCAGAACATGCAAGCCCAAAATTTTTCAAAGCCAGATCGGTACCTTACGCGATACGACCTGCTGTGGAGGCAGAACTGGAAGAACTTGAATGATCAGGGGTACTGTCGAAGGTGGACTGGAGTGAGTGGGCCACGCCCATTGTTCCCGTCATGAAGTCTTCATCAAGTAACAAGCCAGGGGGACCGGGAAAGGTCCGCATCTGCGGAGACTTCAAGATCACAGTTAATCCGGTGCTTCACACGGTACAATACCCGCTTCCGCGGATTGAGGATATCTTTGCTTCATTGGCTGGCGGGAAACACTTCACCAAGATAGACCTGGCACAAGCATACTTACAAATGGAAGTCGAGGAAGAGTCGCGCCAGTATCTCACAATCAACACGCACAGAGGCTTGTATCGTTATAATAGACTGGTTTTTGGAGTAGCTTCGGCTCCAGCAATTTGGCAGAGGGCCATGGAGCAGGTCTTACAGGGTATTCCAAGCACGCAGTGTTACTTGGACGATATCCTGATTACGGGAGAAGACGAGGAGGAACACCTCACAAATTTGAAACTGGTGCTCACCAGGTTGAAGGAATATGGCCTTCGAGTTAATCGCCAGAAATGTGAGTTCTTCCAGAAATGGATCTCGTACTGCGGTCATGTCATTGACCAAGAGGGGCTGCACAAGTCACCTGACAAGATAGAAGCTGTCGTGAAGGCCCCCGCTCCGGAAAATGTATCACAGTTGAGATCGTTTTTGGGGTTGATTAATTATTATCACAAGTTCCTGCCAAATCGATCCACGGTGCTGCATCCGCTGAATGCTCTGTTGCGGAAAGAAGTACCATGGAAGTGGAGCGAGGACTGTAAGAAGGCCTTTCGCAGAAGCAAGGCGTTGATTACCTCTGAGGAAGTGTTGGCTCATTTCAACCCAACGTTACCTCTTCGTCTAGCTTGTGATGATTCCCCTTATGGAATTGGAGCAGTACTTTCACACAAGTTACCAAATGGCTCGGAAAGGCCAGTCGCATTTGCGTCCCGATCATTGACCTCCGCTGAGCGAAATTATGCTCAGATAGATAGGGAGGCCCTCAGCCTTGTGTGGGGAGTAAAGAAATTCAATTATTACCTGCAGGGCAAGAAGTTCACATTACTGACAGACCACCAGCCGTTGGTGTCCATATTCAACCCTAACAAGGCCGTTTCCACCATGACAGCGCAAAGGTTACAGAGGTGGTCCGTGTTACTTGGGGCACACCAATATGACATCGAATACAAAAGGTCCAAACAGCATGGAAATGCTGATGGGTTATCACGCCTACCGTTGCCGGTAGTAGAAGAGGCGGCTACAGTGGACCCGGTAGAGATGTTCCACTCATCCATAGTGGAATGTCTACCAGTAACAAATTCGATGATCGAAAATGAAACAAGAAATGACCCGACTCTCTCACGAGTCTACGATTTAACAGTGGAGGGATGGCCAGCACATGGCGAACCAACGCTGCCAGCATTTTCGCAAAGAAAGGAACAGCTGTCAGTGTGTCGAGGAACCTTGATGTGTGGATCTAGAGTGGTGATTCCACCCAAACTTCAGCATAAGGTGCTAAAGGAGCTGCATGAGGGGCATCTGGGTGGAGTGAAAATGAAGAACCTAGCAAGAGCGTTTGTGTGGTGGCCAGGTATTGATGGAGACATCGAAGAAATAACTAAGAGCTGTCTAGGATGCCAGAAGGTCCAAAACGCGCAACCACAAGCTCCTCTGCATCCATGGGAGTGGCCCTCATCTCCTTGGCAAAGGGTACACATCGACTTTGCTGGTCCATTTATGGACTCAATGTTTCTAATCGCGGTGGATGCACACTCCAAGTGGCCGGAGGTAATAAAGATGTCCTCCACCACCACGGAAAAAACCATCACAGTATTAAGGACCATTTTTGCCAGGAATGGGCTGCCGGAACAGATCTGTTCTGATAATGGACCGCAATTTGTGTCCGAAGAATTCAGGAAGTTCTTAAAAAGCAATGGGGTCAAGCACTACACGTCAGCCCCATACCATCCCGCCACAAATGGATTAGCTGAAAGGTTTGTCCAGACCTTCAAGAAGGCCATAAAGGCCATGGGTAATGAAGCCATCAACTTACAACATAAGGTAGGTAACTTCTTGTTGGCGTACAGGAATGCAACACATGCGGTCACAAATCAAACTCCCGCCATGATGTTTTTCAATAGAAGACTAAGATGCCGGCTGGATTTGACTAAGCCAAACGCCAGAAGGGACGTAGAGAACCAGCAATTCCAGGGCATGAATGAAAGGCCAACTAGATCTTTTCAGATAGGTCAACAAGTTTTGGCCCGGGACTACCGTACCGAGAAATGGCAGCCTGGAACTATTGGGAAAAGGCTAGGGCCGCTGATGTATACGGTGGACATTGGTGACAGCATAATAAGGCACCATGTTGACCAGATCATAGGGTCATCCACAAAGGGCCAACCTACTCCACAACCCTACACGGCTAATGTTGAAGCAGAGATACCCAGAGCACCTACCTCCGATCTGGAAATACTGGAATCAGATGAACCTGACACTGTCCTTCAAGCCGAATCGACCTTGCCAGAAGAACCTACTACCCCGCCGGAAACTATTACACCACTGAGGCGTTATCCGGACAGAGTCAGGAAACCTCCAGAGAGACTGAATCTGTGAACTGTTTTGCATAAAGTTGTATATATGTTATGATGTTATGTTAATGGGAAATAAGTATGTTGTAAGCTAAAAAGGGAGGATTGTAGTGTATGTAACTGTTCTACCTTTAAGAGAACTATTGTATGTAACAGTCCACCTTTAAGCGAACTATTTTGGGTATGGCACTACTTTGTCTTGGCTGCTGTATACTGTAATACCGACGGTGACCACACCGGTATATAAGTGCTGTGTCAGGATTTATTGGGCAGATTCGCCCTGACCTTCGAATAGTAAAGTCCTGTTAAAAGTTACTCTTGTAGTCTGTGTATTAATTCACTACACAACCCACAGCCTTTACAGAAGGGACCTCTATATTTTTGAAAATATCCCACCAGGGTGGAACTATGATATCCAAAATCTCGCCCCCTATTTCAACTGTTTTTTGTTCTAGAGTATAGAAATGGTTTTGTGATACTTCTACGGCTTTGAGTAAGATGTTCGGGTAGAGGGGGAATTTCAAAGCCAAAGTATGTAACATAGTCCTGCAGGTTGGTTATGTTTTCAGTTACAGTGAGGTGAACAGTGGAGGGTTCAGGAATGAGGACAATCCGTTCCTGGGCCACTTGAACTTCTGCCTCGGGTTTAAAGCAGAAACTGCTGTCACTTACTGGACACCAGATGTGCTGTCCATGCTGGTAGTGGGGCGCACTTCTGGTGACACTATATTCCCCACCCCCTATGCATGCTACCTGTGGGGGAAAATGGTCTTGTGCCATTACCTCCATGGCACAGTTTATAGGTTGTGCGCCAGCAGCTTTAAACCTGCACTGTGGTCTAGAATAGGCATTCAAGTGCTGGGGACACACTATTATGTGTGCTCCCTGGCTCCGGCACCCGGAGAGGTCAGTACCTGTCATAGCGTGCTCCCACTTTATGACATAAGGTGGGACCGCTGTGAAACGGACGTGTGCACCCCCTTGAATGATTCCAATGTTCTCCACCCTGTATACCGGTGTGGGTCGGGCTGTCCCACCCATGACTGGCATCCTCACTACTATCCCCATGATAGTGTGATTGGAACGCCCGCAATCTACTGGGACAGGGTAGGCTTCAGAGGCTAGGCGGAGCTGACACGGGCTCAGCGAATTGTTAAATGGGTGAAGGGCTGTGAGGTGCTGTAGGGGTTGTTGGTTGGGTGGTCGGTTTGGCCCGGGCCTGACCCAGTGGACGTTTTCGAGGCGTCCCCACACTCCCACTCAGTTCTGACACTGGGATCCTACCAGGCAGCTGATGCGCAGAATAACAAGCTCGAGACAGACAAGCAGGTGAAAGGTTAAAATAATAACGGTTTTATTGAGAGAAAAATAAAACAAAACAAGCAAGCAGAGAAATTAGTTGGTTCAACGATACTAAACCAAGGCTACAGCTCTATACACTTTAAAAAGAGAAGAAAAAAGGAATACTATATATTCAAAACAGAGGGCACGCGAGTGCGGGAAGGAGTACGACACATCGAGGGGTATCACACATTAACACTCCCCTTAGCCTTATCCCCACCTCCTACACTATCCCTAACCTAGGTCGAACTAAAGGGGGGTCAGACTCTCATGCTCACCCAACGCATTGGAACAAAGGCCTTTAGGTTGTCCTGGGACTGCAGCTTTAGTTGGTCTGGCCTGGTAAAGTTCAGTGTGCACTGGCCACACACTCTCCCGTCAGTCAGGTAGTGGATCTTCCTCCTTGGCTGGGCGAAAAGGCTTCCCTCCTGGGTCAGGCTGCGCTGTTTAGCGAGGCCCACTCTGGGCTCCGGTCCATACCGGGATGGTGCACTCCGTCCCGTGTCTTCCTGGTTCCACTCTGAATCCCTGCCTGAGGTGGTGGGCACGGTGGGGGGAACAGTCAGGTATAAATCGGGAGGCAGTACGGACCGGGAGCTTCGCCTGCTTACCAAAGCATGGGCCTGCTGCGCATAGCCTTCCCCGTCTTGGAGACTGCTTCTCCCAGTAGAGTCCTCGAAGTTTCCTTTTGCAGCGAAGTCCCAGGATGAAATCGAAGTGAAGTGTAGAAGCTGTCTCTCCCGAAGTGTGTTCCAAGTCGAAGTGTCTCCAACTGCTCTTTCTGTCTGCTTACTAAAAACAGTTATACTCTCTCGATCTGCCTTGCCTCCCCCAGATCGAGAGGTGTCCCAGGTTACTTCGTTAACTGTAAATGGCTGCAAAACGGCCGATTTCCCACTAACGGCCTTATCACCGGCCCTCATTGTTTTTGGTTTCAGTCACACAATGGTGTCTCTGGTGCCTAGTCCTCTAAAACGGTTTCTGATATGATTGGATCTGTTAGGATGGGCCCGATGATGGTTTTAACTAGCTTAACCCTGATTGCAGTGCAACCAGGTTCATTGTTCTTACCGGCCTACTGGCGACTTGCGATTACATATTCAATTCCATGTCTGGCCTGGAATCCACATAGGGACTGTGGAATTCCAGGCCCTGTCTCCAGTCTTGTTGCTGGAGAGAAAAATGACTCACTTCCAGCAGCTTTCTGGTCACGTGTCCCAGAACTCCATTTTGTACGTTTAAAAAGTGGCCAACTTTGTTTGATTCGGAAAGCAGGCGAGGTGGGGGAATTTTGCAAACTCCCTACACCCCCCTGTGATACATAATAATTTTTCTTGAAAATTCCATTACGTATCATAATTCTGGCCCTCCTTAGTCGACCTTCCCCTTAGATTAATCTCTCCCCTCTACAGATACCCGCGATACATCGCACTTCCCATAACGCGAGACCGTGGTGTACACAAGCAGCTAGAAAAGGAAAAATCAACCAAGTACATTACATTACTTACATCCAAACATGGAGGGGCTCCGACGTCCCTGCTCAGTTCGGTACATTCACCATTCACAATCTTTATTAACAACCGTGCTGCAAGAATTCTCACAGTACGGAGAGTCCCTTGGGAGGGTTTACGCAGATGAATCCCCGTTGGTTCCCACGTAGTGTTCCTGCCAAGTTCTTTGGTTGCGGAACTGTGTCAACCGACCCCTCCCTCTACACTGCACGCAGACTAGGTACAATACGATCCCTATCTGACACACCACCAGGATGTGGGAGGCCAGACAGATCCACGAGGGGACCTCTATACTCTCAAAAATGTCCCACCATGGTGGAACCACTATATCCAAAATCTTGGACCCTATATCTATCGTCTTTTGCTCTAGGGTGTAAAAGTGTTTTTGGGAAACCACTACGGCCTTCAATAGCTTTGCGAGGTGTTCAGGGAGAGGGGGAATCTCATAGCCGAAGTGTGCTACATACTGTAACAAGTTGGTTACATTCTCTTTAACAGTGAGGTGAACAGTGGAGGGCTCCGGGATGGGGACAATTCGTTCCTGGGCCACTTGAACTTCTGCCTCGGGTTTGAAACAGAAACTGCTATCACTCACCGCACACCAGCTGTGCTGTCCGTGCCGGTAGTGGGACGCGCTGATGGTGACACAGTAGGTCCCACCTCCTATATATGCCACCTGGGGGGGAACGTGGCCTTGTGCCATTGCCTCCATGGTGCAATTAATAGGCTTCGCGCCAGCAGCTCTGAACCCACACTGCGGTCTTAAAAAGGCATTCAAGTGCTGGGGACACAGGATTATGTGTGCTCCCCGGCTCCGGCACCCTGAAAGGTCCGTGCCTGTCATTTCGTGCTCCCACTTGATGACGTAAGGCGGGACCGCGGCGAAACGAATGTGCGCACCCCCTTGGATCACTCCAATATTCTCCACCCTGTACACCGGTGCGGGTCGGGCTGTCCTACCCATGACCGGCATCCTAACAACCACCCCCATGACTGTGTGGTTAGACCAACCACAGTCCACGGGAACTGGATAAGCCTCGCAGGCTAGCCGGAGTTAGCACGGGCTCAATGCGTTCTCATACGGGTGGAGGGCGGCGAGGTGTTTGTTACTGATCCAGGAGGGGACCAAACCCTGTTTCAGGTCCTCCAGATTACTGCGGCCCTCACCCAGTAACCATGCCCCGTACAGTACGCACACCGCGCTCTGCGCTGCTTGGTCAGACGCATTCCTGTCCTCCCGTATGAGAGCATTTACCGTTTTCGCATGCTTCTCCAACTCTGCTATGATTTCCTTCAAATGGACCGTCATAGCCTGGTCCTCATGCAACTCCGAGCTCACTATTTTGTTCTCATCCATGAGAATCCCCTTTAGCTGTGTTTTCAGCTCATTTATCTGGGTCTGTAACTCAATGTCGTCTAAAGAGTTGATGACAGAAGTCCCAGTATTAAATGCGGTGAAAGTATTACCCAAAATACCCCTTCTCTGTCTCCCCATGTCACCCAAAAACTCGCGTGGCGTAGTGTAGAGTTCAGTCCTATCCCCACTAGAAAAATCAAATTCGTAAAACCTCCCGAACATGTCCTTTAAGAGGGCCTGGTATAACTGTTCTGTTTCCTTGGGGCACCACTCGGGTAGACGTACCTCGGTGAGATTTAAGATCACCGAGGCCACCGCGTAGTGTACCCCCTGGTACAGCACCTGATCGGTAGGCACTAGTACCAGTCCATTCCCAGGTCCCTTAGTGGTGGTAGGGCACCCTTCCCGGGGTGTCCTATTAGGTGGATTGGTGGGTAACGGCTTGCGGGTGCGCGCCACCAGTTCCGTGGCCTTAACTGGGGCTGCCCCTTGAAAAACCACGCATGAACGTATGTGAGAGCCCCACCTTATCCCCTTCCCCTGGTCCTGCCAGGCGGCAGAGAAGACAACTGAGATTCCTGCGGGGCAGGCCTCCTTCGATCCCTACATACACACATAAATCCCTTGCTCGGATTCCCACCATTTGTCCCAACAGACACTTGTCCTTTCTGCCGTAGCAGTGACAGTTCGGTGGGTGTCATTGTCCATTCGCACCCACGTGGATGAAGCGTCTTTTAAGTCATTCTTTAACTTGCGGATCCACCACCATCGCGAGGCCGGGATCCTTCCGGTGCAGGTCAGGCAGACCTTCTTGCCAACGATGACTCCCACACGAGCAGCCACTATTTCCATCGTGGGACACACTAGGGATGCCTCGCCGTAGGTGAAATCGGGCTGGTCAGAATACCGGATGGAATTGGACCCGACCCATCCGGGCCAGCGCCCCTGGTGGGTGTAGGTGGCGGGCCCCTCAGAGCCTCTCTCACAGCTCCCTGCAGTGACTACCGGAGCTCTCGGTCCGGAGCACCCAAAAACGTGGGAGTCTTCTACGTCTCCCCGGAGTCCTCTGCTCCCCTCGATTAGGGCGAGCAGGATGGCCAGCTGCCATGCGCGAACGCCTCTCTGTAAAACAAAAAGGAACATGCAGCCAGGTCTCTCCGGAGATGCTCTGGCCTGGGTTAAGCGGTGGTTGGGTCCCTCGACCTCGAACCCAAACACATACACTGTGAGCAACAAGACTTACTTAACTTATAAACCTAACTTAACTTATAATATACTATATACATCCGCCGCCCGTCTCCGGATGGCTATGTCAGTCCCTGGTAGGGCCCCGGCTTGCCATTGCTTCCGGCGGGCCCGCGGTGTCCCTACCTATGGCCCCTTCGCGGTCTGTGGCCGGCCGCTGGGGACCCCTGTCCTCAGCTTTCCTAATCCTCGGGACGGCTCTGGGCAAATGGAAGACGGGTGACCACGTCTTCTTGGGCTGGGGTGTGCGGGAAGACCTCTTGAGGGTGGGTGGAGCTTTCCTGGCTGGTGGTCCCCTGACTCGGGCCGCCGCTCCCTTGCACCCATCCCCCCCTCCTACCGTTGGGACAAACGTCCCGCTGCAGCCTACTGCTGCGACCCGCAGGTCTCCGCCCCCTGTTCCCACGACGGGGTCCGGGGCGGGGTTCCTGACCTCAGGTCCCTCCTTCCCTACACCTGAGCTAGGGGCGGGGTTACTCTCCTCGGTCTCCCCCCCCCTCCTCATCTGAACTGAGAGCGGAGGCGCTGCCTTCGGGCTCCTCCCCCTCTATACCCGAGCTGAGGCTGGAGATGCCGCTCTCGGGTCCCTCCCCCTCAGCCACATCCCACAGAAGTGGAGGAACGCCCCACTCGCCGGTGGCTCCTCCCTTCAGACACGTCACCAGACCTGCTGCGGTCTGTGACCTGGTTCCCATATCGGGCTGGGGATTTCTATTCCCCAACCCCTGACCAGCCAGCTGTCCAGCCCTGCTTGGCTTAAACAGCTTGCACTGGTTGATATGAAACCACTTTGTGTGCCGGGGCATTTTCACGGCGTACACCATGGGGCTGGCTTTGTCTACCACACTAAAGGGCCCCATGTACAAAGGCTCCAAACTTCCTACTCTGGCATAATTCCTGACCATGGCCTGGTCTCCCACTTCCCATTCTTGGTGCCCTTTTGGTTCCAGCAGCAATCGGTTACTCTGATGCTGCCTCCCCATGTTCCCCGCTGCCTGCCCATGGACCTGCTTCAGGTGCTCATAGAGGGTTCGGGCGAACTTGTCCCGATTCACCTCCCGGAGTTGCCCCTCCGTAAGCAGCGGCGCTAACACATGGGTGGGGGTCCGCATGACCCTGCCTGTCATCAGCTCGTACGGGGAGTACCCCGTGCTTTTTGACTGGCTGGCCCGGATCCCCATCAACACTAACGGCAGGATCTCGGCCCATTTGCGGGGCGAGTCCACCGTCTCCTTTCTCAACTGTTCCTTGAGGGTTCGGTTCATGCGCTCCACAATCCCGGATGACTGTGGATTGTGAGCTACTTGCAACTTTCCCTCAATGCCCAACAGCATAAGGGCCGTCTGCATCACCTGTCCGGTGAAGTGACTCCCCCGGTCGGACTCCACATACTGTGGTAGTCCCCACTGCGAGAACACCTCTCGGACTAGGATCCTTGCAGTTCCCAGAGCCGTGGCATTTCTACAGGGGAAGGCTTCCACCCACTTGGTGAACACATCCACCAGGACTAGGCAGTACTTAAAGCCTCCCTGGGCGGTGGGCAGGGGCCCGATGTAGTCGACCTGGATCGACTGCCATGGTCCCTCTACCCGCCTGATGTGTCCGATGGGCACCTTCCTTTTCCGGGGGTCAGGGTTGTTTGCAGCGCACACGAGACAGTCTGCACAGAACTCGCGGACGTCCTCCCTGAGCCCCGGCCACCATCCCGCCTGTTCCACCCGCTGCCAGGTGGCCTCGGGCCCGGGGTGTCCCGCTCCCGGTCCCTCATGGGCCAGTTGCAGGAACTCCCTCCGGTGCTGTTGCGGCACAATCCACTGCTCCCCCCTGAACAGCATGCCCTCTTTAACGGAGAAGGTCGCTGTCCCATACGGCCCCTCTACCCTCCTGCCCTCAATGACTGCGCTGAGGACAGCCTTCAGGACCAGGTCCTGAGCCTGGACGGACTTAAGGTCCGGGGCTAATGCTACCCCTACCCTCCTTTGTGTCCCGTCCCTACCTTTGACCGCTGCCACAGGTCCGGACCCGAATGGATCCCAGAAAGTGCCGGTGCGGGCACCCTCCTTGGCAAGCAGGTCAGCCTGCTGGTTACCCTGACCGCGGGGTTCTGTGGAGGAATGAGCTATCACCTTATGGATGAACACGTCCCCTTCCTCCCCCACGGCTGCCAGAATCTTTTCCAGCCAGGGCTTCACTGTGAGGGGTCTCCCGTCAGCGGATGTATATCTGCAGCGGGACCAGATGGCCAAATATTCCGTACACGAGTTGCACGTGAACATGCTGTCCGAGCAAATCGTGTAGGGGGTAGGGAAGATTTCGGGGTGTGTAACGACATACACCACCGCGGACAGTTCAGCCTGCTGGGCACTCATGGTGCTGGGGAGTTTAATTGCTAGGGCAATGCTTGCCGTAGGGTCATATATCCCACATCCCGTGAGACGCTTGCCAGCGGACACCGTGCTGGAACCATCAACATAGATTTCGCAGCCTGTGGGATGTATCCCGGCCCGTAAACCTATGTTCACCTCCCAAACCCCTTCTATGGAACACCAATGGGCTGTTCCCGGGTAGACCAAATTGGCCGCAAGCTTTGGATCGCAGAGACCCTTCACCCTCAGATCCATCTGGGAGAGGAGCAAGGTCCAGCGAGCAATGCGGGCACTGCTCACTGTCCCATCCTTAATTCTCCCATCCAGTAGCATCTAAGTCGGCGTGTGATGCATGAGGAGGGTGATGGGAGAGGTGCCTGTGAAGATTAGGGACCTCTTCACAGCCCAATGCGTGGCTAACAGATGCCTCTCGCAATTGGAGTAGCTCCTCTCAACATCAGTGAGCACCCTGGAGGAGTATACCACGGGCCGCAGCCGGCCGTGCCGCTCTTGAAGCAGCACTGAGCTCAGGCTGTCCCCGCTGGCTGCTACCTCCAGAAAAAACTCCTTTCCCTCATCTATGGCTCCCCGGGCTGGTGCGGTCTGCAGATTCTCTTTGAGCCTGACAAACGCTGCCTGGCACTCCTCATCCCAACGCCACTCCACTCCCTTGTGCAGGAGTCGGAGCAGAGGAGCTGCCGAGGCTGCATAGTCCTCAGTAAAATCTCGACAGTAACCGGTCAGTCCTAGAAACGACCTCACACCCGATACTGTTTTTGGGATCGGTAGCTCTTGCACCGCCTCCCTCCTGGCCTTATCTATGGCCCTTTCTCCAGCGCGCACGGTCAGGCCCAGGAATTTTACCTCCTGCCGGCCGATCTGCGCTTTTTTGGGGTTAACTTTAAACCCCTTCTGCCCTAACAGCTCCAGCAACTTGGCCAATAGTGGGCCATGCTCCTCCTTTGAATCGGTGAAGAGGAGTAGGTCGTCCACATATTGGACTAGTTGTCTGGGCTGGCTAAACTCCTTGATGCTACCTGCCATGCACTGATGGAAGATGCTGGGGCTGTTGTGAAAGCCCTGTGGCAAGCAGTTCCAAGTGTACTGTTGCCCCCTAAACGTAAAGGCAAACTTGTACTGGTCCTCCCTCCGTACAGGGATGGACCAAAACCCATTTGAAATATCCAGTACCGTGAACGTGGTCGCGGATGCTGGGATACTCCCAATTAGGTCAGCGACTGCTGCCACGGTGGGGGCGCAGGCAGGAATGTTACTATTGAGGACCCGATAGTCCACCGTGGCTCTCCAGGCACCGTCCGGTTCCCTCACTGGCCACAATGGAGAGTTCATGTGGGTTGCTATAGGTCTCAGAACTCCCTGCTGCACTAGGGAGGACATGGCTGCTTCCATGTCTGGCTCAGCTTCCCTTGGGAAATTATACTGTTTTTGTGGTCTGGCCATGGGATCCCCGCCTACCGTGACCTCAAACCCCGTGACCCTACTGCAGTCATGCTGGTGAGTGGCAAACGTGGCCAGGTGCGCCTTCACGAATGCCCGAAACTCCTCGGGGCACCACTGACCATAAGCCCGAGGTCGTAGCCTCCCTTTGGCTTCATGGTGCAGAGAGTCCCCTTCCCTTCCTTTCCCGGGATCACTACTACCTCACCATCCTTTATTCCACCTGCTCCCCACAAGCAGTGGTTCCTTAGATCCACCAGAATCCCGTGACCTACAATGAAGTCGGCCCCCAGGACTCCCCTTCCACCCTCCACCTCCCACCTCATCAGGATGCACTTCCATGTGGTGTGGAGTGGTCCCAACTTGATGGAAAGCGGGATGGACACCGACCCAGCCTGTTCCTTCCCTGTAAATCCCGATAGACTGTAGGGGACCCCGCTGGAGAGGGGCGAGGCGGCGGGGTTATCTGCATAGATTACGGTGCTTGATGCTCCCGTATCCAGCAGATAGGTCCCCTTCAGCCTCTCCACCTCCATCTCCACGAGGGGTCTCCCCCACTCGTCATAGCGGACAGAGCACAGGTGGACCGGTTGCGTTCTTGCTAATCAGGGTTGGGAATTGGCTGGGGCTGCCGGAGTAAGAGCGCCGGTGGCCATTGCTACCTTCCCCTGGCCAGACAATATGGACCGTACGGCGTCCAGTATTACCTCGACCTGGCTGGGTCCTGCCCCCGCCGGTTGGGCTGGGGCAGTGGGCACCTTCCCCCTGGTCTCTTTCCAAGGGTTTCTACACTCCTTCCGCCAGTGGCCATCTTTACCACACCCGTAACAATTAAGTTTGGGGTGTGTTGGGGTAGTCCCTTCCTGGCGCCACTCCTTCCTACCCGGCCCGGGTTTTGCCTCATGCAGCTTCCCTTTCGCTGGGAGCGCTTCGGCTGCCCGACCGTTTTTGTAGGCTAGGGTGAGCTGCCGGATCACCCCGGCTTCTGTGGCCCCGGGGTCCTTGGGGTCGAACCAAACTTCCGCTTTTGCTCTAACTTGCGGCAGGCTGTTCGCCACCAAGCAACGGAGCCAATGGGTCAGGAGATCTCCGTTCAGGAACGCCCGGTTGGGTGTCCCTGGGCAAGCTCTCCGGTACACCGGCCACAGCCGGTCCGCGAAAGCTTGCGGAGTCTCTTCCACCAATTGGACCGTTTTCTCCACACGGGAGAACGGACTACCCTCATCCATGCCCAATTCCTCTAAGACTGCATCCTTGAGCTCCTCGTACCCACTCTGACCTCTTTTATCCCCGTCAGAGAGGGACTGGAGGAGGCTGCTTTCTAGGGAAAATAGCAGCATTTTGGCCTGCTCAGCGTCATCACAGTCATTGACGCTGGCTGCCTGCTCTACCTCCCTAAAATGAACCGAGGGATCTCCCTTCTGGGAGAGCTTTGGAATATGGCTCACCATACTCCTAAGCTGTTGGGTATTAAAAGGGACCACAAACTGGTTCTGGAGAGGCCATTCCCTTTCCCCTTTGGCAGGCAGACCTAACCTCAGCTGCCGGGCCGGGCACATGGGCCCCGCTCCCGTCCTAGCCGGGGCTTGGACCACCTCCGCCTTCACCTCACCTTGGTGCCACACTTCCCCGAAACTCGAAGTAGTGGGTGGTGGACGCGCAGTTTCCTCTCTTTCCTCTATTGCTTCCCTAGGTACCACTTGGGATGGTGAAATGGTCCTACCCTCGTTCCCCAGAAAATCCGCCTGACCCACCTTCGGATTCATCAGGCATACCATGCCCTTTGCCTTCCGGAGGGCTCGGCTAAGACTCTGTATCTTCTCCTGACAGGGGCTGTGGTCAGCTTCCCCGAACCCCTGTTCACTGGCCAGCTTATAGGCTGCCTTCACTTCCCTGACTTTCTCCTCCTGTTCTTTTACTTCCTTTACCAAGCGGGCACTTTTGTCCCGCAGCCTAAACTCATTCCCCTTGGCCTCGGTGACTTGACACTGCAGGTATTCCAACTGGGAATTATAATCCCCTAAGAGCTGCACCCTCTCCTGTGCGAGAGCCTGCAGCGCCACAACTAACTTCTCTCCTGCCTGAGCCTTCTCCTGGACTTCCAGTTCCAGCTCCTTTAACCTGGCTGCCTGGGCTGCGACGAGCCCATCCAGGAGCTGTACCTGCTTTTTGTAGCAGCACAGCCACACAGCCTTTTCAAGAGATCTCTTGTGTTCCCTCCCCTGCGTCCACTGAGCTGCGGCATCCACCGGACGGCCAGCCTTCAGCAGACCGGTGATCCACTTCTTAGTGAGATTCACCTTCCTGAACACATAGTCCGAGATTCTCTCATCCATCAAGCTTGTCTCATTCGACTCGCCATCTACAACACCAGATGCCTGCGCCCAGTGTCCTGCCGCGGTCGCCATTTTGTAGGGGTTGTTGGTTGGGTGGTCGGTTTGGCCCGGGCCTGACCCAGTGGACGTTTTCGAGGCATCCCCACACTCCCACTCAGTTCTGACACTGGGATCCTACCAGGCAGCTGATGCGCAGAATAACAAGCTTGAGACAGACAAGCAGGTGAAAGGTTAAAATAATAACGGTTTTATTGAGAGAAAAATGAAACAAAACAAGCAAGCAGAGAAATTAATTGGTTCAATGATACTAAACCAAGGCTACAGCTCTATACACTTTAAAAAGAGAAAAAAAAAGGAATACCTTGGCCTAGAAATTCACTATGGCCCCGCCAGCTGGCTAGCGCCCAAAAGTTAGCGCTGGGCGGGAAGCCTATAGCGATCGTCATATATTCATTGTTAGTGCCCCAATTCGGAACCGGGCGCTATACCAGGGTGTGCCCGCCTCCGCTTGGGGCGCTGACACAGAATATCAGCGCTCTTGGCGCCGCTGCGCCAGCTGCTGCGGAGCGGCAGGCTGCGGTACTGCAGGCCTCCTCCTTCTCTTAAGGGGGAGCTGCCTGCAATGGGGAGATCGCCGCTGGATAGTGCCGGCAAATGAGCCCGGCACCACGGAGACGTGCCGGGCTCGCGGAAAGCAGCCGGCAATGCCGCGGGGGGGGGCGGTGGAGGAGGCCGGGGTAGGAGGTGCGGGCAGGCGGCCGCCGAAAAAGCGGCCGGCCACACCTTCCGCTTTAAAGCGCCCCACTAAGGCAGCAGGCCGGCCCCATTTTCTGGTCGCTGTTTGCGGCCGCTGCGGAAGAGGCGGCCGCAACTAAATATGGGGATCGGCGCGGTTTCGGGGCGGAACCGGGGCACTGCGCACACCGATGACGTCATCAGTGCCGGCGCAGCGCTAACGGCTACCGCCGCCAATACCGCTGCGCTGAATATCTGCGCAAACTCATTTCTGGCGCAAAATCTCTCTTTAGGCGTTAACTGGGCGCAAAGCTGGCAGCGCCTTAATGAATTTCTAGGCCTATATATTCAAAACAGAGGGCACGTGAGTGCGGGAAGGAGTACGACACATCGAGGGGTATCACACATTAACACTCCCCTTAGCCTTATCCCCACCTCCTACACTATCCCTAACCTAGGTCGAACTAAAGGGGGGGTCAGACTCTCATGCTCACCCAACGCATTGGAACAAAGGCCTTTAGGTTGTCCTGGGACTGCAGCTTTAGTTGGTCTGGCCTGGTAAAGTTCAGTGTGCACTGGCCACACACTCTCCTGTCAGTCAGGTAGTGGATCTTCCTCCTTGGCTGGGCGAAAAGGCTTCCCTCCTGGGTCGGGCTGCGCCGTTTAGCGAGGCCCGCTCTGGGCTCCGGTCCGTACCGGGATGGTGCACTCCGTCCCGTGTCTTCCTGGTTCCACTCTGAATCCCTGCCTGAGGTGGTGGGCACGGGGCGGGGGAACAGTCAGGTATAAATCGGGAGGCAGTATGGACCGGGAGCTTCGCCTGCTTACCAAAGCATGGGCCTGCTGCGCATAGCCTTCCCCGTCTTGGAGACTGCTTCTCCCAGTAGAGTCCTCGAAGTTTCCTTTTGCAGTGAAGTCCCAGGATGAAATTGAAGTGAAGTGTAGAAGCTGTCTCTCCCGAAGTGTGTTCCAAGTCAAAGTGTCTCCAGCTGCTCTTTCTGTCTGCTTACTAAAAACAGTTATACTCTCTCGATCTGCCTTGCCTCCCCCAGATCGAGAGGTGTCCCAGGTTACTTCGTTAACTGTAAATGGCTGCAAAACGGCCGATTTCCCACTAACGGCCTTATCACCGGCCCTCATTGTTTTTGGTTTCAGTCACACAATGGTGTCTCTGGTGCCTAGTCCTCTAAAACGGTTTCTGATGTGATTGGATCTGTTAGGATGGGCCCGATGATGGTTTTAACTAGCTTAACCCTGATTGCAGTGCAACCAGGTTCATTGTTCTTACTGGCCTACTGGCGACTTGCTATTACATATTCAATTCCATGTCTGGCCTGGAATCCACATAGGGACTGTGGAATTCCAGGCCCTGTCTCCAGTCTTGTTGCTGGGGAGAAAAATGACTCACTTCCAGCAGCTTTCTGGTCACGTGTCCCAGAACTCCATTTTGTACGTTTAAAAAGTGGCCAACTTTGTTTGATTCGGAAAGCAGGCGAGGTGGGGGAATTTTGCAAACTCCCTACAGTGCTTGTTGCTGATCCAGGAGGGGACTAAACCTTGTTTTAAATCCTCCAGGTTTCTGCGGCCCTCGCCCAGCAACCATGCCCCGTATAGCACACACACCTCATTCTGTGCAGCCTGATCCGAAGCATTCCTATCCTCCCGTATGAGTGCATTTACTGTTTTTGCGTGTTTCTAGCTCAGCAACAATTTCCTTTAAATGGACCATCATAGCTTGGTCCTCCTGTAGCTCTGAGCCTACCATTGTGTTTTCTTCCATTAGGATCTTTCGTCGTTGGGTTTTTAGACCATTTATTTGTGTTTGCAATTCTATATCATCCAGGCTATTTATTACAGAGGATCCTGTATTGTAGGTAGTGAAAATATCGTTGCAGGTTCCCCTTCTTTGTCTCCCCGCGCCCATAGTGTACTCAGCGTGTAATGTGTACAGCTCTGCTTTTTCTATGTTGGCAAAGTCGAATTCGTAGAACTTCCTGAACATTTCTTTTAGTAGGGCCTTGTATAGCTGTTCTGTCTCTGTAGGGCACCATTCAGGTAAGTGTACTTCGGTAAGTTTAAGGATAACTGAAGCTACTGCATAGTGTACCCCCTGGTACAGTACCTTTTCAGTCGGCACTAGCACTAACCCATTCCCTGGTCCCTTGGTGGTGGTAGGATGCCTCTCTAGTACTGTCCATGCTGTCGGGGTCGTGGGCAGGGGCTTTTGGGTGTGTGCTACGAGTTCGGTGGCATTGACTGGGATCGGGGAGTGAGGGACCGCGCACGCATGCAGGCTAGAATCCCACCCCATCCCCTTCCCGGTATCTTGCCATTGTCTGGAGAAGATGATGGATATGCCTGTGGGGCAGGCTCTCTCTGATCCCCACATGCAGATGTAAATTCCCTGTTCCGACTCCCAACACTTATCCCAACACACACTCACTCCCCCTTGGGTCCCCGTTATCGTCCGGTAGGTGTTGTTCCCCCGTCATTCCCAGTTGGCTGTACGGTCCCCTATGTCCCTGCTCAGCTTCCTGGTCCACCACCACCTATCCAGGAGAATCCATCCTTTGCATGTAAGTCACACACGTTTCCCCTCAGTGACACTGACCCTTGTAGCAACGACCTGTACCCTGGGGCACGGGATGGAGGCCTCCCCGTAGGTGAACACGGTCTGGCTGGAGTATTGCGTAAAGTTAGACCCCAGCCACCCTGGCCACCTTCCCTCATGGAAAGAAATAGCGAGCTCCTCCACACCTGGTTCGCCATCCCCAGCGGTAACGATCGGTGTTCTCTCTCCCGAGCACCCATAAATGTGGGAGCCCTCCACATCACCTTGGTCACCGATGCTCACCCCTACCAGGGCGAGCAGGAGCAGAACCTTTCTCATGCCGATTTCCTCTCTGTAGGGACACACAAAACAGATAGCCATGTCCCGAGAAGGTTCTCTGGCCTGACAAAGTGATCGAGTCTCATAATTTAAACTTACTTTGAAGATAATTCAATAATAAACCTAAAGCTACCAAAACTGTAAAAAAACACACCTAAATACATCAGAAACGCTATGTACATCCGCCGCCTGTCTCCGGGCGGCCAGGCTAATTCCTGTTCGGCCTCTGTCTTCTGCGGCTTCTGGGCAGCTTGTACACCTGGGCGTAAGGTGGCCTGTACCGCAGGTCCCGGAGAGTCCTTCTTAAAACAACTGGGGGTTTCCCTGAATCCCAGATGATCGGGGGAGTGTCCCCTCCTGTACTACAGCACACTACCCCCTTCACTACCCCTTTCGGTGTGGCTGCTGAGTCCCTGTCCTGTTTTGCGGGCTCCTTGCAGCCTGAGGCCGCAGGCTGGTGACCCCTCTCATTCTCTTTGCCCACCGCTACCTCTCCTGTGAGTCCCTCACCGTTGGAGGCTGCAGGCTGGGGATCCCTAGTCCTAGAATGATCCCTGACCTTGGGCATTCTTTTACGGTTTGCGACCCTTCCGGGGCTGAACCATTGAAACTGATGCGCTGGTGGCCACGGTAGTTTTGGCTGTGGTATGCGAGGAGACCTTCTTAGGGTTCCGGCTACCGGGGGTGCGTTTAGCCCTAAATAATTGGTGGGATAGCCCCTCCAGTAATACAAGGCACTGCCCCCACCGGTGCGGTCAGTGAGTCTGCCACAGCTGCTGGCTGAGGATCCCTGTCCTTAGGACGGTTCACTCTTGCTGGCCGTTCCCCTTTCTCGTGGTTGAACAGTTTACACTGGTTAATGTGGAACCACTTCGTGCGGCGGGGCATCTTTACGGCGTAGACCATGGGCTTGCCTTGTCGACAATGTTGTATGGCCCCATGTACAATGGTTTAAAACTCCCTACCCGAGCAAAGTTCCTAATCATGACCTGATCCCCTATCTCCCACTCGTGGTGCTTGCGGGATTCTAGCAGCAGTCCATTACTCCGATGCTGTTTTCCCATGTTGCTAGCAGCCTGCCAGTGAACCTGTTTAAGGTGTTCAAACAGATTCCTGACGAAGCTGTCCCGGTTCACCCCTCTGAGCTGACCTTCAATGAGCACCGGGGCTAGCACATGGGTGGGGGTCCGCATAACCCTGCCAGTCATCAGCTCGTGTGGGGAATACCCCGTGCTTTTTGACTGGCTGGCTCGGATCCCCATTAGGACCAACGGTAAGACTTCCACCCACTTCTTGGGTGAGTCTCCCATCTCCTTCCGCAGCCTTTCTTTCATGGTACGGTTTAAACACTCCACAAGACCCGATGACTGCGGGTTGTAGGCAACGTGCCATTTCCCTTCAATGCCGAGTACCATGAGGGTCTCTTGCATAACCTGCCCGGTAAAGTGACTCCCTTTGTCGGACTCCACATACTGCGGTAGTCCCCATCGTGAGAACACATCCCTGACCAGGATCCTAGCCGTACCCAGTGCGGTAGCAGTTCGGCATGGAAAAGCTTCCACCCGCTTTGAGAACACATCCACCAGGACCAGGCAATACTTGTAGCCTCCCGGGGCGGTGGGTAGGGGCCCGATGTAGTCAACCTGGATCGATTGCCATGGTCCCTCTACCTTCCTGATGTGTCCCATAGATACCTTCCTTTTCCGGGGGTCAGGGTTGTTAGCAGCACCCACCTGACATCCGGCACAAAACTCGCGGATATCTTCCTTGAGTCCTGGCCACCATCCTGCCTGTTCCACCCGTTGCCAGGTGGTCTCAGGTCCGGGATGCCCTGCTCCTGGACCCTAATGGGCCAGTTGGAGGAATTCCCTTTGGTGCTGCTGTGGCACTACCCACTGCTCCCCCCTGAACAGCATGCCTGCCTTTACGGTGATGCCTGCTGTGCCGTATGGGCCCTCTACTTTTTCACCTTTAGTGAGCACGTTCAGGACGGTTTTGAGGACGGGATCTTGGGTTTGAACCGTATTCAGGTCCGGTGCCAATGCTACCCCTGAACTCCCTTGCGACCCGCCTCTGCCCCTGATCGCTGCTATGGGACTTAATCCATATGGGTCCCAAAAAGTGCCCGTACGAGCACCTTCTTTTGTCAGTATGTCGGTTTGCTGATTTCCCTTGCCACGGGGTTCAGTGGGCTTTTACTTTGTGTATATAGACCTTGCCTTCCTCCCCCACGGCCACCATGATTTTCTCCAGCAGAGGCTTAATTGCCAGGGGTCTCCCGTCAGCGGAGGTATATCCGCGACGGGACAAGGTAGCCAGGTATTCCGTACACGAATTGCATGTGAACATACTGTCCGAGCAAATCGTATACGGGGTAGGGAATTTCTCGGGGTGTGTGACCACGTACACTACCGTGGATAGTTTGGCATGCTGGGCGCTCATGGTGCTGGGGAGTTTAATTGCCAGGGCAATGTCCGCCTCTGAGTCATAAACTCCACACCCAGTAAGTCACTCGCCAGCAGATATTGTGCTTGAACCGTCCACATAGATTTCGTGGCCCGCGGGGAGTATCCCGGCCCGAAAACCTACGTGAACTTCCCATACCCCTTCTATGGAACACTGGTGGGCTGTCCCTGGGTAAATCATGTTGGCCGCGAGCTTTGGCTCACAGAGACCTTTCACTTTTATGTCCATCTGGGAGAGAAATAGGGTCCAGCGAGCAATGCGGGCACTGCTCACTGTCCCATCTTTGATTCTCCCATCTAGGAGCATCTGGGTGGGCGTGTGATGTGTGAGGAGTGTGATAGGAGATGTTCCTGTGAAGATCAATGATCTTTTCACAGCCCAGTGAGTGGCGGGGAGGTGCCTCTCACAGTTGGAATAGCCCTTCTCCACATCGGTGAGTATCCTGGCGGAGTAAACCACCGGTCTCAGCTGGCCGTGCCGCTCTTGGAGCAGCACAGCACTCAGACTGTCCCCGCTGGCTGCCACCCCCATCAATAGCCCCTAGAGCCGGCGCAGTCTGCAGATCTTTCTTGAGTTTCACAAATGCTGCCTTGCAACCCTCGTCCCAGACCCACTCCACTCCCTTGTGTAGGAGTTGGAGCAGAGGGGCTGCTGTGGCTGCGTAATCCTCAATGAAATCTCTGCAGTACCCGGTTAGCCCTAGAAAAGATCTCACTCCTGTAGCTGTGTTGGGGGCTGGTAACTCCTGCACTGCTTCCCTTCTAGTTTTGTCGATGGCCCTTTCCCCAGCGCACACAGTCAGCCCCAGGAATTGTACTTCCTGCTGGCCGATCTGTGCTTTCTTCGGGTTTACTTTGAAGCCTTCTTGCCTGAGCAGCTCCAGCAGTTCAGCCAGTCGTGGACCATGTTCCTCTCCTTCATCGGTGAATAGGAGCAGGTCATCCACATACTGAACTAACTGTCGGGGCCGGCTGAAGCCCTTTAAACAATCTGCCATGCACTGGTGAAAAATGCTAAGGCTATTGTGGAAACCCTGAGGTAGGCAGTTCCAGGTGTATTGTTGGCCTTTAAATGTGAAGGCGAACCTGTACTGGCCCTCTCTCCATAAAGGGATGGAACAAAACCCGTTGGAAATATCCAGGTGGTCGCGGATGCTGGGGTACTTCCAATGAGGTTGGCGACGGCTGCGGCCGTGGGTGCACAGGCGGGGATGTTACGGTTGAGTACCCGATAGTCCACTGTGGCCCTCCAGGAGTTGTCTGGTTTTCTAACCAGCCACAGTGGAGAGTTTACGTGGGTGGCTATCGGCCTCAATACCCGCTGTTTGACCAGAGAGGTCATGGCCGTTTCCATGTCTGCCTCCGCCTCCCTGGGGAAATTGTATTGCTTTTGTGGTCATGTCATGGGGTCCCCATTCACACTAACCTTGACCCCATTTACCCTCCCACAATCGTTTCTGTGAGTGGCAAATGTGGCGAGGTGTGCTCGCACAAATGCCTGGTACTCCATCGGAGTGTTACTGACCATCAGTTCGAGGTCATAACCCTCCTTTGGTTTCATGGTGCACAAGGTCCCCTTGCCCTGTTTCTCTGGGATAACTGCCACTTCACTTTCTTTGCCGGTACATGCTCCCCACAGACAGTGGTTCCTCAGATCCACTAGAATCCTGCGGCCTATAATAAAATCAGCCCCCAGGATCCCCTTCCCTTCCTGCTCCCATTTCATTAAGACACAGGTCCACTTGGTATGGAGTGTTCCTAAACGAATGGACAGCGGGATGGAGAACGAGCCAGCCTGCTCATTACCTGTAAACCCCACTAAGCTGTACAGGACCCCGTTAGACAGAGGTGAGGCGGTGGGGTTAGCTGAATAGACGATGGTGCTCGTCGCTCCAGTGTCTAACAGATAAGCCCCTTTCACCTTCTCCACCTCCATCTGAACATACGGTCTCTTCCATGCACCATATTCAAGGGGACACAGGTACACAGGCTGCGCTGGTTCTAGTCATGTGTCTGTGTTGTATGGGGCAGATGGGGTTAAAGCACCAGTGGTGGTGGCTACCTTCCCTGGGCCATTTAATAAAGTTCGGAGCGCAGCTACGAATGAGTCAAATGTGGGGGGAGAGGTCGGTGTCTCGGTCTTTTGGGCAGGAGTTGGGGAGTTCTTTCCTGTGTTATCCTTCCACGGATTCTTACAGTCCCTTCCCCAATACCCATTCTTCCCGCACCCAAAGCAGTTACGCTTCATATCGGAAGGGTTACCTCCCTCCTGGTGCCACTCTTTTTTATTCTGACTAGGCTTTACTTCATGTACTTTTCCTTTAGGTGGGTGCTCTTCTGTCCCTCTACCGTTGCGGTAAGCCAGGGTCAGTTGTCTGACCACTGTCTCCTCGGTGACCCGGGGGTCCTTCAGGTCAAACCAAAGCTCAGCCTTGGCTCTGATCCGCGGCAAGCTGTTTGCCACCAGGCTTCGGAGCCAGTGGGCCAGCTCGTCCTGGCTCAGGTGAGCCCGGTCGAGAACCCCACGATAGGCTCTCCTGTACACAGGCCACAGCCTGTCTGCGAAAGCCTGTGGGGTCTCCCCTGTGAAATGTGTTGTCCTCTCCACCCGGGAGAAGGAACTTCCATCATTCATGCCCATGGCCTCCAGAACTTCCTCCCGGATAACAGCATATCTGCCCTGCCCCTTTCTGCTCTCCGCAGAGAGGGACTGGTAGAGTTTGCTATCCAGGGTAAAAAGTAGCATCTTTGCCATTTTGGAGTCATCGCACTCATTAATGCCCGCTGCCTGTTCCACTTCCATGAAGTGGACCGAGGGGTCCCCTTTTTGAGTGAGCTTACTCAGGTGGCTTACCATAGCCCTAAGCTGTTGGGTGCCGTGGGGAGCCACAAATTGGCTTTCAAGGGGTCCTGGACCCCCACCACCGCCGGGCGGGCCAAACCTTTGCTGCCGGATCGGGCACATCAGCCCTGGCTCCGACCCTTCTTGCATTGGTTCGCCCACCTCCCCCTGCTGCCAAACAGTGTTAAAACCCAGCACCACAGGTGGTGGTGGTGCGCACTCCCTGCCGGCCTCACAAATCATCCATCCCTCCTGCTGGCCAAACGGGTCGTTCCCCGGCGCCACAGGTGGTGTCCGAACAGTTTCCCCTTGCTCTCCCAGGTCCACCCGGGCCGCACCTGGGCTCACTAGGCATACCATGCCTTTGGCCCTGGACAGAGCAAGGTTCAAACTGTCGATTTGTTTCTTACAGGGGCCGTGATCTCCCGCCTCAAACCCCCTAGTGCTTGCTATTTTGTAAGCTGCCTGGACGTCTCTCAACCTCCCCTCCTGCTCTCTTACTTGCCTGGTGAAGCGGGCGTTCTCTTCCTGTAACACCAGTTCATTATTTTTGGCTTCGGTGACCTGACACCGAAAGTATTCCTGTCTGTTCCTGTGTGTTTCCACGAGCTGCATTTTTCCCCCGTTTTGTGCGTTTAGTTTTGCCAATAACCTTTCCCCTGCTAGAGCCCTTGCGTGAGACTGTTAAACTGATTCCCGTAGCTCTGCTGCCAGTGCCTCAATGCATTTATCCAAAAGCTGGATCTGTCGCTGGAAGCTTACCAACCAGATTGCTTTCTCCACAGATTTCTTATGGTCCTTGCTCTCAGTCCATTTGGTTGCAGCATCTATCAGATGCTCAGTGCGCAACAGACTGAGCACCCATTTCTTAGTGATATTTACTCTCTTGAACACATAAGAGGAAATCCTCTCTTCCATCTTAGTTTTTTCCTCAAAAACAGTATCCACTGTATCACATCACTTTTGCCAAGGTCCTGCCGCGGTCACCATTATGTAGAGGGTGGTTTGAATAAAGCGATTTGAATTGAATTGAATTGAATTGGTGTGTGGGTCAACCTCACCACTGACGTATGAGCAGTTTGAATCATTCCCACTCCCTTGATTCTAGACCTTGGGCTTATTTGGGGGGGTGACAAAAGTGCAGCAGACAACTAGTTTTGGTGCAAGAAACTTTGATCTTTATTCAAGAAAGAAAATACAACATAACAATCTTATACTCCAATAAAAATGGGGAACATTTTAATACATACGAGGGAAATACAGTAGAAAATACCTCACCCCTCCCAATCCCACTTCCTAGCTAAGTTGAACTCTAGAGGACTATGGATAATGCTCACCAAACGAATCCTTGACAGTTGAGCTGGTTCGCGGTTTCGGGGTTCGCTGGATGTGTTGATCGGTGTCTGCCATACCCCAGACGTGGTAGAGGACTTCGACTGCTGGTCAGCCTTCACGAGTTCACTGATGCGGTAGGGTGCGTTTTGGATTTATGGGGTGAGTACCCACTTTTCTTCTGTAGAGATAGGGTTTAGAGTTCCTTTTAAGTAAAAATCTTACCTGGGGGTAAGTCAGGAATAGATTGTAGCGTGGAAAACTTTCGAATCTTTGGTTTTCTCCTGAGTTGTTTTTCTTTCGTCGCGGTGGCTCGATATTACCAGGTTGGTTGGTGGTAATATTTGTGTTGGTCGTTTCGTAAGGCTCTTGTTGCCGCAATGTGTCCGATGATGCCTTGGGTCACTGAAGCTGTTGAACTTGGGTGTACGGTAGAATGCTGCCCCGTCTCGATGCTTCGGTTTCTTCTTGTGTGTTCCTTCTAGAGAGAACTGTCTTCTTGAGATAACAGTCCTTCAATTATACTTTGAGGGGCCTTCTAATCTGCACGCCAAATCAGTCCCGGTTTATTGTTTGATTTGGGCGGGCTCGTTAATGGTAACTTGATTAGAAATGTGTAAAATGGTTTCAGGATGCTGCACTGATTATTCAATGAGCTGTTGTGCTCCTAGTTAATTGTCATAGCGATACTCAGGTTTCGAGTCTCCTGTCTGAGCCTGAGATTTCTATGTAGGTTGGCGAGGTGATTTGCATTATGCATGTTTTGGATGGGTCCTGTGTTTTGGGTGGGGACTGCTCCTCTGTGGGTCGATTGTTAGGATGTTAATGTCTGATAGGGGCTGAGTGAGGTTACACAGTTCCCCAGACAATTTGATTTACTCCAATATCCAAACTGTCTTTAGAGAGGTTGATCCCATTCCCTGTTGCAGCCTTTTCTCCCTTTACAGGCCCAACATGCCTTTTAAAAGGCCAAATCTTGGTTTCTGACCTTGAATCTCCCTCTGTTAGGCCCAATGCATATTTTATCATCCTGAAGCTTGTTAGAAAGAGTCCAAAGTCATTTTCCTTAGGGTTTCCTTCTAGCTTTGGGGGATCTGTGAATTTTGAGACTCTTACAATAGTGAAAACGCTGCAGGGGGTGAGATTGGGAGAAGGGTGTCAGAGGAAAGTGAAGGGGAAGAAGGTTCCGGAGGGACGTTGGTGTTCAAGAGCTGATGAAGCTTGCGGTCCTTGACATCGGAAAGGAAGAAAAAAAATTTTTTTTGAAGCGTCGGATGAGTCGAAGGATGAAATGGAACTGTGGGCCTGGACAGCTTTGAGATAGAGTGTGTTGCTGCTGCTGAAGAGAGAGGTCGAGAGTGTTCATGTGGCGCCACATGGCGTGGAGCGTGGATCTCAAGATGCGGCGAGAGCAGTAGTTCGAGGAACGATGAATATCTTGGAGATATTTGTAATCCTGGGTGGATCCGAAACACGAAGGGTGGAAGTTTAGTTGGAATCCACGTGGAATAAGTCGGAACCGGAGACAGTTGCTGAGGAAAATGATGTGGCTGTGAAACCGAGTCTTGGCAGATACCTGATCAAACACGAGAAGGGAAACTGAAAGCAATGACGATGAACAAGGTTGAAGAGCCAAACGGTAATCCCGTCAAGGAGAAGAGCAGAACTTCTTCAAGGTAGGCATTCCTAGAAGAGATGTGGCAGTGAACCAAACACTAATATGGTAGCAAAATACTGCGGATGCTGGAAATCCGAAATAACAACAGAAAACGCTGGAAAAACTCAGCAGGCCAGGCAACATCTGTGGAGAGAGAAATAGAGTTAACGTTTCAGGTCAAAACCCTTCTTCAGAACTGAGAAAAAAAGGCAGGAAATAAAACAGATTAAAAGGCCAGTTTGGGGGCTGGGAAATGGGGGAGGAGATGTAAGAACAAAAGGGAAGTGAAGGGACATTAAGAGATATTCAAGACGAGACGAGATGGTAAAAGGACAGGTAAAGAGACAAAAGATGGCTCGAGATGAAGTGTGAAATGCGCTGGCAGAATGAGAGACAGCTGCCATGTGGGAGAGAAAAAAGGAAAAGGCACAAACCAAAGGTGTGGATAAAAATATATAAAAATATAATAGGGGCCGAGGTTATGATCTGAAATTGTTGAACTCGATATTGAGTCCATTAGGCTGTAAAGTGCCTAACCGGAAGATGAGGTGCTGTTCCTCGAGCTTACACTGAGCTTCCATGGAACAATGCAAGAGGCCACGGACGGTGAGGTCTGACTGGGAATGGGGCGGTGAATTGAAATGACAGGCGACCGGAAGCTCCGGGTCACTCTTATGGACTGAACGGAGGTGTTCCACAAAGCGGTCACCCAATCTGCGCGTGGTCTCCCCAATGTAGAGGAGACCACATCGTGAGCAGCGAATACAGTATACTAGATTATAAGAAGTACAAGTAAATCACTGTTTCACCTGGAAGGGGTGTTTGGGGCCCTGGACAGTGGGAAGGGGGGAGGTATAAGGGCAGGTGTTGCATCTCCTGCACTTGCACGGGAAGGTGCCGGGCGAAGGGGAAGGGTTGCTGGGGGTGATAGAGGAGTGGACTAGGGTGTCTCGGAGGGAGCGGACCCTACGGAATTCTGAAAGGGGAGGGGAGGTGGAGATGCATTTGGTGGTGGGATCACGTTGGAGGTGGCAGAAATGATCCGTTGAATGTGGAGGCTGATGGGGTGAAAGGTGAGGAGCATAGAAGGACAGGCCAAGAACAGCACCCGGCCCATTTGTTGCTGTATAATTCATTCACGGGATGTGGGCGTCGCTGGCAAGGCCTGCATTTATTGCCCATCCCTAATTGCCCTTGAGAAGGTGGTGGTGAGCCACCTTCTTGAACCACTGCAGTCCATGAGGTGAAGGTACTCTCAGTGCTGTTAATGAGCGAGTTTCAGGATTCTGACCCAGCGACGATAAACATAGAAACATAGAAACATAGAAGATAGGAGCAGGAGTAGGCCATTCGGCCCTTCGAGCCTGCTCCACCATTCAACGAGATCATGGCTGATCATCCAAACCCTAGCACCCGGTCCCTACACCGACAGTCATCCCACCCAAGCCCTATCCCAGTAACCCCTTAACCCCACGTATTTAATCCCCCCTAACACTAAGGGCCAATTTTTATCATGGCCAATCAACCTAACCCGCACATCTTTGGACTGTGGGAGGAAACCGGAGCACCCGGAGGAAACCCACGCAAACACGGGGAGAATGTGCAAACTCCACACAGACAGTCACCCGAGGCCGGATTTGAACCCGGGCCCCTGGCGCTGTGAGGCAACAGTGCTAACCACTATGCCACCGTGCTGCCCATAAAGGGCCGGCGATATATTTCCAAGTCAGGATGGTGAGTGACTTGGAGGGAAATTTGGAGGCGGTGGTGTTCCCGTGTGCCTGCTGCCCTTGTCCTTCTAGGTGGTAGAGGTGGTGGTTTGGGAGGTGCTGTTGAAGAAGTCTTGGTGAATTGCTGCAGTGCATCTTGTAGATGGTACACTCTGCAGCCAGGGTGCGCCGGTGGTGGAGGGAGTGAATGGTTAAGGTAGTGGATGGGATGCCAATCAAGCAGGCTGCTTTGTCCTGGATGGTGTCGAGCTTCTTGAGTGTTGATGGAGCTGCACTCATCTAGTCAAGTGGAGAGTATTCCATCACACTCCTGACTTGTGCCTTGTAGATGGTGGAAAGGCCTTGGGGAGTCAGGAGGCGAGTCACTCGCCACAGAAAACCCAGCCTCTGACCTGCTCTTGCTGCCACAGTATTTATGTGGCTGGTCCAGTTAAGTTTCTGGTCAATGGTGACCCCCACAGGGATGTTGATGCTGGGGGATTCAATGATGGTAATGCCATTGAATGTCAAGGAGATGTGGTTAGACACTCTCTTGTTGGAGATAATCATTGCCTGGCACTTGTGTGGCGCGAATGTTATCAGCCTAAGCCTGAATGTTGTCCAGGTCTTGCTGCATGTGGGCACGGACTGCTTCATTATCTGAGGAGCTGCGAGGTGAACTGAATGTCTAAATCATGCACCAACAAAGGGCTACCTGCATCCAAAGCACAAAAAGCAGTCGGCTATTTCCAGATTTAGCAAAGGCATCACCACCACCAAATCTTCCACCAACCTGAGGATTACCATTGAACAGAAGCTTAAGCAGACCAGCCATACCCACAACATGGGTTCAAAAGAAGAACAGGGGCTTGGTACTCTTATCAGTGGCTCACCTTCTCACCCATTGAAAACGTCACCATCTATCAGCCTGAAGTCAAGAGTGTGATGGAATACTCACCACTCACCTGTATGAGTTCACTGAATCAACACTCAAGAAACTCATTACCATCCAGGACCAAGCAGTCAGTTTGACAGGGACCCCTGCCAGTGAACAGACTATCCACCCTCTTCACCAGTGAATTGTGGTTGCAGTATATCCTGTCTACAGGATGCACTGCAGCAACCCGGCAAGTTGCATTGAGCGGCACCTCCCAGCCCCACAAAAGTTGCCACCAAGCAGGACAAGAGCAGCAATATGGGAATGCCATCATCCCCATCATCATCCTGACTTGGACATATATTGCTGTTCCTTCATCATTGCTGGGTCAAAATTCTAGAGACCCCTACCCAAAATCCTGTGGCAGTACCATCACCACAAAGACAGCAGTGGTTGGAGGAGAAGCCTCACCAACCCTTCTCAGGGCAACTAGGAATGGACAATAAATGCAGCCTTGCTAGCGTTGCCCATATATTCAAAAATATTTCCAGCAACTGTTGTCTGATCCAAACGATCTGTTTCCAGGTACGGGCCTCAATTGCTGCTGCAGACCTCCCTCTCTGGCCTGTACAGTGTAGGACTCGGGACACCACACCTTAGAAACAATAGCCTGTATTTTCCGATCCCTACGGGTGTGTACGAGCTGTGTACACACCCGTAGGGACCTCGCAAGTGACGGTTTCAGGCATGCGAAGCGCAAGTGCTGAAAACCAGCACTTCCGCTATGTCAAGAGTCCTCCTGACAGATCGCACGCCTGCCCTGGAGAAGGGCCTCTGCGGGTGGAGAGTTCCGCTTTCTGCAGAACCTCCGCCCGCTGAAAATCTTTTAAGATCTTACGCCTGGTAAAAGAGTTCAAAGAAGTAAAAAAAATATCTTTTTTCACTCATTTATAATTTAAGAATACTTTTAAGAAAGGTAAGTTTATTTTTAGCCCTGTAAAATCTTTAATTTTTAAAGAAATAAATTAAATTTTTGTTTAAAATATTTAATTTAATGTAATTTTAACTAATTTTAAAAACATGATTTAAAAAAAATGTATTTAATGTTTTGATGTGTTTTTGGAGTGATCTCCATTGATACTTTTGACAGGCCTAAGCTGTCCAAAGTAGGAAGGGAGATTCCCTTCTTTCATTGGTTCCCCATGGCCCACGTGATCCCAGGAACGGTTGCGAACCACATGTGCCCCTGGGATACCTGGGCCCTGCGCATTTCGTAGAGAAGAGACCCAGGAGCGAAAATGGCCGGACCTCTGGAGCCCTCAGGTAAGGGCGTAGATATTTTCCAGATCGGAGACCTCCGCACGCAGGAAGCCTCCGATTGGAAAATGCAGGCCAATATATTGGCCTTGGAAAGTGTACAGCGCAGATTCACCAGAATATTACCAGGACTTCAAGGGTTAAATTATAAGGAGAGTTTACATGAACTCGGCTTGTATTCCCAGGAATATCGAAGGTTAAGGGGTGATTTGACTGAGGGTTTCAGGATTTTGAAAAGAATTGATAGAGTAGATAGGGCAAAACATTGACACTGGTGGGGGAGTCCAGCACAAGGGGACAGAACCGTAAAATCAGAGCCAGGCAATCCAGGAGAGAAATTAGGAAACACTTCTTCACACAAAGGGTGGTAGAAGTGTGGAGCTCTCTCCCACAAAAAGTAGATGCTAGCTCATTAATAATTTCAAATCTCAGTTCGCCCGATTTTAGCTAGCCATGGGTATTAAGGGTTATGGAGATAAGGCAGGTAAATGGAGTTAGGGTATAGATCAGCCATAATCTCATTGAATGGCAGAACAGCCTCAAGGGGCTGAATGGCCTCCTCCTAGAATCATAGAATGGTTACAGCACAGAAGGAGGCCATTCGGCCCATCGAGCCCATGCTGGCTGTCTGCAAGAGCAACTCAGCTAGTCCCACTCCCCCGCCCTTTCCCCATAGCCCTGCAATTGTTTTTCCCCTCAGGTACTTCTCCAATTCCCTTTTGAAAGCCATGATTGAATCTGCCTCCACCACCCTTTCAGTCAGTGGATTCCAGATCCTAACCACTCGTTGAGTAAAATTGTTTTCCTCATGTCGCCTTTGGTTCTTCTGCCAATCACCTTAAAGCTGTGTCCTCTGGTTCTCGACCCTTCCGCCAATGGGAACAGTTTCTCTCTATCTACTCTGTCTAGGCCACTCATGATTTTGAACACCTCTATCAAATCTCCTCTCAACCTTCTCTGCTCTAAGGAGAACAACCCCAGCTTCTCTAGTCTATCCACATAACTGAAATCCCTCATCCCTGGCACCATTCTTGTAAATCTTTTCTGTACCATTTCTAAAGCCTTCACATCCTTCCTAGAATGTGGTGCCCAGAATTGGACACAATACTCCAGTTGAAGGCGAACCAGTGTTTTATACAGGTTCATCATAACTTCCTTGCTTTTGTACTCTATGCCTCTATTTATGAAGCCGAGGATCCAGTATGAATTTTTAACCACTTTCTCAACCTGCCCTGCCACCTTCAACGATTTGTGCACATATACTCCCAGGTCTCTCTATTCATGCACCCACTTTAGAATTGTACCCTTTAGTTTATATTGCCTCTCCTCGTTCTTCCTACCAAAATGTATCACTTCGCACTTTTCTGCATTAAATTTCATCTGCCACGTGTCTGCCCATTACACTAGCCTGTCTATATCCTCTTGAAGTCTATCACTATCCTCCTCACTGTTTACAATATTTCCAAGTTTTGTGTCATGTTCACTATACTTCCAAGACCTGGATTTCGAGGCAGTTCAGGTCAGGTGGGACACACTTCAGGTGCGCTCCATCTGGTTTCTACCCAGGTGGGAGCAGGAGGAAAATCAGCTTATACATACTTGAAAAGTTGAGGTATCGCAATCCAAAGATGAATTCCAAACTCTTTATTGAAACCTGATGTGCTCCCTATGCCCCAGTCTAAGACATCTATTTATACCAAGAACAAAAGTGGACCCAGCACTGACCTCTCGGGGACACCACTTCCAATCTACCCCAATCGGAGCAACATCCATTTGTTTCCCGTCTGTCAACTAACTTTCTATCCAAGCTACAGAAAATGCTGGAAATGCTCAGCAGGTCAGGCAGCACCTGTGGAGAGAGAAACAGAGTTAACGTTTCAGGTCAATGACCTTTCATCAGAACTGAAAGAAGTTAGAAATTTAATAGTTTATAAGCCAGTGGAAAAGGGGAAAAGCGGGTGGAGATAAAAAACAAAAGGGAAAGTCTGTGATAGGGTGGAGGGCAGGAGAGATTAAATGACAAAAGGGATGATGGTGCAAGGCAAAAGAGGGTGGTAATGGGACAAGTAAAGGAACAAGAGATGGGTCGAGAGGAGCTGTAAATGGCAGCAGCAGAACCATTACCAGCAGCTGCTGTCCGAGAAAAAGGGAGCAGTGGTTCTGACCTGAAATTGTTGAACTCGATGTCGAGTCCGGAAGGCTGTAAAGCTCCTCATCGAAAGACAAGTTTCTGTTCCTCGAGCTTGTGTCGAGCTTCATTGAAACGGTGTTGGAGGCCGAGGACAGAGAGGTCAGAGCGGGAGTGGGATGGAGAATTCAAAGGAGAAGTGAGCAGAAGCTCGGGGTCGGGCTGGCGGACTGAAGGGAGGTGCCCGGCGGAGCGAGCGCCCAATCTGGGGGTTGGGTCTCCCCGATGTGGGGAGGGGATTGTAACCCCATTGCCCTCACATTCAATCTGCTTGTGGCACCGGGCGGGGGATGTTGGAGAGAGGCTGCGGCTGTGTCTCAGGGCCCTGGGGACAGGGACGGGGCCAGGCGGGGACAGCGCTCTCCCAGCACCGGCTGCTCCAGGCTGCCCAGGAGCAGTGAGCCGGGCTCTTTACCCTCGGGGCGCGAAGCCGCTGCTCAAACCGCCCAGCCCCGCGCACACCCGCGCGCTTTTTGAAACCCTCTGTGACGTCAGACGCTCGGGCCATTTTTTTCTCTTGTCCTGCCCGTTGACGTCACTGCGGGTTTATTTTTCGGACTCAGGCACCTTCTCGCCACCCATTGGATGTAGTTTTGAACTTGTATAACACCTTATTTAGATACACACACCATTATATCAATGGAAAAGTTGCAGTTTAGGCTCACTCGGCAGTTATGAGGTATTATAGATATAAAGAGAGACTTGAATACTTAGGCCACAATTTTATTGGAGGAGGCGAGTTGCCTGATGTGCGGGTTCCAGTCCCGCTGCCGGTTTCAGCTTCTGCCAAAAAAACATTTTCGCTTCAGTGGGTTCATTAAGCTCGCTACCCGGACCAATGAACAACTGGAAGGAAAAAGTAAGGCAAACAAGAAAGGCTGCGAGGAACTGAACTGAAATGACTTCTTGCTGTAACAGAGGTTTATTCAGTGCGTACTGTACAGTAACTCAATGTGCCCGACCCTCTATCCTCACACATCTCACAGCTCTCTGGAACCAGAAGCGGTCCACCTCCTGGGTCTGAGCTTGGGCTGAACTGCAACGTGTGAATATTAATTTGGATGGTATAATTTCGGCGGTAGGTTTTATGGGAATCCACCTTGCAGCGAAGCAGGTCTGGCAGTGTGGGACTGATCCCAAGGCTGTGGTTTCCTGCTCTTCACCTGTACCACCCACACAGTTTCCCTCTTCTGCCAGGACTGTCTTTCCTTCACAATTGTACTTTGCCTTCTCACTAGTTCGACCACATCCTGCTCTGCATAACCCTTACAAAGAATCCGAAGGCATTTCCTGGTAACGAAACAATCTGGTGTACTGTCGGCCCGAGTTTACAGACTGTCAAGGTGCACCTCTCTTCACACAACTGAAAGTCTGTCTTGTGGTCCACTCCTCCCCCCTTCAGTGATGGGGACTTTCCTTCTAACTGCAATAACAACATAAGAACTGGAGAGACGAGAGAAATACAGAGAACTTACAGCACAGAAACAGGCCATTCGGCCCATCTGGTCCATGCTCCACAGGAGCCTCCTCCCACCCGACTTCATCTCACTCGATCCTCATATCCTGCTATTCCTTTCTCCCTCATGTACATATCCAGCTTCCCCTTAAATGCACCTGTGCTATTTGCCTCAACCATCCACTGTGGTAGTGAGTTCCCCATTCTCGTCGCTCTGAGTGAAGAAGTTTCTCCTGAATTCCCGATTGGGATCATTCTCCCTACAGCAGTGGAGGTTAAGGGGAGATTTAATAAGATGTTTCAATATTATGAAGGGTTTTGCTAGAGTAAGTAGGGAGAAACTGTTTCCAGTATCAGGAGGGTCAGTAACTAAAGGACACAGATTGAAGGTGATTGGCAAAAGAGCAGATGCGACATGAGGAAACATTTTTTACACTGCGAGTTGTTATGATCTGGAATGCACTGCCTGAAAGGGCGGTGGAAACATAGAAGATAGGAGCAGGAGTAGGCCATTTGGCCCCTCGAGCCTGTTCCGCCATTTAATGAGATCATGGCTGATCATCCAAATTCAGTACCCTGTCTCTGCTTTCTCCCCATATCCTTTGATCCCTTTAGCCTTAAGAAATATATCTAACTCCTTCTTGAATATATTTAATGAATTGGCCTCAGCTGCCTTCTGTGGTAGAGAATTCCACAGGTTCACCACTCTCTGGGTGAAGAAATTCCTTCTCATCTCAGTCCTAAATGGCTCACCCCTTATCCTTAGACTGTGACCCCTGGTTCTGGACTCCCCGACCATCAGGAACATCCTTCCTGCGTCTAGCCTGTCCCGTCCTGTTAGAACTTTATTTTATTCGAAGCAGATGCAATAGTAACATTCCAAAAAGTATTGGATAATATAGTAATCTGGGATGTTATGATTAAGGTTATCCACCAGGTGGTGCTGTAGCTAATGCTGCTGCTAAGGTCAGAGGTTTGCTTCCTGTTAAGGTCAGAGGTTTGCTTCCTGTCAAGGTCAGCAAAGGTGGAATGCCAGGATGAAGGCATGAGGTTTGTTACTCTGTTTGTTTAATAAAATACTCATACTAGTTCCAAGATATCGCCTCTTCGGCTTCTTTTTCCACCACATGGACTTATCACATTTGGCGACGAGGTAAAAAGGACCCTGGATAAAGAATAGAAGTCTGCCAGGACTTTTAAACAACAAAATCACAAGCTGAAGTTAGCTACCAGTTGGAAGAGAGCATGGCTGCCATGGTTGGAAGAGAGCATGGCTGCCACGGTAGGAACGGTTTCCGCTTTTGATAGTCAAGCACAAACCTGGGAGGAATACTGTGAAGTGTTGGGTTATTTTTTTGAAGCAAATGAAATAAATGATGCCGGAAAAAGGAAAGCCATTCTGCTTAGTTCAGTGGGAAGCCAGACCTACAGTTTGATGAGGAATCTGCTCAGTCCTGAAAAGCCTGGAGACAAATCATTTGTTGAATTAGTGGCTTTGCTAAAAGAACATTTCAACCCTAAGCCTAGTGAGATTGTGCAATGGTTCAAGTTTAATTCAAGGAACAGGAAAGAGGAAGAGAGCGTAATGGACTATGTAGCAGTGATGCGTAAATTAGCGCAAGATTGCAATTATGTGAACAACCTGAAGGAAATGCTGCGAGGTAGGCTAGTTTGCAGAATTATGGACGACTGAATGCAACATAGATTATTATCCGAGACTGGGCTTACTTATGATAAAGCATTGGAACTTGCTCAAGCCATGGAGACAGCAAACCGAGATGTAAAAGAAATACAGGGTTCAGACAGGGCTAATGCTATGCAAGTTGCAGGTCAGGTTGTTGTGCACAAGTTGAACATGCGTCAGAAACCACAACGTGAGCATGTGAAGGCATGTTATAGATGCAAAGGCGATCACCTGGCGAGTGAATGCCGGTTTCTGGAGGAAGAGTGCTACAAGTGTGGGAAACAAGGATACATAAAACGAGCTTGCAGGGTGAAATCACCTGTGGAGGAATCCAAACCAAAAGGGGGAGGACAGCAAAACCAAGGGAGAGAAGTGAACAAACATGGTGCACACCACATCAGCGGGGAAGCTGAGGAAGAAGAGGACATGTTCCTAATGTACAGCATGTTAGAGAACATTCCAAAAGTGGCTCCTATCACATTGCAACTGACAGTAAATGACTCTAAGGTGAACTTTGAAGTGGATACAGGGTGCGGCATGACCATAATGAACAAGGCAGAGTACTCAAAATTGTGGAACTGTGCAAAAGTTCCAGAGTTAAAGCCTTGCTCCCTGCATCTTAAAACATATACAGGTGAACGAGTAGCGACATTAGGTACAGCTAATGTAACTGTGCAACACAGGGACACAGTGGAACAGCTACCTGTAGTTATAATATCGGGTACTGGACCAAACCTGTTAGGTCGGGGCTGGATAAAAGAACTTAAATTAGACTGGGGAGCAATACAACAAATAGATGCGGGCAAACAGTTGACTTTGCAAGAAGTGTTGAGTGAACATGAGAAGGTGTTCAAGGAGGAACTTGGCACATTTAATGACCCCCCAGCTAAGATTTATGTAGACAAGGAGGCACCACCAAGGTTTTTTAAACAACAACCTGTGCCTTATGCCATGAAGCCAAAGGTAGAGGCTGAGCTTGACCACCTATTGAGAGAGAACATACTGGAGCCAGTGAAATGTTCGGAATGGGCAGCTCCCATAGTACCTGTTTTGAAACCGGACAATTCGGTAAGACTCTGTGGAGATTATAAATTGACAGTCAATCGGGTGTCCAAACTAGAGCAGTATCCTATTCCCAGAACAGAGGATCTCTTTGCAAACCTGGCTGGAGGAAGGAAATTCACAAAGTTGGATATAAGTCATGCCTACTTGCAGATTACACTGGATGACGAATCAAAGAAGTATGTCACCATAAATACACACAAGGGCTTGTTTATATATAACCGCTTACCGCTTGTGTCTCATCTAGTCCAGCTATCTTCCAGAGGACAATTGAAGGTGTACTGCAAGGGATTCCACATGTTTCCATCTATCTGGATGACATTCTGGTGACGGGAAGAACCGACCAGGAGCATCTGAGCACTCTGAGAGAGGTACTACAGAGATTGGAGAGGGCAGGGTTCCGGCTCAAGAGGAGTAAGTGCACTTTCCTGGGGAATGAGGCAGTGCTCCTGGGACACAGAGTGGACGCCACCAGGCTCCATCCACTCAAGGAGAAGGTACAAGCACTGCAGGACGCCCCTGCTCCTACAAATGTGGCCGAGTTAAAAGTTTACCTGGGACTGCTGAACTATTAAAACAGGTTTTTACCAAACTTGTCAACTGTCTTAGCACCTCTTCACAAACTACTGCGCAAGGAGACACAGTGGCAGTGGGGAGAGGAGCAGGGGGTTTCATTTGAACAGTCCAAGAAACTGATGCTGTCGTCTGATGTGCTGGTTCACTACAATGCAGAGAAAGACATCATTCTCTCTTGTGACGCTTCACCTTATAGGGTGGGGGCAGTTCTTTCACACTGCATGGAAGATGGAACTGAAAGACCAATAGGGTTTATGTCCCGAACTCTAACACCAGCGGAAAAAACTATTCCCAGTTAGACAAAGAGGGGTTAGCAGTAATGTTTGGGTTACAGAGGTTCCACAAGTACATATATGGCAGGAAGTTCACCATATGCACCGATCATAAACCTCTTCTCTCTCTGTTCAATGAAATGAAAGCAGTTCCACAGATGGTGTCACCCCGGATCCAGAGGTGGGCAGTGACGTTGAGGGCATATGAGTATGTCATCGTCTACAAGGCGGGCAAATACCATGAGAACGCAGATGCCTTGAGCCGTCTTCCACTGCCAGGCACACCTATCCGTGCAGCTCCAGAGGACAGAGTTTTGATGTTGGAGGACACTGACACAACACTTGTGACTGCAGAGCAAGTAAGAACATGGACAGGTGAAGATCCAGTACTGTCTAAAGTTCGAGAATATGTGGTGAGGGGATGGCCACAACATCCGGAAGGGGCTGACTTCACACCCTACAGTGTCAGGAAAACAGAGCTGAGTGTGCAGGATGGTTGCGTGTTGTGGGGAGCGCGAGTGATTATTCCACAGTCAGCGCGACAGTCTGTCCTAGAGCAACTGCATCAGTGTCACCCTAGGGTCTCGCGTATGAAAGCCTTGGCTAGGAGTTACTTGTGGTGTCCAAAGCTAGATGAGGAGATAGAAAATCTAGTCAAGACATGCAGCACTTGTCAGGAACACCGGAAGGCACCAGCCGCGGCTCCTCTCCACCCCTGGGAGTGGCCGGATAAACCATGGAGAAGATTGCACTTAGATTATGCGGGTCCATTCATGGGGAAGATGTTCCTCATAATCATTGATGCACATTCCAAATGGATGGATGTTTATCCTGTAAATTCTGCTTCCATCACTATTACTATAGACTGCCTGCATCGGAGCTTCAGTAATCAAGGGCTACCGGAGATCGTGGTGAGTGACAATGCCACTTGTTTTGTGAGTACAGAGACAAAAGTGTTCTTGAGAAAAAATGGCATAGTGCAGGTGACCTCGGCTCCATATCATCCATCCTCGAATGGACTTGCGGAGAGAGCCGTACAAACATTTAAGGAGATGATGAAAAAAAGTGCAGAAGGGAGTTTAGCAGCCAAAGTGTCACGGGTTCTGTTCAGCTACAGAATAACACCTCAATCCACCACAGGACTCTCTCCTGCTGAGATGTTATTAGGTTGTAGACTATGCTCCACTCTTGACCATGTCCACCCAGACCTAAAAAGGAAAATGGAAAACAGACAAAGCAAACAAAAAGAGAACCATGACAAAAGAACAAAGAGCTGAAGTTTTGGAGAAGGAGATGCGATCCTTACCAGGAATTTCAGTTATGGACCAAAGTGGATTCCTGGCTTCATAGACTCAATGACAGGTCCAGTATCATACAAGGTCATGTTTGGAGATGGTAGGGTAGTACGCAGACATGTAGATCAGATACTTCCCAGACAAGGGGAAATTGAAATGAAGGTTCCAGATGCAATGACTGAAGACAGGGTTGCCCCCAGTTATCCAAGTGCATCTGTGGTGCCACCCCCAGGGACAGAGACAATTCCACAGGAACCTATTCGTCAAGAGGAAACCATTGTTGCAGTGTCAGATACTCTGAGCACTGCTCAGGAGCAGCTGGTGGCTTCACCAGAAACAAGCAGGGACTTTACTGTTAGACGTTCACAAAGTTCTCGCAAGCCACCAGAGAGATTGATACTGAACTGTTAGATTCATCAAGTATGGAAATCTTAAGGGGGGAGGGATATAGAAATCTGGGATGTTATGATTAAGGTTATCCACCAGGTGGTGCTGTAGCCAATGCTGCTGCTAAGGTCAGAGGTTTGCTTCCTGTTAAGTTCAGAGTTTTGCTCCCTGTCAAGGTCAGCAAAGGTGGAATGTCAGGATGCAGGCATGAGGTTTGTTACTCTGTTTGTTTAATAAAATACTCGTACTAGTTCCAAGATATCGCCTCTTTGACTTCTTGTTCCTCTACATGGATTTATCACAGATAAATACTTGAAAAGGAAATAAATTGCAGGGCTAGGAGGAGAGAGCAGGGGTGGGGGCGAGTGGGACGAATTGGACAGCTCTTTCAAAGGGCCAGGACAGGACTGATGGGCCGAATGGTCTCCTTCTGTGCTGTAAGATTCTTTGATTCTATTTAGAAATTGTTAAATGTAAAAAGTGACAAAATAAAAAGACTACAAGAGCCTTTGTCAGAAAGAACCTTAGGGACAAGTCTGCAAAAAAGAGCTTTCAATTGGAGTCACGGAAATAGACGGATCTCTCACTGTACCTCCTACATTACACAGTGAGCGGGATGACAATGGGAATCTGATACTAAGAGATTGGATGATGACTCTTTCCCGCGAGACGGTTTTCTCTGCTCCTCTCCATTGGTTCATGGGGGTGAGCACCTCTTCAGAGTGACCCTTCCTCATGTGTAAGCTGAGATAGTGAGTGGTGGAAGGCTATCTTATATGTGAGGGTGCCGGTCAGTTCCTTCAGTAACCCCTAGATGGCACCTTCACTTGTTTGTTTCCTTTTGCTAAATTGTTACTTGTTTACTTAATTGCCTTTTATCAGGTTCATTGGTTTCACCTGGTTTTGCTTGTATTTAAGTTCTGTGGTTTCTTCCCTCTGGGCTCAGTCCTGACAAGGGTGTTAGTCTTGACTAGGTGCTCTGTCTTGACTAGGTGCTCTGTCTTGACTAGGTGCTCTGTCTTGACTAGGTGCTCTGTCTTGACTCGGTGCTCTGTCTTGACTAGGTGCTCTGTCTTGACTAGGTGCTCAGTCTCGACTAGGTGCTCAGTCTCGACAAGCCTGTTGCCCCTGTGGTAGCTTGCCTTGACAAGCCGGTTGCCTTAGTGGTTGCTTGTCTTGAGCTCCTATGTCTACAACTGTTTATCTGTGTTATGTTTTGCTTGTATTAAGTTCTGTGGTTTTTCCCTTTGTTCTCGGTCTTGACAAGGTGCTGACAAGTTGCTCTGTCCTGACTAGGTGCTCAGTTTTGGACAAGCTGATTGTCCTGTGGTAGCTTGTCTTGAGCTTAGTTTGGACAAGCCGGTTGCCTCACAGTAGCTTGTCTTGAGTTCCTATCTTGACAAGCCGGTTGCCCTGAAGTAGCTTGTCTTGAGCTCAGTCTGGACAAGCCGGTTGCCTCATGGTAGCTTGTCTTGAGTTCCTATCTTGACTAGCCATTTGCCTATGTGGTAGCTTGTCTTGAGCTCCTATGTTTTGTAACTGTTTACCTGTGTGATTCTAGTAAAGTACTGTTATTTAAGACTGCATATCTGCTTCTCGCCTCGTCTGTCTGCACTTGGGTCCAGAACCAGCCTCGCTCGGACAGCACGGCCCCGTATCAACACGGCCCCGTGACAGCAACCCTGACATTATAACGGGGGGATGTAACACAGCGCAGCCGATCGCTGATAAATGAAAGAACTTGCATTTATATAGTGCCTTCCACAACCTGAAGATGTCCCAAAGCACTTTACAGCTATCTTGCCTGTGCCGGCTCTCTCAAAGACCGATCCAATTAGTCCCACTCCCCCCTGCTCTTTCCCCATAGCCCTGCAAAATTATCCTTCTCAAGTATTTACCAATTCCCTTTTGAAAGTTACTGTTGAAGCTGCTTGATCTGAGATTGTGACGGTGCCAGTCAGTTCCTTCTCTAGCCTCTAGATGGCACCTTCACTTGTTTGGCCCTCTTTTTGTAGGACAAAAAATAAATTGAACAAATAAACTGTAACTAAAACTCTAATAAATCTTTAAATAAAGCTTAACAAATCAAATTAAAATCTTGTCGTTTAAACCAATTATGCACTCCAGACCCCGCGGCACCCACCGTTCATGGAAGTGCTCGAGCGCGCCGGCGGACACCGCGTGCTTCATCTCCAGGGCCACCCGGGCGCGAACATGGCCGCGGAAGCGAGGGAGGCAATCTGGCTGGATGACCCCCTCGGCCGCCCGCTGCCTGGACCAATTAATGGCTTTTTTTGCCAGGCCCAGGAGCAGACCCACGAGGAGGTCCTCCAGCCTGCCCGCTCCCCTCCGCACCGGGTGACCGTAGATCAAGAGCGTGGGACTGAAGTGCAACCAAAAATCAAGGAGCAGCCCCTTCAAATAATGGAAGAGGGTCTGCAACCTCACACATTGAACATAAACGTGGAATACGGACTCCTCCAGACCGCAGAACAAACAGGCGGTCTGGGTGTCCGTAAATCTATTTAACAATATATTGCATGGGACTGCTCCGTGCAACACCCTCCAGGCCAAGTCCCCAATAGAACAAGGGAGGACTCCCGCATAGAGAGCCCTCCATTGGGGACCTCCACCTCCGCCGGAAGGCAAAACGGCATGCCACGGCGTGTCCGGACGGCAGGCGAAGATGACAAAGTGGAAGGTGTGCAGGAGCAGCCCGTACAGGAAACCCCTCCGTGCGGAATGAAAAGGCACGGAGGGCATCTCCTCGAGACGGCTCAAGTTGTGAGGCGCCGATCCCCGAGGGGAGTTTCGGGGCAGGGCGCCGATAAGGAATTCCGTCCGAACGGGGGAAAGCTCGGACGGGATCGCCCCACGCGCTTGAGCTGCCTCGTGGCACCGGGGTGCAGCGTCGCTTTCACCGCCTCGATGGCATCGACCGCGAGCCGGACGTTGTCCCAGGACATGCGCTGCGCCAACTCCTCCGGCGCCATCCAGCCCGCTCCTCCGCCATCGAGTAGGTCCCCGACTCTAGTCACCCTGCCAGGCACAACCCTGCGTTCCGCCAGCCACCCGAACTCGCGGACGTGGAGGTGCGGATTCCTGAACAGCGGCTCCCGGAGGACAGCCGCCATTCCTGACGGGGGAGAGCTCCGCCTGGAGGCGACGTAGTTCCAAACCCATAGCAGTTCCTGGTAGAAGACAGGCAGGTCCCGCAGGCTGCCATGCCTGCCGCCCACTTCCAAAAACAGGAGCTGCATGTCGTAATTGAGGCCGTGCAGCTGGCGGAAAAAATACGTCGCCAGCGCACACCATCTCGGAGGATTCTCGACGTACAGGTATCTCTGCAGCGTCTGAAGACGGAAAGTCACAGCCTGGGTGCGGAGGCACACCAACGCCTGACCGCCCTCCCTAAGCGGGAGACTCAGAACCGCGGCAGAGACCCAGTGCTTCCTTTTGTCCCAGAAGAAGTCGACGAGCTTCTTCTGTATCTTGGCGAGGTGCGTGGTGCTCCAGGCGAAGGGCCTGAACTCCTCCAGCAGGGAGTCCACCCGCCACTGACCCACCAGGAGTCCAGAACATTTCTTCCAGTTGATCTTGGCAGAGGATGTGTCCGAGTAAATCTGCTGGCATTCCCGCATCCTCCGCAAGTCAGTGGGATCCGTGACCGTGAGGAGCACGTCATCGGCGTAAGCCGAGAGGACCACCTCCACGCCCGGCCCTTGCAGAGCCAGTCCCGTCAACCTCTTCCGCAAGAGGCGCAGGAAAGGCTCTACGCAAATGGCATATAACTGGCCGGACATGGGGCATCCCTGACGCACCCCCCTCCCGAAGCGAAGGGGCGCCGTCAAGGACCCGTTAACTTTAATCAGACACTCCGCGGCAGCGTACAGAAGTCGGATCCGGGCGACAAAAAGCGTCCCGAACCCGAATGCGCGCAGAGTCCCGAAGAGATACTCGTGATCCACCCTGTCGAACGCCTTCTCCTGATCCAGGGAAAGGAAGGCGACCGACAGACCAGCCCTCTGGGAATGGTGGACCAGGTCCCGGACCAGATGGATGTTATCATGGATGGTCCGGCCCGGGACCGTGTAGGACTGGTCGGGGTGGATCATGTGGGCCAGCACGGCGCCTAGGCGAGCAGACATAGCCCTGGCAAAGATTTTATAGTCCGTGCTGAGGAGGGAGACGGGCGCCAGTTTTTAAGGAGGCGGAGATCACCCCTCTTAGGCAGCAGGACAATAACCGCCCTGCGCCAAGAGAGGGGCATCTCCCCGGTCGCCAGACTTTCCCCCAGGACCCGCGCTTAGTCGCCCCCCAAGACGTCCCAGAACGCCCTGTGGAACTCCACGGTCAGCCCGTCCAGCCCCGGGGACTTTCCCCTAGAGAGCTGGCGGAGGGCGCCGGTCAGCTCCTCCAGACTCAGAGGAGCGTCCAATTTTTCGGCGTCCTCCAGGCCGACCTTCGGCAGGTCCTCCCACAAAACTCCGCGCGCATCCTCGCTGGATGGATCCGGAGAGAACAGAGCCCCGTAATAGGCGTGGGTCTCCGCACGGATTCCCTCCGGATCCGAGACCAGAGATCCGTAGTCGGCCAGCAGCTCCAAGAGCTGCTTACGGACCCCTCGTCTTTTTTCCAGCGAGTAGAAGAAGGGGGAGCCGCGGTCCAGGTCCCGCAGGAACTGGATCTGCGACCTCACGTACGCGCCTCGGGACCCGACAAGCTGCAGGTCCTTCAGCGCTCCCTTCTTCTCTTCGTACCCAATCCGCAGGGCCGGGTCCTCGAAGACTTGACCGAGACGGGACTCCAGGTCGAGCACCTCCTTCTCCAACTGCCCGACCCGGGCCTCCCGCCTCTTGGTCGACCCCTTCGCGTACTCCTGACAGAAGAGACGGATGTGAGCCTTGCCCACATCCCACCATAGCCTCAAGGAGGGGAAGCCCCCCCCGCTTCCTTCTCCAGCCGGCCCAGAACCGACTAAACGAATCCCGGAACCGTGCGTCCTCCAGCAGCAGGTTGTTAAAGTGCCAATACGCGGAACCCCCCCCGTGTGCGCAGCGGAACGAGCTCCGCCCACACCAGGTGGTGGTCCGTGCACGGCACCGGCCGCATGGAAGCCGCCGGAACGCAGGAGACGTGTGCCCGGGAAATGTAGAGGCGGTCGATTCTGGACACTCCTCTCCCAGACCTCACGCAAGTGAAGGCGCTGGAGTCGGGATGGAGATTTCGCCAGACGTCCACGAAGTCGAGGGACCTGACCAGGTCCCTCAACTTCTCCATCGCTGCCGGGCATGGCAGGGTGCCCGTGCAGTCCCTCACCTCGAGGGTACAATTAAAATCCCCCCCGAGGATGATGCACTCGCCCGCGTCGATGGAGCCCAGAAGAGTGGACACTTCTTCAATGAAGCGCGCTTGCTGCGCACCGGCCCCAGGGGCGTACACGTTCACTAGATGGAGCGGCACGCCCCCCAGGCGAACAGTGACCTGGAGCAAGCGGCCCGGCACGAGCTCCTTGACCCCCAAGATCTCCGGCTGAAAATGCGGGGCCAGCAAGATAGCCACCCCACTGGAAACACTGGAGAGGTGACTCATGCTGACCCCTCCTTGCCACTCCAGGAGCCACGTGGCCTCGTCTCCCGGAACGGTGTGGGTTTCTTGCAGGAAGCACACCGCATACTTCCCGTCCCGAAGGACCGAAAAGTTATTAAATCTGCGGCTAGCTTCCCTGCTGCCGTTGATGTTGAGGCTGGCTATGGTTATCTTCATCTCAGAAGCATAGATCAACCTCTACTTATATCTAACGGGGGAAGGGAGAGCGGCCGCTAGTCAACTGCCACTCCCTTAGCAGCCCAGTGAGGAAGGACCGGAGCTGACGCAGCCCGAGCGGGCTCACTCCCGCGCCCGCGTCCATGGCTTTGACGGCGTTGTGGGCTGACCCGACGAGCAGCGCCAGGTCCAGCCATCTGTCAAGGGCCACCCGAATCCTGTGACGACCCTGGCACTTGGCCACAAAGTCCCGGAGTTCCTCGATGGGAATGAGGGGGGTCCCGGCGAGGGACGGGAGGTCATCCATCGCCTCATCGGCGATGGAATCCCAGTCGTCCTCCGCCCCCACCACCGAGTCCCCGTCCTCCTCCGGGGGGTCGCCACCGGCGGCCGACCCGTCCGTCACGCAGAGCGCAGTGAACGGCTCGGCCGCAACGGCCGGCCCCACCTCCGCCCGGATCCCACCCCCAGGATCGGTGGCGGAGGACTCCTCCCTGGGCTCCTGCAGGGGCGCCGGGCCAGAAGACGGCGGCGGTTCGGAGCCCCCCTCCGCCCCAGGCGCCGGAACGACCGGAGAGACTGGAGAGACCGGAGAATATGTAAATCCGATCTCCTCCAAGTCGCCCGACGCCAGAGACACAGACAGAGGGCCTTTCCCTACCACGCCACCGGCCTCCGACCCAGCAGAAGGGGTATTTCTTGTAAAATCCTCGACGAGGTCGAGCAGCACCTGGGAAAAGTCCTGGCCGCTTTGGGCGAGCTCATCTTCCGCGAGCTCGCCCGACCCAGACTCCAAGCCGCCCGACTCGTCGAGGGGTAACGCCACCGAAAGGGGATCGATCTCGGCCGCGGGTTGTTCCGCGACCCCCCCCCACGGGCAGGGTCTCGTCCCCATCCCCGGGAGGCACGAGCTGGGCAGACACCTCTGCCTCAGCCTCCCCAGGGACAGGCGACCCCTGCCGATCGCTCACGATGGTGACAGCGGTGGGGTGGGGCGCAGTACCCGCGGCGGGCGACGACTCCCCCTGACCGGAGGGACCTTCCTCCTCCTGGCCCTCCTCCTCCTCCTGGGGGTCGCGCCTTCTTTTTAAAGTGGAGGGATAGGGGGAGACCTCCATTTCTGCAGTGGCCTCCCCTGCTCCCTCCGGTGGAGCAGGTTCGTCGGGTCCCCCGGGCCCAAGCCCGGCCGCAGGTCTGAACACTCACGCCTCAGCGGTCGCGGCCACATGCTCGGGCACGAGGTCCCCCCCACTTTCGCTCCCCGCGATCAGCGCAGCAATGCTTTCGGGCGTCAGGGGCTCCATGTCATGCGGCACGCCCTCCACGGGGGGACCCGCCCTACGGTGTTTATTTTTCCCCCGCGCCTTCCTCCCGACCGGACACACTTCCTCCCCCTCGCCGGAGGCCTGGACGGCATCGACCTCCGATGACGACCGCACCCCGGTAGTATTTGTTTGGGGGGGGCACGGCCAGACCCGGGGGGAGGAGCGGCGGCGGCGCCAGCCTCGGCCACGCCAGACGACCTGGCGGCCTTGGAGGCGGGGCAATTTTTTCGTACATGCCCCACCTCCTTGCAGGCGTGGCACCGCACGCCGTCCGTCGTCCAGAAGACGTGGTGAAGGGTCCCCTCATGGAGGACCAAAAAAGCCCCGTCCGTCTCCCCCTCCCGCGCCAGCTGAACAAAGGCCTGGCGCCGGAAGGAGAAGACATGGCGAAGGCTGGCTTCCCGGAATCCGAGCGGGATCGGCGTGATCCCCGACCTCACCTCCCCGAGTTGGAGCAAGTGGGGGAGGAGGAGCTCACCCGAGATGTAGGGCGGGACGTTCGATAACACGACCCTCTGCGCGGTGGCCTCTAGAGGGTCCACCGGCAGGAAGGTCCCGCCCACGGTGAACCCCTCGGTGATGGCCAGGGCCACCGCCCGCTCCGACTCCAGGAAGAACACAGCCTTCCCATACATTTTCGAGGCGGCGAGTATGGCTGGAGGGCCGACAACCCCAGCCATGGCCTTCACGCATGCCTCGATGGTCATGTTGGGGTGGGTGTAGCTCTTCACCCCAAGCTTCTTTGTTATCAGTCGGAACGGCGACGGGGCAGCAGCAGAAGCGGGAGTAGCCGCGGCTTTGGTCGCCACCGCCCCATATGTTCTTGCCGGCCCCGTCACCACCGCAGATGTGGAAGCCATAGTGGGGTGGCTCTTTAAAGAGCTACACACACCCCAAGTCACAGGCCTGAAGGTGTTAATGGCCTTGGTAAAAAAGACTTCCCTTGAGCAGAGAGGGTGTAAAGTAACTGGCCCGCCTCTCCCCCTGATGGAATTAATTGGGAGAGGGGCCTTTTTTTCCCCCTGCTCAAGTGGCAATTAGTAGATTTAAAGAGGGTGCCTTTCCAGAGAGGCAAAGCGAGGACAAAGAGAGAGAGAGAGGGGGGGTGGGAAGGAGGGGGGGCCGCAAAGGCAGGGTCCCCACTCAAGGTGGTGTTCGGTGGGTGGGTGTCGGCAGGGTGCACTCCCCGATGGAAAAACAAAGTCTTAGGCAGATGGTCTTCGGGCAGGGGGAGAAGATGTCTTCGCCTGGGTAGGCTGGAGAAAGCCCAGGCTCAGCCCCACACCAGGTCTTCTCACTTTAAGGGAAAAAGCTTCACCTGGGCAGGCTCCAGCTAACCCAGGCCAGGCTTTCCGGCCCGTCTTCTTTCCTCCCCCTGCCTAGAATGCAAAGTCTTTAGGGGAATGCACAAAAGACACCCACCTGCAGATGTTGAAAGATGCAGCAGCTCCTCCCCTCCTTCCAAGTTGGAGCTGAGTGGTATTCCTCTCCCCTCTCTCCCTCTCCTAGACTGGAGGCCAAATTGGGAGGCAGTGATGGAAGGCCTCTCCAGTTATAATGCTGGCCTCCTCCTCTGTCCTCTACTCCTCCCTCACCAGGCACCTCGGTAAATGATGTTGGTTGAAGTTGGTAGGTTGCTAGTAGTGGTGGCCTAGGGTCACTCCTTCCCCTCCACTCCCAGGCCAAGGCGACCACCACCTCCTACACAGCAGCAGCAGCACAACCTGCTCCACTGAGAGCAAGGTCTAGAATGAGGTTTAGTGACGGTGCCAGTCAGTTCCTTCTCTAGCCTCTAGATGGCACCTTCACTTGTTTGGCCCTCTTTTTGTAGGACAAAAAAATAAATTGAACAAATAAACTGTAACTAAAACTCTAATAAATCTTTAAATAAAACTTAACAAATCAAATTAAAATCTTGTCGTTTAAACCAATTATGCACTCCAGTCCCCGCGGCGCCCACCGTTCACGGAAGTGCTCGAGCATGCCGGCGGACACCACGTGCTCCATCTCCAGGGCCACCCGGGCGCGAACATGGCCACGGAAGCGAGGGAGGCAATCTGGCTGGATGACCCCCTCGGCCGCCCGCTGCCTGGACCAATTAATGGCTTTTTTTGCCAGGCCCAGGAGCAGACCCACGAGGAGGTCCTCCAGCCTGCCCGCTCCCCCCCGCACCGGGTGACCGTAGATCAAGAGCGTGGGACTGAAGTGCAACCAAAAATCAAGGAGCAGCCCCTTCAAATAATGGAAGAGGGGCTGCAACCTCACACATTGAACATAAACGTGGAAAACGGACTCCTCCAGACCACAAAACAAACAGGCGGTCTGGGTGTCCGTAAACCTATTTAACAATATATTGCATGGGACTGCTCCGTGCAACACCCTCCAGGCCAAGTCCCCAATAGAACAAGGGAGGACTCCCGCATAGAGAGCCCTCCATTGGGGACCTCCGCCTCCGCCGGAAGGCAAAACGGCACGCCACGGCGTGTCCGGACGGCAGGCGAAGATGACAAAATGGAAGGTGTGCAGGAGCAGCCCGTACAGGAAACCCCTCCATGCGGAATGAAAAGGCACGGAGGGTATCTCCTCGAGACGGCTCAAGTTGTGAGGCGCCGATCCCCGAGGGGAGTTTCGGGGCAGGGCGCCGATAAGGAATTCCGTCCGAACGGGGGAAAGCTCGGACGGGATCGCCCCACGCGCTTGAGCCGCCTCGATACACCTCGTGGCGCCGGGGTGCAGCGTCGCCTTCACCGCCTCGATGGCATCGACCGCGGGCCGGACGTTGTCCCAAGACATGCGCCGCGCCAACTCCTCCGGCGCCATCCAGCCCGCTCCTCCACCATCGAGTAGGTCCCCGACTCTGGTCACCCTGCCAGGCACAGCCCTGCGTTCCGCCAGCCACCCGAACTCGCGGACGTGGAGGTGCGGATTCCTGAACAGCGGCTCCCGGAGGACAGCCGCCATTCCTGATGGGGGAGAGCTCCGCCTGGAGGCGACGTAGTTCCAAACCCATAGTAGTTCCTGGTAGAAGACAGGCAGCTCCCGCAGGCTGGCACGCCTGCTGCTCACTTCCAAAAACAGGAGCTGCATGTCGTAATTGAGGCCGTGCAGCTGGCGGAAAAAATACGTCGCCAGCGCACACCATCTTGGAGGATTCTCGACGTACAAGTATCTCTGCAGTGTCTGAAGATGGGAAGTCGCAGCCTGGGTGCGGAGGCACACCAACGCCTGACCGCCCTCCCTAAGCGGGAGACTCAGAACCGCGGCAGAGACCCAGTGCTTCCTTTTGTCCCAGAAGAAGTCGACGAGCTTCTTCTGTATCTTGGCGACAAACGCAGGGGGAGGGATCAAAGTGACGAACCGGTACCACAACATGGCGGCCACCAGTTGGTTTATGACCATCGCTCGACCCCTGTAGGACAACACTCGGAGCAATCCTGTCCAGCGTCCTAAGCGAGCGGTGACTTTGGCCTCCAACTCTTGCCAGTTCGCCGGCCAGGCGTCCTCGGCAGGGCTGAGGTAGACTCCCAAGTAGAGGAGGTGCGCGGTGCTCCAGGCGAAGGGCCTGAACTCCTCCGGCAGGTAGTCCACCCGCCACTGACCCACCAGGAGTCCAGAACATTTCCCGCAGTTGATCTTGGCGGAGGATGCGTCCGAGTAAATCTGCTGGCATTCCCGCATCCTCCGCAAGTCAGCGGGATCCGTGACTGTGAGGAGCACGTCATCGGCGTAAGCCGAGAGGATCACCTCCACGCCCGGCCCTTGCAGAGCCAGTCCCGTCAACCTCTTCCGCAAGAGGCGCAGGAAAGGCTCTACGCAAACGGCATATAACTGGCCGGACATGGGGCATCCCTGACGCACCCCCCCCCCGAAGCGAAGGGGCGCCGTCAAGGACCCGTTAACTTTAATCAGACACTCCGCGGCAGCGTACAGAAGTCGGATCCGGGCGACAAAATGCGTCCCGAACCCGAATGCGCGCAGAGTCCCGAAAAGATACTCGTGATCCACCCTGTCGAACGCCTTCTCCTGATCCAGGGAAAGGAAGGCGACCGACAGACCAGCCCTCTGGGAATGGTGGACCAGGTCCTGGACCAGATGGATGTTATCATGGATGGTCCGGCCCGGGACTGTGTAGGACTGGTCGGGGTGGATCATGTGGGCCAGCATGGCGCCTAGGCGAGCAGACATAGCCCTGGCAAAGATTTTATAGTCCGTGCTGAGGAGGGAGACCGGGCGCCAGTTTTTAAGGAGGCGGAGATCACCCCTCTTAGGCAGCAGGACAATAACCGCCCTGCGCCAAGAGAGGGGCATCTCCCCGGTCGCCAGACTTTCCCCCAGGACCCGCGCGTAGTCGCCCCCCAAGACGTCCCAGAACGCCCTGTGGAACTCCACGGTCAGCCCGTCCAGCCCCGGGGACTTTCCCCTAGAGAGCTGGCGGAGGGCGCCGGTCAGCTCCTCCAAACTCAGAGGAGCGTCCAATTTTCCGGCGTCCTCCAGGCCGACCTTCGGCAGGTCCTCCCACAAAACTCCGCGCGCATCCTCGCTGGACGGATCTGGAGAGAACAGAGCCCCGTAATAGGCGAGGGTCTCCGCGCGGATTCCCTCTGGATCCGAGACCAGAGATCCGTCGTCGGCCAGCAGCTCCAAAAGCTGCTTACGGACCCTCCGTCTTTTTTCCAGCGAGTAAAAGAAGGGGGAGCCGCGGTCCAGGTCCCGCAGGAACTGGATCCGCGACCTCACGTACGCGCCTCGGGACCCGACAAGCTGCAGGTCCTTCAGCGCGCCCTTCTTCTCTTCGTACACCATCCGCAGGGCCGGGTCCTCGAAGACTTGACCGAGACGGGACTCCAGGTCGAGCACCTCCTTCTCCAACTGCCCAACACGGGCCTCCCGCCTCTTGGTCGACCCCTTCGCGTACTCCTGACAGAAGAGACGGATGTGAGCCTTGCCCACATCCCACCATAGCCTCAAGGAGGGGAAGCCCCCCCGCTTCCTTCTCCAGCCGGCCCAGAACCAACTGAACGAATCCCGGAACCGTGCGTCCTCCAGCAGCAGGTTGTTAAAGTGCCAATACGCGGACCCCCACCCCGTGCGCGCAGCGGAACGAGCTCCGCCCACACTAGGTGGTGGTCTGTGCACGGCACCGGCCGCATGGAAGCTGCCGGAACACAGGAGACGTATGCCCGGGAAATGTAGAGGCAGTCGATCCTGGACGCTCCTCCCCCAGACCTCACGTAAGTGAAGGCGCTGGAGTCGGGATGGAGATTACGCCAGACGTCCACCAAGTCGAGGGAACCGACCAGGTCCCTCAATTTCTCCATCGCCGCCGGGCATGGCAGGGTGCCCGTGCGGTCCCTTGCCTCGAGGGTACAATTAAAATTCCCCCCGAGAATGACGCACTCGCCCACGTCGATGGATCCCAGAAGAGTGGACACTTCATCAAAGAAGCGCGCTTGCTGCGCACCGGCCCCAGGGGCGTACACGTTCACTAGATGGAGCGGCACGCCCCCCAGGCGAACAGTGACCTGGAGCAAGCGGCCCGGCACGAGCTCCTTGACCCCCAAGATCTCCGGCTGAAAATGCAGGGCCAGCAAAATAGCCACCCCACTGGAAACACTGGAGAGGTGACTCATGCTGACCCCTCCTTGCCATTCCAGGAGCCACGTGGCCTCGTCTCCCGGAACGGTGTGGGTTTCTTGCAGGAAGCACACCGCATACTTCCCGTCCCGAAGGACTGAAAAGTTATTAAACCTGCGGCTAGCTTCCCTGCTGCCGTTGATGTTGAGGCTGGCTATGGTTATCTTCATTTCAGAAGCATAATTCAACCTCTACTTATGACTAACGGGGGAAGGGAGGGCGGCCGCTAGTCAACCGCCACTCCCTTAGCAGCCCAGTGAGGAACGACCGGAAGTGACGCAGCTCGGGCGGGCTCACGCCCGCGTCCGCGCCCATGGTCTTGAAGGCGACGCGGGCCGACCCGATGAGCAGCGCCAGCCCCGGCCATCTGTCGAGGGCCAGCCGGGTCCTGTGACGACCCTGGCACGTGGCCACAAAGTCGGGGAGTTCCTTAATGGGAATGAGGGGGGTCCTGGCGAGGTACGGGAGGTCATCCATCGCCTCAACGGCGATGGAATCCCAGTCGTCCTCCGCCCCCACCACCGAGTCCCCGTCCTCCTCCGGGGGGTCGCCACCGGCGGCCGACCCATCCGTCATGCAGAGCGCAGCGAACAGCTCGGCCACAACGGCCGGCCCCGCCTCCGCCCGGATCCCACCCTCAGGATCGGTGGCGGAGGATTCCTCCCTGGGCTCCTGCAGGGGCGCCGGGCCAGTAGACGGCGGCGGTTCGGAGCCCCCCTCCGCCCCAGGCGCCGGAATGTCCGGAGAGACCAGAGAGACCAGAGAATATGTAAATCCGATCCCCTCCAAGTCGCCCGGCGCCAGAGACACAGACAGAGGGCTTTTCCCTACCACGCCACCGGCCTCCGACCCAGCAGAAGGGGTATTTCTTGTAAAATCCTCGACAAGGTCGAGCAGCACCTGGGAAAAGTCCGGACCGCTCTGGGCGAGCTCATCTTCCGCGAGCTCGCCCGACCCAGACTCCAAGCCGCCCGACTTGTCGAGGGGTAACGCCACCGATAGGGGATCAATCTCAGCCGCGAGTTGTTCCGCGACCCCACCACGGGCAGGGTCTCGTCCCCATCCCCGGGAGGCACGAGCTGGGCAGACACCTCTGCCTCAGCCTCCCCAGGGACAGGCGACCCCTGCCGATCGCTCACGATGTTGACAGCGGTGGGGTGGGGCGCAGTACCCGCGGCGGGCGACGACTCCCCCTGACCGGAGGGACCTTCCTCCTCCTGGTCCTCCTCCTCCTCCTGGGGGTCGTGCCTTCTTTTTAAAGTGGAGGGATAGGGGGAGACCTCCATTTCTGCAGGGGCCTCCCCTGCTCCCTCCGGTGGAGCAGGCTCGTCGGGTCCCCCGGGCCCAAGCCCGGCCGCAGGTCTTAACTCTCCCGCCTCAGCGGTCGCGGCCACATGCTCGGGCACGAGGTCCCCCCCACTGTCACCCCCCGCGATCAGCGCGGCAATGCTCTCAGGAGTCAGGGGCTCCATGTCATGGTGCACGCCCTCCACGGGGGGACCCGCCCTACGGTGTTTATTTTTCCCCCGCGCCTTCCTCCTGACCGGACACACTTCCTCCCCCTCGCCGGAGGCCTGGACGGCATCGACCTCCGACGACGACCGCACCCCGGTAGTATTTGTTTGGGGGGGGCACGGCCAGACCCGGGGGGAGGAGCGGCGGTGGCGCCAGCCTCGGCCACGCCAGACGACCTGCCGGCCTTGGAGGCTGGGCAATTTTTTCGTACATGCCCCACCTCCTTGCAGGCGTGGCACCGCATGCCGTCCGTCGTCCAGAAGACGCAGTGAAGGGTCCCCTCATGGAGGACCGAAAATGCCCCATCAGTCTCCCCCTCCCGCGCCAGCTGAACAAAGGCCTGGCGCCGGAAGGAGAAGACATGGCGAAGGCTGGCTTCCCGGAATCCGAGCGGGATCGGCGTGATCCCCGACCTCACCTCCCCGAGTTGGAGCAAGTGGGGGAGGAGGAGCTCACCCGAGATGTAGGGCGGGACGTTCGATAACACGACCCTCTGCGCGGTGGCCTCTAGAGGGTCCACCGGCAGGAAGGTCCCGCCCACGGTGAGCCCCTCGGTGATGGCCAGGGCCACCGCCCGCTCCGACTCCAGGAAGAACACAGCCTTCCCATACATTTTCGAGGCGGCGAGTATGGCTGGAGGGCCGACAACCCCAGCCATGGCCTTCACGCACGCCTCGATGGTCATGTTGGGGTGGGTGTAGCTCTTCACCCCAAGCTTCTTTGTTATCAGTCGGAACGGCGACGGGGCAGCAGCAGAAGCGGGAGTAGCCGCGGCTTTGGTCGCCACCGCCCCATATGTTCTTGCCGGCCCCGTCACCGCCGCAGATGTGGAAGCCATAGTGGGGTGGCTCTTTAAAGAGCTACACACACCCCAAGTCACAGGCCTGAAGGTGTTAATGGCCTTGGTAAAAAAGACTTCCCTTGAGCAGAGAGGGTGTAAAGTAACTGGCCCGCCTCTCTCCCTGATGGAATTAATTGGGAGAGGGGCCTTTTTTTCCCTCTGCTCAAGTGGCAATTAGTAGATTTAAAGAGGGTGCCTTTCCAGAGAGGCAAAGAGAGGACAAAGAGAGAGAGAGAGGGGGGGTGGGAAGGAGGGGGGGCCGCAAAGGCAGGGTCCCCACTCAAGGTGGTGTTCGGTGGGTGGGTGTCGGCAGGGTGCACTCCCCGATGGAAAAGCAAAGTCTTAGACAGATGTTCTTCGGGCAGGGGGAGAAGGTGTCTTCGCCTGGGTAGGCTGGAGAAAGCCCAGGCTCATCCCCACACCAGGTCTTCTCACTTTAAGGGAAAAAGGCTTCACCTGGGCAGGCTCCAGCCAACCCAGGCCAGGCTTTCCGGCCCATCTTCTTTCCCCCCCCCGCCTAGAATGCAAAGTCTTTAGGGGAATGCACAAAAGACACCCACCTGCAGATGTTGAAAGATGCAGCAGCTCCTCCCCTCCTTCCAAGTTGGAGCTGAGTGGTATTCCTCTCCCCTCTCTCCCTCTCCTGGACTGGAGGCCAAATTGGGAGGCAGTGATGGAAGGCCTCTCCAGTTATAATGCTGGCCTCCTCTGTCCTCTACTCCTCCCTCTCCAGGCACCTCTGTAGATGATGTTGGTTGAAGTTGGTAGGTTGCTGGTAGTGGTGACCTGGGGTCACTCCTTCCCCTCCACTCCCAGGCCAAGGCGACCACCACCTCCTACACAGCAGCAGCAGCAGCAGCAGCACAACCTGCTCCACTGAGAGCAAGGTCTAGAATGAGGTTTAGTGACAGTGCCAGTCAGTTCCTTCTCCAGCCTCTAGATGGCACCTTCACTTGTTTGGCTCTAGCCCTTTGTTAATTGTTCCTAGCCTCCTGTGTTAATTCTTAACGGCCTGTTAGCTGTTCATTGGTTGCACCTGGTTTTCTTGGTATATAAGTTCTGTGGTTGCTTCATTCCTTGCTCAGTCCTAATCGGGGACTGGCCTTTGCTCTGTGGCTCCTGGCTTTAACTAGTTGGCTGCCATGGTTCTCTCGAGCTCTGTATTTAAGATGTATCTCGAGCTCTGTATTTAAAATGTATCTCGAGCTCTGTATTTAAGATGTAACTAACTTTGTGTTCTTGTTGTTCTTAGTCTTGATAAGGTGCTGGGCTGGACTAGCGTGTTGCCATGCTGGTGCTTGTCTTGAGCTTTGTATTGAGAAGCCTGTTACCCCTGCGGCAGCCCCTCGTGATAGCTTGTCTCGAGTCTTGTCTCGGCAAGCTGGTTGCGCTTGTGGTAAGCTTATCCCAGCTCAGTATGGACAAGTATGTTGCCTCATGGAAGCTGTCCTGAGTTCCTATTCTTGACTAGCCGTTTTGTAACTTGTCTTGAGTTTTATGTATATTGTTCTTGTCTCGAGTTCTTACGTATGCTGTTGTGTTCCTTGTATGAATCTAGTTATGTGTGAATCTAGTTAAGTAATGAATAAAGTACTGTTCCTTAAGATTGTATACCTGCCTCTAGCCTGGTTTCTGCACTTGGGTCCAGAACCTACCTTGCCCGGAGAGCACGGCCCCGTATCTACACGGCCCCGTGGCTCCCCAACCCTGACAGAGATGGATTGGCACATTCCCAATCAAACACAAGAGGGGCAGAGGGAGCGATGGAAGGTGAGCAGGGTAACAGAGACAAAGGGAGGGCACGTCACAGAGAGGAGCAGAACTTCCTCGCTGTAAGAGCCATAAAAGCTTAAGAAAATACTTTAAAATAGTGGCTAAATGGCATAATACAGTTAATTTACCTGAACGACTTATTGTATTAAGAAACCCCCTATTTTCTTGCTCCAGTAGTATAGTCCGACACCCCCTTCATTCTTGCCACAATGGAACAGTCCCTAAGCCACACATGGGTGCAGCCATCTTACAGTTTTAAACTGCACGTGGTGAAAGAGGCAGAAGCTGTGAGGTTTGGAGCAGTACAGTTTTTGACCGTGTTCGTTTATACGTGTTTGCTTTGTAATTCTGTTTGTTAAGTGTTATAGTAAACCGTTTAAAAGACAAAGCTATGTTTGGGAACGTTTTATTTCGACACGCGTCTACTCGATGTTAAAAGCCCCACAGCCCAGTGGCCTGCCTGTTTGGAAACTAAGAAGCGCCACTACATTAGTCAAAAACTAGCTCCCTAAGAAGGAAGGGACAGAATCGTCGGTGAACGTATACATGAATGGTCACGGAGCCAGACGACAATTTAAGAAAGCGAAGGTACAGTTGACTGCTACTTGCTTTGTTCATTCTGTTGAGAAGCTAAATAAGAGCTGCGGGTAAAATGGCCGAGGCCTTACGGAGCCAGGAGCTTCCCCCAGCCAGAAGGATTGCTGGCCAAAAGAGGGAAATAAAGCTCACCCCAAAGGCAAGGGAAGAGAAGTTACATAGAAGCATAGGTGCAAGGAAGGCTAAATTAGTTCAGATAACTGGAAAAATGAAGATAATTGATCGTCTCATGGAAGATAATGCTAATATTAAGAAAGCTGAAGACATGATGTATTACGATTTCTCCAAGCTGCATGAAGAATTTAATATACTCAATGAAGATGTATTAGCACTTCTGTCTGAAGAAGAGGGAAACACCGATCAGCACGACTGGTTTGATCATAAATCAACCAGCATTAAGGACTATATCAAGGCCACGGAGCAGTGGATGTTAAAAATTCGTCAAGATGCTGATACAGCAGAGAAAGATAAGGTTGACGATGAAGTCGGACCAGACGATAGCATTTCAGAGACTTCCGCCAGACCGAGCAAAAATCGAAAAGAAGGTAGCTCTGTTTCTGGACGCAGGTCAGTCGCTTCTACCACAAGCTCGGCGCGACGCATGAGAGCGGAGGCTGAACGGGCGGCGTTGATGGTGCGCGCAGCATCTTTAGATGAGAAGCAAGCTCTTGAACGGGAAGAGGCCCAACTGCAGGTCCAAGAGGCCCAACTGCAGGCCCAACTGCAGGCCCAACAGGCCCAACTGCAGGCTCAACTGCAGGCCCAACAGGCCCAACTGCAGGCCCAAGTGCAGGCCCAACAGGCCCAAGTGCAGGCCCAGCGGGCCCAGGTGCAGGCAAAGAAAGAACGGCTGGAGATGAAAACAGCTATCAAGGTCTCAGATGCCAGGTTGAGTGCGTACGAAGATTATGAAGGCTCACGGGACGGCGGGAGCCACTGCCAGTCAACGTTGCCACATAGAGTTGGATCCAGGGCACCTTCAAGAGTTACAACAGAGCCCGAAAGCAATTCCCCGGCATTACAGCGTGGAAGAGTGGCCTCTCCACTAACAGGAGCACGTGATGCTACCCCAGACGTCAGACGGTCTAGACTAGACCCTGCTGATGACCACCAGAGGCCTGAAGACACAGGGAGAAGCCTATACCGAGTGATGCAACGTCAGAACGAAATTACAGAGATGCTTGTAAAACAACAGAATCTGTTTCGACTCCCTCAAAGAGACATACCAGTGTTCCAAGGCGACCCACTCAAGTATAAGCCCTTCATCAGATCCTTTGAACAAGCCATTGACTCCAAGACAGAGAGCAGCAGTGATAAGTTGTACTACCTGGGACAGTACACCAGTGGTAAACCACAAGACCTGGTCAGAAGCTGTGAACACATGAGACCGGACCGGGGATACATAGAAGCCAGGAAGTTGCTGCAGGAGCACTATGGTAACGAGCTGAAGATAGCCACTGCATATATCGAAAAGGCTACCAAGTGGCCACAGATCAGATCGGAAGACGGAGAGGCATTGAACGCATATGTTCTCTTCCTCATAGGATGTCGCAACACCATGGAGGATGTTGAATTCATGGAAGAGATGGACAATCCTACGACTATGAGAATCGTCATCTCTAAGCTTCCTTACAGGATGAGAGAACAATGGAGAAGAACAGCCTTTGAGATAATGGAGAGACGGAAAAGTAGAGCCAGGTTTGCAGACTTAGTGAATTTCATAGACAAACAGGCTAAAATTGCTAGGGACCCATTGTTTGGAAACATCCAGGATGTCAGCCCGACCACCGATGGAAGAGTGAAAGCCAAGCCTGCTGAATCAAAGACTCTCAGGAAAGGTGGTTCCAGGGGAAGCAGCTTTGCAACTATCGTCACTCAGGCCGAGGAAGAAAGGCCCCAGAACTCATCTCCCAAAAAGAGCAGCACAGTGACGCCTGCTAATGCCTTTCAGAAGCCATGCTTATTCTGCCAGAAGAACCATACATTGGATTTCTGCAGCGACATCAAAGCACAGCCACATAAGGACAGAATCGAATTCCTGAAGTACAACGGCCTATGTTTTGGATGTCTCTCTCAGGGGCACCTGAGTAGAAACTGTAAGCAAAGAACAACATGCAGAGAGTGCACTCGGAAACATCCCAGTCTGCTGCATATCCATAAAGAAGAACAAGTCTCTAAGAAGAGTGAAGAAAACAATACCGACGAGAAGGTTGTTTCAAGTGCTCTGGTGTCGCTAGAACCAGAGACTTGTGGACTCACTGGGGCCGGTGACAGTGACTGTATTCTTGCCATCGTACCAGTAAGGATCAAGTCTAAGAGGAGTGAGAAGGTTGTGGAGACTTACGCCTTCATGGATCCAGGTAGTTCAGCAACGTTCTGCACAGAATCACTCATGCGACAGCTGAACGTTAGAGGCAGAAGAACAGAAATCCTATTACGCACCATGGGTCATGAGAAGTCAATGCAAAGTTATATCCTGTCAGACCTAGAAGTGTGTGGACTTGAAGAGAAGGACTTCATAGACCTGCCTAATGTTTTCACACAGAGGGAGATTCCTGTTAGAATAGGGAACCTAGCCCTGCAGAAGGATGTGGTTAGATGGCCCTACCTAGAAAAGGTGCGTCTCCCATACATTGAAGCAGAAATTGGCCTATTAATTGGAACCAATGCCTACAAAACTATGGAGCCATGGCAGGTGATAAACAGCAAGGATGACGGACCCTACGCCGTCAGGACAGCCCTTGGATGGGTAATCAATGGACCGGTAAGGAGAGATGATGGCCACAAGTCGAACAAGGAGGAACGACAAAACGTCACAGTTAATCGCATCTCTATCGCAAGCATTGAAGAGCTGTTGATACAGCAGTTCAACGCAGACTTCTCAGAACGCAGCTGTGAGGAAAAGACAGAGATGCCACAAGAAGACCATCAGTTCATGGGTTTGATGACAAGGTCTACACAGTTCATTGATGGCCACTATCACATTGGTTTGCCACTGAGAAGACAGACCGCGAAGATGCCGAACAATCGCTGCATAGCAGAGCAACGCGCCATCAATCTAAAGAGAAAGCTGAACAAGAACCCCGACTTTCACGAAGACTACAAAGACTTCATGAGAAACATCATAGCGAAAGGCTATGCTGTAAAAGTGCCCGAAGAACAGTTGAACAGAGACGATGGAAGGGTCTGGTACATTCCTCATCACGGGGTGTATCACCCAAAGAAGAAAAAGATCCGTGTAGTGTTTGACTGCGCCGCCTCATTCAGAGGAACTTCATTGAATGACCAGCTGCTTCAAGGTCCTGATCTTACTAATACCCTCATTGGCGTCTTGACTAGGTTTAGACAAGAGCTCGTTGCCATGATGGCAGACATAGAATCAATGTTCTACCAAGTCAGAATCCCTGACGAAGATGCTGATCTTCTGCGTTTCCTTTGGTGGCCAGGTGGCGACGTTAGTGAAGCGATGGTGGAATGTAGAATGGCCGTACACCTGTTTGGAGCCACATCATCTCCCAGCTGTGCAAGCTACGCTCTCAGAAAAACTGCAGAAGATGGCAAGGGCAAAGCACCATCCGAGGCTGTGGAGACAATCTTCAGAAACTTTTATGTCGATGACTGTCTGAAGTCCATGTCAACAGAAGACGATGCCATCGCACTGTCAAGAGACCTTAGAACTCTGTGTTTGAATGGAGGATTCCATCTGACTAAGTGCATAAGCAACAGCAGAGCAGTTCTAACTTCTATCCCAGAAAAGGAAAGAGCCACTGAAGTCAAAGATCTGGACCTGAGCCACGATGTCCTTCCTATCGAGAGAGCTCTTGGCGTACAATGGTGCATCGAGTCAGACACGTTCAACTTCAGGATAATGGTGAACGAAAGACCATCCACAAGACGAGGGATTCTCTCCTTGGTCAGTTCCATCTACGACCCTCTCGGATTCCTGGCACCACTCATTCTGCCGGTGAAGCTGATGCTACGAGAGCTGTGTAGAGACAAGAGAGGATGGGATGAAGATATCCCAGAAGGTCAAGCTCAGAGATGGCACAGATGGCTGACAGATTTGCAACAACTTTCTAGCTTCAACGTCAGTAGATGCATCAAGCCCGCGAGTTTTGGAGTTACAAAGACGGCTCAACTACATCATTTCTCGGACGCCAGTGAGGACGGCTATGGCACGGCTACCTACCTCTTGCTGACAAATCAACAGGGCCAGAAACATTGTGCCTTCCTCATGGGAAAATCCAGGGTGGCTCCGCTGAAGCAGGTCACCATCCCGAGACTGGAATTGACGGCAGCGGTTGTTGCAGTTAAAGTTGACCAGGTGATGCGTAAAGAGTTACAGCTCCCATTAGAAGAATCTGTCTTCTGGACGGATAGCACGACGGTGCTGAAGTATATAGAGAATGGGAAGATACGCTTCAAGACCTTCGTAGCAAACAGAATCTCATCCATTAGAGAAGCTACACAACCATCTCAATGGAGGTATGTAAACACCTCATTAAACCCAGCAGATCAAGCCTCACGGGGATTGAAGGCTGAAAACTTCATGAGGAGTGAAACTTGGATACAAGGCCCAAGTTATCTGCTGGAAACAGAGAGATCATGGCCAGAAAGACCAGATATGCCAAGTCAGATTACTGAAGACGACGTCGAAGTCAAGAGATCAGTCACAGTAAATTTCATAACTACGAAAGAGAACTTTGACACAGTGAACAAGCTTGTTAACCATTTCTCAGGATGGCACCAGTTGAGGAAAGCAGTTGCATGGTTTCTAAGGTTGAAAGAGTTGCTGCTACACCTGAGCGGTAAGAGAAAAGAGTACCGAGCCACTATCAGTCAGTCTGAAAGTAACCCCGATAAGCAGAGAATGCTTCTACAGCAGTATATGCATCAGCACAAGACCACATTGAGCAAGAATTCATTGACCGTGGAGGATTTGGCCAAGGCTGAGAAGGAGATAGTTTGCTTCAGTCAAAGACAAAGATACCCAGAAGAAACCGAAGCTCTACAGCAAAATACTCCAATCAAGAAAGGTAGTCATATCTACAAGCTGGACCCTACACTGCAAGATGGAGTACTGAGGGTGGGAGGGAGACTAAACAAATCTGCTATGCCAGAGGAGGCCAAGCATCCTGCTATCCTTTCTAAGGACCTCCGGGTTGCTACTCTCATTCTTCAGCATATACACCAGAGTATTGGACACAGTGGGAGGAATCACGTGCTTGCGAAGCTAAGACAAAGATACTGGATTCCAGGAGCTAATTCCGTAATAAGAAAAATACTCTCTGAATGTATTGTTTGCAGACGGTTACACGCTAGAGCTGGGGAGCAGAAAATGGCAGACCTGCCTGAAGACCGTTTGTTACCAGACAAGCCCCCATTTACAAACGTAGGGGTGGACTATTTCGGGCCTTTCGAGGTAAAGCGAGGACGGAGCCTTGTCAAGAGATATGGTGTGCTTTTCACTTGTTCGACCATCAGAGCAGTTCATATTGAGGTGGCACACACGCTTGACACTGATTCCTGTATTAACGCCTTGCGGCGCTTTGTCTGTAGAAGAGGACAGGTGTCCATTATGCGTTCTGATAATGGCACTAATTTTGTCGGAGCGGAGAGAGAACTACGGGAAGCTATTGAAGGTTGGAATCAGCTTAAAATACAGGAAGCCATGATGCAAACAGGAATTAAGTGGATCTTCAATCCTCCGGCTGCATCCCACCACGGAGGTGTCTGGGAAAGACAGATACGCACCGTAAGAAAACTACTCAGTTCTGTACTGAAGCAGCAAGCGCTGGACGACGAGGGACTCCAAACCGTTCTGTGCGAGGTCAAAGCCATCATTAATGACCGACCGATAACCAAGACATCAGATGATCCCAATGACCTCGAAGCCCTGACTCCGAACCACCTGTTGTTGTTGAAAACACAGCCAACCATGCCCCCGGGAGTCTTCAAAAAGGAAGATCTGTATGCCCGTCGGAAGTGGAGGCAAGTTCAGTATATGTCAGACCTCTTCTGGACCAGATGGACAAGAGAATACTTACCTCTGCTACAGGAGCGTCAAAAATGGTCCAAAATAAAGAGGAACTTCATCGTCGGAGACATTGCCTTAATTGTGGATGATTCAGCCCCTAGAAATTCTTGGTTGATGGGAAAAATAATTAAGACCATGCCAGACTCCAGAGGCGTCGTTCGTCGCGTCTGTTTGCAAACCAAGACCAGTACCCTGGAGAGACCGATCACAAAGCTCTGCCTGCTACAAGAAGCAGCGTGAAAAGCTCCTGAACGAAAGAAAAAAGTGGACACTTGTATTGTAAATATGTTGAACTCATTAGTTTATGACTCTTAATGTTTGAGTAATTGATATGCTTCATGTGCCTAGTCAATTAGGGGCCGGAATGTAAGAGCCATAAAAGCTTAAGAAAATACTTTAAAATAGTGGCTAAATGGCATAATACAGTTAATTTACCTGAACGACTTATTGTATTAAGAAACCCCCTATTTTCTTGCTCCAGTAGTATAGTCCGACACCCCCTTCATTCTTGCCACAATGGAACAGTCCCTAAGCCACACATGGGTGCAGCCATCTTACAGTTTTAAACTGCACGTGGTGAAAGAGGCAGAAGCTGTGAGGTTTGGAGCAGTACAGTTTTTGACCGTGTTCGTTTATACGTGTTTGCTTTGTAATTCTGTTTGTTAAGTGTTATAGTAAACCGTTTAAAAGACAAAGCTACGTTTGGGAACGTTTTATTTCGACACGCGTCTACTCGATGTTAAAAGCCCCACAGCCCAGTGGCCTGCCTGTTTGGAAACTAAGAAGCGCCACTACACTCGCGGTGGACATTCCTGGAGAAGTGGCAGTGAATTAAACAATACCAAAAAACAGCAACATCTGAGGGTGTTCTGACAAAGGCTCCACTGCTCAGACATCGAGCTGAAACCCTCCTCCATGCCTTTGTTACCTCTAGACTTGACTATTCCACTGCTCTCCTGGCCGACCTCACACCTCGCACACTCCGTAAACCTGAGCTTATCCAAAACTCAGCTGCCCGTCTCCTAACTCGCACCAAGTCCTGGTCACACATCGGCCCTGTGCTCACTGACCTACATTGGCTCCCGGTCCGGCAATGCCTCGATTGTAATATGATCATCCTTGTGTTCAAATCTCACCATGGCCTCGCCCCTCCCCATCTCTGTGACCTCCTCCAACCCCACCAACACTTCAAGATCTCAGCGCACCTCCAATTCTGTTTCCTTGCACATCCCCAATTTCCTTCGCTCCACTATTGTGCCTGCAGCTGCCTAGGCCCAAAGCTCTGGAATTCCCTCCCTAAACCTCTCCACCTCTCTATCCTCCTTTAAAATGCTCCCTCAAACCTACCTCTCTCACCAAGCGTTTGGTCACATAGGAACAGGAAGAGGCCATTCTGCCCCTCGAGCCTGTTCCACCATTCAATGAGATCATGGCTGATCTGTGACCTAACTCCATATACCCTCCTTTGGCCCACATCCCTTAATACCTTCGGTTAACAAAAATCTACCATTCTCCGATTTAAAATTAACAATTGATCTGGCATCAATTACCGTTTGCGGAAGAGAGTTCCAAACTTCTACCACCCTTTGTGTGTAAAATTGTTACTGAACTTCACTCCTGAAAGGTCTGGCTCTAATTTTTAGGCTGTGTCCCCGGTCCCAGACTCCCCAACCAGCAGAAATAGTTTCTCTCCATCTTCCCGATCAGTTCCCCTGTCCTAATATTTTATTATGTGGTTCGGTGTCAAATTGTGTTTGATAATCACTCCTGGAATGTTTTATAATGTTAAAGCAGCTATATAAATGCAAGTTGCTGTTGTTTTCTGCTCTGTCCACAGTTGCTGCCTGACCTGCTGTGTGTTTCCAGCACTTCCTGCTGTTGTTTGTGATCTGCCCTTGTTGCTTTGTCTGCTGATGCCTCCTGTTTAATAAGAATACAGAAACATATTCCAAGAGATTGTTGAGTGAAATATTTATCCGGAGTTCTTGCTGGACAGGAGTGATCTCTCAGCGTGTATTCAGTATCTGCTGGGCACGTTCTCTGCACTGTGTGAAAGCAAAGCGTCAGAGCAAATACCTGGAACAATTCTGACATCTGCTGGTAGCACTGAGAAGTGGTTCATTTATTCTACCCCGTTCATGGTGGGTTTGTTAAATGCAATTCTCATTTGAATAAACTTTGATTTTTATCACGGAATCATGCAGCATGGAAGCAGGCCATTCGGCCCATCGTGCCTTTACCGGCTCATTGAAAGAGCTTTCCAATCAAGGGCAACGAAGGATGGGCAATAAATGCTGTCCCTGCCAGAGACCCCCATATCCCAAGAATGAATTTAGAGAAGGACAAGGGGACACAGGATCAATATTGTAAAATGCAAGCTCGAGACTGAAAATAGGAAGTTCTTCTCCACACAAAGAGTGATTAACACTTGGACTGGGCTCCTCGATAGAGTGGAAGCAGAAACAATGAAATTATCTAATAGAAACTGGAATGCTGCAATGACGGGGGAACAGTGGAGTCTTCCTGGATGGATCAAGTAAGATGGGCCGAATGCCTGTCCTGATCCTTAAATATCCTGTGAAGTCGCCCAAGGTGCACTGACGGGTTAGGAAGAATAACTGTGCCCACCTGTTGGCGAATCATCAGTACGGCACAGAACATTTCTACAACAAAAAAGCACAAATACTGCAGATGCTGGAAACCTGAACCGAAGATAGGAAATGCTGGAGACGCTCAGCAGGTCAGGCAACATCAGTAGAGGCAACAGACAAGTTGATGTTTCGGACAAGATAAAAACAGGTGGGCACCGTGGGTGCAGACCGCCTCGCCAGCACAGTGTTCCGACTGGGAGGCTCCCCACCCTAAGTACCTCTCCCTCCCCCTGTCTCCAGAATCATTGGCACATCCATCCTATATTGCTAGCAGGTCCTACCGGAGAGAAAGTGGGAGATATAGTTAAAGATTGAAGTCAATATTGAGGCTAGAGAGCTGTAAAGTGCCTCGTAGACAAACCAGGTATCTACAGGCCTGTCCGTTTAACGTCAGTTGTGAGAAAGCTACTAGATTCTGTCATTAAGGATAGAGTGTAACGGCTTCAGTGGCACTTCCCTCTGCTCGCTGCCTGAGGGTGGTTTTTGAGGCCTCGGTGCGCTGTTGCTGTGCCTTTGGGCCCCTCTCCTCACCTGTTTCTCGAGTAATTGATCTCATCAGAGTAATTAGGCTAGTTAATAAAGTTGTTCAGTTTTGTCCTTGTCTTGATTCTCTGGCCTCACCTGTGTCTTGTTAATGTATTTGTCTCCTGTCTCATTTGATTAATTGTCACGTGACCACTCTGGCCTGTATTTAAGCTTCCTGTTTCCTGTCCTCTTTGCTCAGTCCTGGATTCGCCTGCCTGCAGGTAGCAGCTCTCTCGAGTCTCTCTCTGTGTTTTCGAGGTTCAAGGAATCGCCTTTCGCGTGTTACTATGTCTCTGTGTTTTCGAGTCTCAAGTGAATCTCCTTTCGAGTGGTACCCTGTTTCTATGTTCTCGAGTCTCAAGGAAGCATCTTTTGAGTTCTACCCGGTCTCGAGTCCTTGGATAGGTTTCCTGCGCTTGGGTCCACTACCGAAAACCCTAGCAAAACGGCCCCGTGAATGCACGGCCCCATGACATAGAGTGACTGAGCACTTGAACAAATCTGAGCTGATCAGGGGGAGCCAGAATAGCTTGTCATGTCTGACTAATCTCGTTGAATTTTTTGTGGAGATCAGTAATAAGATAGACAAGGGAATGTCTGTGGGTGTGCTGTCTCTCTGTAGCAATTTATGTTAGTTCCTCTAACTTAACCTTACTGTATGTACTTAACTTACTTATGTATGTATAACTTACCTGTTGGGGCTGTTGCCCCTTTAACTTACCTGTTCGGCCGTTGCCCCTTTAAGAGGCAACCTAACGCGCTGACGTCACGTGACGCACGCGCGCCGGCCGCCGGCCCGACTCTGTCTTCCAAGACGGCCGCCGGCACAGCCCGGCCTACCGCGACTTCGGCCGCATCGGCCAGCTGACGGGAGCGACGCGGTCTTCCGCCCCCGCGGCAAGCACCGGCACAGACCGGCCTCGCAACCTCGGCCTCAACGGCCAGCCTCCGTACCGGGAGACGCGCTGACGCAACGACGCAGTCACGTGACGCCCCAAGCGTGGGCAAATGCGACGACGCGCATCACGTGACGCCCTAAGCGCGGGAAACGCGACCGAGCGTGATGAGGTCATCACGCTCCCCACAGGACTGCGAACTCAGTTCTCGTGGAGTCCCTGCTGGAGCAGGACCTATACCACGGTGCTCCTAAGTTGTATTGTTCCCATGCTTGAGTCTTGGATATTATTTGTCTGTAAGTACTTGAGAATGTTATAGATGACTAATGTACACTGTATGTTGCAGAAAATGTTTAGTTTGTAACTTTTCTCTGTAAGCAAACTTACACAGCTAGCCGTGAAGTGCTCACTCTCTGTCTAGCTGGTTAACTAGTAGCTGTATTTTGATGCACTATGTACAGGGCTAATTTAAAGAGAATGCCTTCCAGTTTGCTAAATGTATATTTACAGTAAGCTGTGTTTCCACGTGTTTGGTAATTTACATGCTAAATGTACTGTGTTGCTCAGGCGTACCTAAATTTGTGTATGCATATCAGTTATGCGCTTGTATACTAATGTGTGCTTCCATTTCTGTGTTGTATTTCAGTTTTACAATAATAAGAATCTTTCAGTAAAGCATTACAAGAAAAGTCAAGCCTTGTGATTTTATGGGAAGATATCAAGTTGTTAGCTACCTGTCTAGCTCTGCATAGGAACGCGCTGCGAGGGCAGAATAGTGGGTGTTATAAGAACATAAGAAGTAGGAGCAGGAGTAGGCCATACAGCCCCTCGGGCCTGCTCCGCCATTCAATAGGATCATGGCTGATCCGATCTGTATGGTTTTTCAGAAGGCATTCGATAAAGTTCCACACTAAAGATTATTGGTAAAAATGAGAGTGTACAGAATTGGAGGTCACCTCTTGATTTGGGGTGGAAATTGTTGGGAGGTCGGAGACAGGGAGTGGGGATAAAGGGGAGGTACTCAGATTGGCAGGATGTGACAAGTGGTGTTCCCCAGGGATCTGATCTGGGGCCTCAACTTTTCACCATATTTATTAATGACTTGGTGATGAAAGTTGTATCTCCAAGTGTGCAGATGACAGTAGGAGGGACAGTAAGTAGTGCAGATGGGAGCAGGAAGTTGCTAAAGGATAGAAACAGATTAAATGAGTGGGAAAGACTATGGCAGATGGAGTTTAATGTGGGCAAGTGTGAGGTCATCCACTTTGGACACAAGAAAAGATAAATCTGAATGGTGAGAAACGAGGGGCCGTAGAGGAACAAAGGGATTTGGGAGACCAAGTTCACAAATCATTTACAGCGAGTAGACAGGTACAAAAAGCAATCAAAGAGTCTGGTGGAGTGTTGGCCTTTATCTCAAGGGGGGTGGATTACAAAGGGGAGGAAATGATGCTGCAGTTGTACAGAGCGTTCGTCAGACCCCATCTGGAGAACTGCGCCCAGGTTTGGGCATCGCTCCTCAGGATGGAGGGGGTGCAGCAATGATTCACCAGAATGATACCGGGGTGTAAAGGGTTAATTACGAGGGCAGGTTGGCTTGTATTCCATGGGTATAGAAGATTGAGGGGTGATCTGATCGAGGTGTTTAAAATGTTACAAAGATTCGATAGGGTAGAAACAGAGAAACTAATTCTGCTGGTGGGGGAAGCAAGAACAAGGAGACATGGAGTCGATTTTCCTGGAGCCGTCAGGCGGGGTTTCAGGCGTGTGGCGGGGGGGGGGAAATCCCGAATTCGGGGGTCCCGACACCAACCCGCCCAAAACCCGCCTCCACGCAAGTTTCAGAGGAGGCAGGTACCCGCCCCGCACTGGGACCCGCCGACCCGAGGCGGGAAGGGATTAGTGCCAATTAACTGCCTGTTAACAGTTAGTTAACAGGCAGTTTTTAGCCTAGTTCCTATTTTGAGGGGTGTCGTGTGGGATTCCCGACGGCTCCAAACTACGCCAGGTTAGAGCAGGCGGGCCGTCGGGTTGAAGGACTTGGAGGGGTCGCGATGTCGGTGTTCAGGTGAGTGATGAGTGCATGAGTGCAAAGGTAAGTGTGTTTGGTGTGTCTAAAGTGTCTAAAGAAGTTTAAATTACCTGTACTTACCTTAACAGCCTTTCTTCCTCTAGGTGTCGGGAGCCCATCACTCAGCCGGCACTGAAAGGTGAATGGCTGCGATCTGTCAAAAGTGACAGCCTTCAGCTTTGAGTGCTGCTGAGAGTTCTAACTGAGTCTGTGTAGAAGGACTCAGGTTAGAACTCAGACTGTCAGTGTTTGACAGCTTCAAACAGCAGTGAAACACTGATATTTCATCTGTCAGGACGCCCTGACAGATGAAATTTCAGTCTGTGACGTCACCTGTTGCCGGTTGGCCCTTAATTGGCCTGCTGAGCCAGCTGGGCGGTCTCAACAAGGTCAATCAAGGGAAAATCGCGTGGATTGGCCGAACATCGATGTAGGCGGGACTAAAACCCGAAAGTTGTGGTCCTGCCTCCTTCCCGACAGCTTAATGAAAATCGACCCCAAAATCTTCAATTAGAGCCAGTTCATTCAGGAGGGAAATCAGGAAGCCCTTTCTCACACAAAGGGCAGTAGAAATCTGGAACGCTGTTCCCCAAAGGACTGTAGATGTCGGGTCAATTGATATTTTCAAGACAGAGATCGATAGATTTTTGTTGGCTAAGGATATATGGAGCAATGGCAGTAAATGGTGTTCAGGTACAGTTCAGCCACGATCTCATAGAATGGCAGAACAGGCTTGAGGGGCTGAATGGCCTCCTCCTGTTCCTGCATTTCTATCTCTGCACAAACGTGGCTCATAGTGTTGTGTATGTACCTTTAAGGGAATAACTGGTCTTAGACTGCAGTACCGGCAGTGACCACCCCTGCATAAAAGGCCCTAGCAGGCTTCTGTAGTTTCAGTTTCAAGCTGCCACTTGTTCAGTAAAGTACCTGTTCAACTGTTCTCCCGAAGTCCGTGTATTATTGAAGCGCGGACTTTACAGTGGCGACGAGTAAGTTCGAACTCACCTGCAGTGTGGCATCATCTCACGGGGATCTCGCCTGAAAGGAAGGTCCTGGAAGGTCGTAGTCTGAGCAACGGGCGTCGACCAAGGGCAATCGCCCAAAGAATCCATCGGTGTTTGGAGAATTGCGGGAGAGACTGTGGTTCCAGCGAATCGTGCTGGTAGCAGGTAGCGCGCTGACCCTTCCGGAATGCGGCGGGCTCAAGCTCGATCGAGCGGCTCTACAAATCGGGCCGCGCAGCGTCGCCGGGAAAAGAAAACAAGAGAAAGAGGGTGGAGCGCACAGGGTGCGGTCGGTGCTCGAGAACAGGACAGCGGAGAGAAACTAAATGGGGGGAAAGGAAAGCGAGATGTGCCGAAGCTGCGGGTTGCCGCCATTACCCCGTAGAACGCTAGGAGCAGCGTGGCAGTAAGTGGAAGAAGCAAAAGCGTGGGAGGCGCCATTTTATTCCATTGGGGAAGAAGCAAAAGCGCGGGAGGCGCCATTTTAAATCGCCCAAGATGCCGAAAAGTGGCAGTATCACTGCTTTCGACAACGAGGTAGAAGACTGGACCACGTATGTGGAAAGCATTGAAGTGTACTGCAAGGCAAATGAGGTGGCTGATGGAAAGAGGGCATCGGTATTATTAAATCTGATGGGTGCGAGTACGTACGGCCTATTGCGGAATTTAATTACCCCAGCTAAACCAATGGAGAAAAGTTTTGAGGAGATTGTTCATATCTTACAGGAACATCTAAGCCCTACACCACTGCTGATAGCAGAAAGATTCAAGTTCCATAAAAGAAACCAGCACAATGAGAGCAATGCTGACTATCTTACGGAACTACGCAAGTTATCGAAGCACTGCCAGTTCGGAGCAGGACTGGCAGACACCTTACGGGATAAGTTTGTCTGCGGGCTCCAGAGTGAAGGAACCCAGAAACGACTACTTTCAAAAAAGGACCTGACGCTAGAACAGGCTTTCAGCGTGGCAGTATCCTACAAAGCAGCAGCACAGGGAGCTGCGGAAATACAACAGGAACCACAAGAATACAGCGCTAACGAAATGGCGTATGGAGCCGAAAAGTGCTATCGCTGTGGCAGAACAACCCATGAGCAGAAGGACTGCTGGTTTAAAGACAACATATGCAGGCAATGCGGGGAAAATGGGACCTATAGCAAGAGTCTGCAGGTCGGGAAAGAAGACCAACATGATAAGAACGACTAAGGAACAGTACAGGAAAGTAAAGAAACTGACAGATAGTAGTTCAGAAGATCAGGAGAGTGATAAGGACTCCGGGAGCAGGCGACTAAGTTGTTTAAAGTTACACAACGTGATCGCAAAAGAAGATCACCGAACCATTTGGGTCACCCTCATGATAGCAGGGTCCCCAGTGAAGATGGAATTGGACACAGGATCAGCCCTAACTATCATGAATCGATGAGACTATCAGTGGCTATTCTCACATATACCCTTAAAGGACATGTCCATTGTATTGAAGACATACACGGGGCAAAAGGTCTACCCCAGAGGAAAAATAAGGGTGCCAGTTGAATATAACGGAAAGGAAACACAGAAACTATACATGTATATACTACGAGATGGAGGACCACCATTATTGGGACGTGAATGGATCCGAAGACTACAATTGGATTGGCATTCCATTCTGGCACTAACTGTGACTGACAAAAAAGATGATGACGTCGCACCTGGACGTCTGTCACAAATTCTATCTGATGCGGAAGAGGTGTTCCAACAAGGACTTGGGACTCTAAAAGGAGTAAAGGCAACCATAAAGATTGAGGATAACGCAAACCCAAAATTTTTCAAGGCCAGACCGGTGCCATATGCGATACGCCCAGCTGTGGAAGCTGAACTGGAGAGTCTGGAGCGTTCGGGGGTGCTGTCTAAGGTGGACTGGAGCGAGTGGGCCACACCCATCGTTCCTGTAATGAAGAAAGCATTGAGCAGCACGCCTGGGGAGCCAAGGAAGGTTCGCATCTGTGGGGACTTCAAGGTGACTGTGAACCCAGTCCTGCACACAGTACAGTATCTGCTTCCGCGGATAGAAGATATTTTCGCCTCACTATCTGGAGGGAAACGTTTTACAAAGATTGACCTGGCTCAAGCGTATCTACAAATGGAGGTGGAAGAAGCATCTAGGAAATACCTCACGATAAACACTCACAAAGGCCTTTACCAGTACAATCGACTGGTATTTGGGGTAGCATCAGCCCCAGCTATGTGGCAGAGGGCAATGGAACAAGTCCTGCAAGGGATCCCAGGGACCCAGTGTTATTTGGACGACATCCTGGTTATGGGCGAAAATGACAATGAACACCTTGCCAACCTGGAACAGGTGCTCACGAGATTGCAGGAATATGGGCTACGAGCCAACCGTCCCAAATGCGAGTTCTTCAGGAGACAAATCTCGTATTGTGGCCACATGATTGATGAGGAAGGGTTGCATAAGTCGCCGGACAAGATTGAGGCTGTAGTCAAGGCTCCAGGACCAGAAAATGTGTCGCAACTGAGGTCGTTCCTCGGGTTGGTGAACTACTACCATAAGTTCTTGCTGAATTTATCTACAATTCTGCACCCACTGAATGCCCTCCTTCAAACTGGTGTAACATGGAAATGGAGTGATGAGTGTAAGCGTGCCTTTCAGGAATGTAAATGCCAAATCACTTCAAAAGAAGTATTGGCCCACTACAACCCAACACTACCGATTCGGTTGGCATGTGATGCGTCACCTTACGGCATTGGAGCGGTGCTGTCACACAAATTCCGTGACGGTTCAGAGAGGCCCATAGTCTTTGCATCGCACTCGCTAACCTCAGCCGAGCGTAACTATGCCTAGATTAACAGGGAGGCCCTCAGCCTGGTGTGGGGGGGTGAAGAAGTTCAATCACTATCTGCACGGGCAGAAATTCACCCTACTGACTGATCATCAACCCCTGGTCTCAATTTTTAACCCAAAGAAGGGCGTTCCGGTGATGACGGCGCAACGGCTGCAAAGATGGTCACTTTTCCTAGGGGCACATCAGTATGACATAGAGTACAAAGGTACGAAACAACATGGAAACGCTGATGGGCTGTCGCGCCTACCATTGCCTACGGCGGAAGAAGCACCTGCAGTGGACACGGTGGAGCTATTCCATGCAACCATAGTCAAATGTTTGCCTGTTACAAACGCAAGTATTGAGAAGGAAACCCGAAATGACCCGACACTCTCTCGGGTCTATGATTTGACGGTGAAGGGATGGCCAGCATATGGCGACTCACTGTTGCCAGCATTCTCGCCAAGGAGGGAACAGCTGTCAGTGTGCCGGGGTACCTTGATGTGTGGATCCCGAGTGGTAATTCCACCCAAGTTGAGAGATAGAGTACTCAATGAGCTTCGCGAGGGTCATCTGGGACGGGTAAAAATGAAGAGCGTAGCCAGGGCGTTTGTGTGGTGGCCGGGAATCGATAAAGAAATCGAGGATATGACCAAGAGATGCACAGGATGCCAGAAGGTCCAAAACGCTCCACCACAGACCCCGCTACATCCATGGGAGTGGCCCTCATCTCCATGGCAACGGGTACACATTGATTTCGCTGGTCCATTTATGGACTCAATGTTTCTAATCGCTGTGGACGTCCATTCGAAATGGCCAGAGGTCATTAAAATGTCCTCCACCACCACGGAGAAAACTATTGCAGTCCTAAGGACCATCTTCGCCAGGAATGGGTTGCCAGAACAGATCTGTTCCGACAATGGCCCGCAGTTTGTGTCTGAGGATTTCCGGAGGTTCCTGAAGAATAATGGGGTGAAACATTACACATCTGCCCCATATCATCCAGCCACAAATGGATTGGCTGAGAGGTTTGTTCAGACCTTTAAAAAGGCCATAATGGCAATGTATAATGACGACATACCACTGCAACACAAGGTGGATAACTTCCTGTTTGCTTACCGGAATGCGACACATGCAGTAACCAACCAAACTCCAGCCGTACTGTTTTTCAACCGGAGACTAAGATGTCACTTGGATTTGCTCAAACCAAACATAAGACGAGATGTTGAGGATAAGCAGTTCCAGCACATAAATGAGAAGCCAACCAGGAGCTTCAAGATAGGGCAACCAGTCTTGGCCTGCGACTACCGAACAGAAAAATGGCAGCCAGGCACGATATGCACACAGCAGGGACCACTAATGTACACAGTGGACGTTGGAGAGAGCATCGTGAGCCGCCATGCTGACCAGATTCTAGAGTCGCAGGAACAAGCCAAACCTGTACCACAAGCATGTGCACCTGGTAATGAGCCCGAAGTACAGATTGCGTCTACCTCAGAAGCAGGGGTATTGGAAGCTGACGAACCAACCAATGACAATGAGCCAGAATTGACTCCACCGCCAGAACAGGATACTCGAGAAAGGCGCTATCCAGTCCGGATCAGGAAGCCTCTTCAAAGACTGAACTTATAAATGACTATTTCAGTTGATGTATATATTACTGAGAAAATTGTAATTGTAATTAGTTATTATTTAGTTGTTAAATGAATGTTATGTACTGTTTATCTAAAAGGGGAGGAATTGTTGTGTATGTGCCTTTAAGGGAATAACTGGTCTCAGACTGCAGTACCGGCAGTGACCACCCCTGTATAAAAGGCCCTAGCAGGCTTCTGTAGTTTCACTTTCAAGCTGCCTCTTGTTCAGTAAAGTACCTGTTAAACTGTTCTCCTGAAGTCCGTGTATTATTGAGGCGCAGACTTTACACATAGAATATGTGAATTTTAATATTTGAAAAACCTGCCATGTAAATATAATAAATAATACAGGAATACATAGGCCTTGAATTTGCAGTCAGAGGCTCCCCGTACGTACAGAATCCCCATAAGCAAGAATGGGGATCACATAAAAAGCACATAACCAATTTTAAAAAAATCACATTTAAAATTAATTGAAATATAATTTTATTAAGCATTTGAAACAAAAATGTAAATTTTTGAAAAATGAATTGAATAATTTTAAAGGGGCTAAAAATAACCTTAATTTATTTTACAGGTGTTTTAATGTTTAAATAATTGAGGAAAGAAATATTTTTATATTAATTTAAAATGCTTTTACCAGGCATAAGAATTTCACTGGCCTTCGCTGGGCAGCACTTGGGCAAATAGCCGAACTCTCCGCCCGGGGGATGTCCATTTCCCAGGAATGGCTACGATCTGTCAGGAAGATTCTTGACAGATCGCAAGTTCCGGGTTTTTGCGCGAAGGCACCGCAAATTCAGGCCCATAACATCTTACCCAGTAAACAAAGCATAGTAAATATAACAACTTGCCTTTATATAGCGCCTTTAATGTTGTGAAAGGTCCCAAGGCGTTTCACAAGAGCGATTATGAAACAAAATTTGACACCGAGCCACATAAGGAGATATTAGACAGATGACCAACAGCTTGATCAAAGAGGTCGGTCTTAAGAAGCATCCTAAAGGGAGAGGAAGGAGGTGGAGAGGTTTAGGGAGGGAATTCCAGAGCTTAGGGCCCAGGCAGCTGAAGGCATGGCCGCTAATGGTGGAGCGATGGAAAATCGGGGATGTACAGCGGCCAGAATTGGAGGAGTGCAGAGATCTCGGAGGTTTGTAGGGCTGGAGGAGGATACAGAGATATAGAGGGGAAAGGCCATGGAGGGATTTGAAAGCATGGATGTGAATTTTAAAATTGAGACATTGCTGTACCGGAAGCCAATGTAGGTCAGTGAGCACAGGGGGCAATGGGTGAACAGGACTTGGTGCGAGTTAGGAGACGGACAGCTGAGTTTTGGATGAGCTCAAGTTTATGTCGGGTGGAAGATGGGGGGCCGGCCAGGAGAGCATTGGAATAGTCAAGTCTCGAGGTAACAAAGGCATGGAGCAGGGTTTCAGCAGCAGATGAGCTGAGGATGGGGCGGATTCAGGCAATATTACGGAGGTGGAAGTACGCAGTCTTGGTGATGGAGTGGATGTGTGGTCGGAAGCTCATTTCGGGGTCAAATACGACCCCAAGGTTGTGAACGGTCTGTTTCAGCCTCAGACAGTTGCCGGGGAGAGGGCTGGAGTCAGTGGCTCGGGAACGGTGTTCGTGGTGGGGAGCGAAGACAGTGGCTTTGGTCTTCTCAATGTTTAGTTGGAGGAAATTCTGCTCATCCAGTACTGGATTTCAGACAAAAAGTTTGACAAATCAGGGACAGTGGAGGGGTCAAGAAGGTGGTGGTGAGGTAAAGCTGGGAGTCGTCAGCGTACATGTGGAACCCGACATTGTGTTTTCGGATGATGTCCCCGAGGGGCAACATGTAGATGAGCAATAGGAGGAGGCCAAGAATAAGACCTTGGGGGACACCAGGAAGAGAATCCATTGCAAGTGATTCTCTGGCTATGACTCAACAGATAAAAATGGAACCAGGCAACAGGAACTGATAACACCTGTTAGCCAAATGATGTACTGTGTCCCTAAATATAATTTGAGTTCAGGCCTGTTGAATCAGACACGACTACATATGTGTTGATTAAAATCAATTGAAGCTTTATTTGCGAGAGACTTGAAACATACCAGCAAAGCAGCAACATGTCACAGCAGGGAGAGGACATCGTACAACATTCCTGCCATAAGACAGCCTCACCTAACAGGACACAGTGATCACAATGATTGTCTCTGTCCTGGGAACTACGCCAACCCAGGCTTCTTCTGTGGAGGATTCACCGTAGCTCTCCTCCTCGGTTCAGGCTCTCTATTTTTATACCCTCTCTTATCATTGTCCTGTGATTGTCAGCGTGTCACAGCAGCTGCGTTCCCTGCTCCTTCCCACTCTTTGATTATCAGAAAGTGTCAACACAGATGTTTCTCTTCCTGCAGGACTGAGCACCCAAGTCCTTGTAGCTCCTGTCAATGGGTAACAGCACCTTCTCATCCCACCCACTCTTTCGTGTAGCTGCTCAGTCCGTCCTCACTGGGAACCTGGTCGCCCCCAAGCTTGATTCTGAATTGTGTCTCTTTAGGCACCGGTTTGTCTGTCCCTGGCACCCTTTCTACATTCCCATGCTGGCTTTACCTTGAGCAACTAACATTCATGTGTCCCTCCTGTGTCAAGTCAATAAACAGCAAGTAATTCCCCTGGGCACACAATGTTAACATTGTTCTAAGACACCATGGTTTGGAGATTATATTATCATACGTGACAGACTAAAGCTGAGAATTGACACCACTCATTGACATTCATAGAATCTTACAGCACAGAATGAAGCCATTCGGCCCATCGAGCCTCTTTGAAAGAGCTATCCAATCAGTCCCACTCCTCGCTCTTTCACCAAAGCCCTGCAAATTCCTCCCCTTCAAGTATTTATCCAATTCCCTTTTGAAAGTTACTATTGAATCTGCTTCCACCCCGCTTTCAGGCAGTGCATTCCAGATCATAGCAACTCACTGCATCAAATAGCTCCTCATCTCCCCTCTGCTTCATTACTACACTAACAAACTTCAGGAATTCACTTCAGCTTAGCTGCAGGAATCCCTGATTAACCCTTTCCATCCCCGGTCTGTTACATTCATCTGATGTTAACTGGAGTCTGATCACCTATCAGACTGGAGCGGTCACTCTGTCAGACGGGAACGATTGTAAGGAACTTTGTTATAGATCCCAAACTCTCACATTACACACTCATCACAGGAATCACACACATGTTGTAAATAGAGAGATGCTTTAAATGACCAACAAGTAAACCCGTGATCAGATTGCATCGCAGGTATTTCTACAAAGTATCGGATGTATATTGCAGTGACCTTACATCACATGTCAAACACAGTCAGTGAAGCTGAGGGACCTCACATAAAGATCACCTCCAGAGATATAGAGCAGAGCACTAAATACATGTAGAGAAATACATTCAGGACCACAGGGAATGGAATAATTATACAGACCCGATACACCATCAATTCAGCAGTTTCCAACATCTTACACAGGACATTATTCTTAAAGCAATGTGTTAGCGTGTGTGAGCCTATTCTATCACTATGGTTCAGTTCATTGTTTACTGATACTCATACAATTTACTATTATAAACAGAAGCTGGGATCCTAAAATCAAACTGTTTTCTCAATCGCTGAGGCGCTGGGCAATGGCAAAGTGCAGATATTCAGATTATTGCAGTTATTTATTAAAGTGGGTGGGATTTTCCCTGACTCTGTGGGTATTTATCGGGGATTATTGGTGTTATCGGATGGGATTTTCCCTGACTCTGTGGGTATTTATCGGTGATTATTGGTGTTATCGGTGTGGGATTTTCCCAGACCCTGCGAGCATTTATCGGGGATTACTGGTGTTATCGGTGTAGGATTTTCCCAGACACTGCCGGTATTTATCGGTGATTATTGGTGTTACCGGGGAGGGATTTTCCCAGACCCTGCGGGTATTTATCAGTGATTATTGGTGTTATCGGGTGGGATTTTCCCAGACCCTGCAGGTATTTATCGGTGATTATTGGTGTTATCGGGTGGGATTTTCCCAGACCCTGCGGGTATTTATCGGTGATTATTGGTGTTATCGGGGGGATTTTCCCAGACCCTGTGGGTATTTATCGGTGATTATTGGTGTTATCGGGTGGGATTTTCCCAGACCCTGCGGGTATTTATCGGTGATTATTGCTGTTATCGGGGGGATTTTCCCAGACCCTGTGGGTATTTATCGGTGATTATTGCTGTTATCGGGTGGGATTTTCCCAGACCCTGCGGGTATTTATCGGTGATTATTGCTGTTATCGGGTGGGATTTTCCCAGACCCTGCGGGTATTTATCAGTGATTATTGGTATTATCGGGTGGGATTTTCCCAGACCCTGCGGGTATTTATCGGTGATTATTGGTGTTATCGGTGTGGGATTTTCCCAGAACCTGCGAGTATTTATCGGTGATTATTGGTGTTATCGGGGGGATTTTCCCAGACTCTGTGGGTATTTATCGGTGATTATTGGTGTTATCGGGGGGATTTTCCCACACTCTGTGGGTATTTATCGGTGATTATTGGTGTTATCGGGGGGATTTTCCCACACTCTGTGGGTATTTATCGGGGATTATTGGTGTTATCGGGTGGGATTTTCCCAGACCCTGTGGGTATTTATCGGTGATTATTGGTGTTATCGGGAGGGATTTTCCCAGACCCTGTGGGTATTTATCAGTGATTATTGCTGTTATCGGGTAGGATTTTCCCAGACCCTGTGGGTATTTATCAGTGATTATTGCTGTTATCGGGTGGGATTTTCCCAGACCCTGTGGGTATTTATCGGGGATTATTGGTGTTATCGGGGTGGGATTTTCCCAGACCCTGCGGGTATTTATTGGTGATTATTGGTGTTATCGGGGGGATTTTCCCAGACCCTGTGGGTATTTATCGGTGATTATTAGTGTTATCGGGGTGGGATTTTCCCAGAACCTGCGGGTATTTATCGGTGATTATTGGTGTTATCGGGGGGATTTTCCCAGACCCTGCGGGTATTTATCGGTGATTATTGGTGTTATCGGGGGGATTTTCCCAGACCCTGCGGGTATTTATCGGTGATTATTGCTGTTATCGGGGGGATTTTCCCAGACCCTGTGGGTATTTATCGGTGATTATTGGTGTTATCGGGTGGGATTTTCCCAGACCCTGCGGGTATTTATCAGTGATTATTGGTGTTATCGGGGGGATTTTCCCAGACTCTGTGGGTATTTATCAGTGATTATTACTGTTATCGGGGTGGGATTTTCCCAGAACCTGCGGGTATTTATCGGGGATTATTGCTGTTAGCGGGGTGGGATTTTCCCAGACCCTGCGGGTATTTATCAGTGATTATTGGTGTTATCGGGAGGGATTTTCCCAGACCCTGTGGGTATTCATCAGTGATTATTGCTGTTATCGGGTGGGATTTTCCCAGACCCTGCGGGTATTTATTGGTGATTATTGGTGTTATCGGGGGGATTTTCCCAGACCCTGCGGGTATTTATCGGTGATTATTAGTGTTATCGGGTGGGATTTTCCTAGACCCTGCGGGTATTTATCAGTGATTATTGCTGTTATCGGGAGGGATTTTCCCAGACCCTGCGGGTATTTATCAGTGATTATTGGTGTTATCGGGGGGATTTTCCCAGACCCTGCGGGTATTTATCGGTGATTATTGGTGTTATCGGGTGGGATTTTCCCAGACTCTGTGGGTATTTATCGGTGATTATTGGTGTTATCGGGTGGGATTTTCCCAGACCCTGCGGGTATTTATCGGTGATTATTGCTGTTATCGGGGTGGGATTTTCCCAGACACTGCGGGTATTTATCGGTGATTATTGGTGTTATCGGGTGGGATTTTCCCAGACCCTGCGGGTATTTATCGGTGATTATTGCTGTTATCGGGGGGATTTTCCCAGACCCTGTGGGTATTTATCGGTGATTATTGGTGTTATCGGGTGGGATTTTCCCAGACCCTGCGGGTATTTATCAGTGATTATTGGTGTTATCGGGTGGGATTTTCCCAGACACTGCGGGTATTTATCGGTGATTATTGGTGTTATCGGGTGGGATTTTCCCAGACCCTGCGGGTATTTATCGGTGATTATTAGTGTTATCGGGTGGGATTTTCCCAGACACTGCGGGTATTTATCGGGGATTATTGGTGTTATCGGGTGGGATTTTCCCAGAACCTGCGGGTATTTATCAGTGATTATTGGTGTTATCGGGGGGATTTTCCCAGACCCTGCGGGTATTTATCGGTGATTATTGGTGTTATCGGGTGGGATTTTCCCAGACTCTGTGGGTATTTATCGGTGATTATTGGTGTTATCGGGTGGGATTTTCCCAGACCCTGCGGGTATTTATCGGTGATTATTGCTGTTATCGGGGTGGGATTTTCCCAGACACTGCGGGTATTTATCGGTGATTATTGGTGTTATCGGGTGGGATTTTCCCAGACCCTGCGGGTATTTATCGGTGATTATTGCTGTTATCGGGGGGATTTTCCCAGACCCTGTGGGTATTTATCGGTGATTATTGGTGTTATCGGGTGGGATTTTCCCAGACCCTGCGGGTATTTATCAGTGATTATTGGTGTTATCGGGTGGGATTTTCCCAGACCCTGCGGGTATTTATCGGTGATTATTGGTGTTATCGGGTGGGATTTTCCCAGACTCTGTGGGTATTAATCAGTGATTATTACTGTTATCGGGGTGGGATTTTCCCAGAACCTGCGGGTATTTATCGGGGATTATTGCTGTTAGCGGGGTGGGATTTTCCCAGACCCTGCGGGTATTTATCAGTGATTATTGGTGTTATCGGGGTGGGATTTTCCCAGACCCTGTGGGTATTTATCGGGGATTATTGGTGTTATCGGGGGGATTTTCCCAGATGCTGCGGGTATTTATCGGTGATTATTGGTGTTATCGGGAGGGATTTTCCCAGACCCTGCGGGTATTTATCGGGGATTATTGGTGTTACCGGGGAGGGATTTTCCCAGACCCTGCGGGTATTTATCGGTGATTATTGGTGTTATCGGGGAGGGATTTTCCCAGACCCTGCGGGTATTTATCGGTGATTATTGGTGTTATCGGGTGGGATTTTCCCAGACCCTGCGGGTATTTATCGGTGATTATTGGTGTTATCGGGTGGGATTTTCCCAGAACCTGCGGGTATTTATCGGTGATTATTGATGTTATCGGGGGGATTTGCCCAGACCCTGCGGGTATTTATCGGGGATTATTGCTGTTATCGGGTGGGATTTTCCCAGACCCTGCGGGTATTTATCGGGGATTATTGGTGTTATCGGGAGGATTTTCCCAGACTCTGTGGGTATTTATCGGTGATTATTGCTGTTATCGGGTGGGATTTTCCCAGACCCTGCGGGTATTTATCGGTGATTATTGGTGTTATCGGGTGGGATTTTCCCAGAACCTGCGGGTATTTATCGGTGATTATTGGTGTTATCGGGTGGGATTTTCCCAGGCTCTGCGGGTATTTATCAGTGATTATTGGTGTTATCGGGTGGGATTTTCCCAGACCCTGCGGGTATTTATCGGGGATTATTGGTGTTATCGGGGGGATTTTCCCAGACCCTGCGGGTACTTATCGGTGATTATTGGTGTTATCGGGGGGATTTTCCCAGACCCTGCGGGTATTTATCGGTGATTATTGGTGTTATCGGGGGGATTTTCCCAGACCCTGTGGGTATTTATCGGTGATTATTGGTGTTATCGGGGGGATTTTCCCAGACCCTGCGGGTATTTATCGGTGATTATTGGTGTTATCGGGTGGGATTTTCCCAGACCCTGTGGGTATTTATCAGTGATTATTGGTGTTATCGGGGGGATTTTCCCAGACCCTGCGGGTATTTATCAGTGATTATTGGTGTTATCGGTGGGATTTTCCCAGAACCTGCGGGTATTTATCAGTGATTATTGGTGTTATCGGGTGGGATTTTCCCAGAACCTGCGGGTATTTATCGGTGATTATTGGTGTTATCGGGTGGGATTTTCCCAGAACCTGTGGGTATTTATCAGTGATTATTGGTGTTATCGGTGTAGGATTTTCCCAGACCCTGCGGGTACTTATCGGTGATTATTAGTGTTATCGGGTGGGATTTTCCCAGACCCTGCGGGTATTTATCAGTGATTATTGGTGTTATCGGGTGGAATTTTCCCAGACCCTGTGGGTATTTATCGGTGATTATTGGTGTTATCGGGGGGATTTCCCCAGACCCTGCGGGTATTTATCAGTGATTATTGGTGTTATCGGGTGGGATTTTCCCAGACCCTGCGGGTACTTATCCGTGATTATTTGGGTGTGATTTTCCCAGACCCTGCGGGTGTTTATCGGTGATTATCTGGGTGTGATTTTCCCAGACTTCTGCTCCACTGCCGGGACCTGGCACTCACCGGGTGAGTCAATGGGTGGAGTATCGGGCCGGTGCACTGTGGGGTTCCAATAAGCTTCAGGCTGCCTGCGCGGTCTCGCTGGAGGTGCCGAGTCTGGGAATATTGTGTCTGGTATAAGAAGCTGTTTTATTTTTATAAAGGGATAAAACCCTCATCCTCCTGGATTATTACTGTCCGGGGACAGATTTTCAGCGGGTCTGTGTTTTTATCCCCATCAGTGAGAGATGGACTGAAGTAAGGATAGAGTTTCTCAGTGAATGTATCAGTGAAAGTGTAGATATGGGACTTGTTATCTGAGTTATAAAAGGACACCTTCCCTCGCTCATAATCCAGGCAGACTCGAATCTTTCTCGGGTTCACACTCAGCTCTAAGGGTTTCCATGGTTCGTCACAAGCCGAGTATTTATTCCCATCTCTCAGCGTCACTGCCCAGAATCCGTTACCTGGAGTCAGGGTGATTTTCCCCTTCCTGTTGATGGACTCCTTGGCCACACCCACATCCCAGGCAGTTTTGTTCCCCACCTCCACCTCCCAGGAATGTTTCCCTGATGTGAATCCCACTGATCCCAGGACACAGACACAGGAATCAAATCTCTCCGGATTGTCGGGGATCTGCTGCCGTTTCCCGGTGTCTCTCACGGTGCTCAGGTCCTCAGACAGGAGAAGTTCAGGTTGGGCTGTATTAGGGTCCAAGGTGACTGGAGCTGGTGACAGAGGGACACAGATAGAAAGTTAGTCACTCACTGCAACTTTCACAGCCGGTTAGTGATTGGTAAAATCGGCAATGATCCAGAATTAGAAATTAATTCAGTAGCACACAGGGGAAACGGGAAGACACTGTCGGGGAAAGGTTTAACCGGGCGGACACACCCTGCAGTGAGAGAGAGAGAGAGAGCGAGAAAGAGAGAGAGAGAGAGAAAGAGAGAGAGTGGCAGAGAGAGCCTGAGAGTTGGACAGGCACAGAGACGGAGAGACAAACAGAGAGAGGGAGAGAGACATGAGGAAAGAGGGAGGCAGGGAGAGAGAGAGAGAGAGAGACACAGAGAACGACAGGCAGAGAGAGAGAAAGAGACCGGCAGAGAGACAGGCACAGAGAGACAGGGGGTGAGAAAGATAGAGCGTCAAGCACAGAGAGTGATAGAGACAGGCAGAGACACAGACAAGCGAGAGGGAGAGAGAGTGACAGGGAGAGAGACAGATAGAGGGACAGGCACAGAGAGAGAGAGACAGACAGGGAGAGAGACAGATAGAGGGACAGGCACAGAGAGAGAGAGAGAGAGAGGGACAGGCACAGAGAGAGAGAGAGAGAGAGACAGGGAGAGAGACAGATAGAGGGACAGGTACAGAGAGAGAGAGAGACAGGGAGAGAGACAGACAGGGAGAGAGACAGGGCGAGAGAGACAGGAAAGGACAGGCACAGAGAGACAGGGCGAGAGACAGACCGGGAGAGAGACAGATAGAGGGACAGGCATGAGAGAGAGAGAGAGAGACAGACGGAGAGAGACAGACAGGGAGAGAGACAGGGCGAGAGAGACAGGAAAAAACAGGCACAGAGAGACAGACAGACAGGGAGAGAGACAGACAGGGAGAGAGACAGGGCGAAAGAGACAGGGAGGGACAGGCACAGAGAGAGAGAGAGAGAGAGAGTCAGGGCGAGAGACAGACAGGGAGAGAGACAGATAGAGGGACAGGCACGAAAGAGACAGGGAGAGAGACAGACAGGGAGAGAGCCAGGGCGAAAGAGACAGGGAGGGACAGGCACAGAGAGAGACAGACAGGGAGAGAGAGAGAGAGAGAGAGACAGGCAGAGAGGGAGAGAGGCAGACAAGCAGAGAGGGAGAGACAGGCAGAGGGAAGGAGAGAGAGAGAGAGAGAGAGGCTCCTTATCTCACCATATATTCTCCATCACGGTGCAAAAGCAAAATACTGTGTCTGACCTCCAGAGGCTTTCCAGTATTTTCTGGGGGCTTTTCTCCATCACAGTGTATTGTGATCTACAATAAAAGGGCCAAGGAAGGGATCTGGGCCTTAAAATGTCACGGTTCAGATGTGGTCGACAAGACATTGAAGTGAAGTATAACATGAACAGAAATTCATTATTGACTAAAGGATGTTTGTGTAGACTTTCACACAAGGCCAATCCAGTTTTGGTCACACTGAACATTAACACTTTTATATCTAAACACACTGTAATCCTCTCTAGAGACGGTGTCTGGAATTGTCCAGCAGCCCAGGTTTGCTGAATAAATAAAATAATTACAAATATTCTCATTTCAAGTTAATTATATGCTCCAAATTCTTGAGTAAGTGTGGCAAACATATTATCCCCTTCACACAACAGGAGAGAAAGTATATACAGGTAGTTATCAGATAGGCAAATGGAAAAGGGATAAACAGTCAGGAGGATTGAAAGAAACCGAGACAGAGGAAGTAAAGGACCAGGTCAGTGAACTGAACGAGAAAATGTAATCAACAGCTTCCAGCAGTTACACATGCAGAACTGGTCAATATCAGTTTGATGTCATTGAATACATTTCTACCTGATGAACAAATAGATTGGGTAAAATTAAAATCATTCTGGTTAAAAACATAGAATGTAATCCTGCGTGTGGTGTGGTATAACTGCCAGTCACTCTGATTGATGGGGTCGATATCCTTAGAATAGGATCCCATGAAATTATTACAATTCTACATTTACAGACTTCGCTTTTGTAAAGATTGATCTGTGCACAAAATGATTCTCAGGTACCAACATTTAACTTCAACAGTTATCGTATTTATTATAAAAACAGAAAATGCTGGAAATATACCGCACGACAAAAAGCATCTGAAGCAAGAAGAGACAAGTTAACATCTTGGGTGTCGACCCTTCATCAGAACGGAAAACTGAAATATAAGTAAATCCCTGAGTAGAGGGGGAGAAAGAAAAGGGGGAGAAGAAATAGCAATAACAACAGAAAATACTGGAAACACTCAGCAGGCCAGGCAGCATCCGTGGAGGGAGAAACAGAGTTAACGTTTCAGGTCTGGGACCCTTCGTCAGAACTGGTAAAAGTTGGAGATGTAACAGGTTTGAAGCAGGTGCAGAGACAGGGAAAGGGGGAGGGGAGGGGAGGAAAGAATTGAAGGCACAGTCTGTGCTAGGATTGAACTCAGGAGAGATAAAATGTTACAAATGGGGATGGCAGAATCATCAACAGCTGCCGCCTGAAAAAATGGGGGCTTATAGTCTGAAATTGTTCAAATCAATGTTGAGTCCAGAAGACTGTAAAGTGCCTAATCGAAAGATGAGGTGCTGTTCCTCGAGCTTACATTGAGCTTCATTGGAACAGTGTAAGAGGCCGAGGACAGAGAGGTCAGAGTGGGAGTGGAGCGGAGAATTAAAGTGACAAGCGACCGGAAGTTCGAGGTCACTCTTACGGACTGAACGGAGGTGTTCCACAAAGCGGTCACCCAATCAGCGTTTGGTCTCCCCAATGTAGAGGAGACCGCATCGTGAGCAGCGAATATAGCAGATGCTCCAATCACAGAGAGAACATTAATGGGCTGAATGATCGGATAATTGCAGGAAGTGGGACTAAGTGGTGACAAATCCCCTGGACCCGACGACCTGCATCCTAGGATTTTAAAAGAGGTGCTGCAGAGATAGTGGATGCACTGGCATTAATCTTCCAGAAATCCCTAGAGTCCAGAACAGCCCCCACGGATTGGCAGGTAGTAAACATAACCCGTCTATTTAAGAAAGGAGGAAGAGAAAAAACGGGGAACTATAGGCCAATTAGCCTGACATCAGCAAAATGCTAGAATCTATTATCAGGGACGTGGTAACAGGGCACTTAGAAAATAGTAATATGATTTGGCAGAGTCAACGTGGTTTTATGAAAGGGAATTCATGTTTGACCACAAGGATCAGTGCTTGGGCCTCAGCTATTTACAGTCTATATTAATGACTTAGATGAAGGGACTGAGTGTAACGTTTCCAAGTTTGCTGATGATACAAAGTTAGGTTGTAAAGTAAGCTATGAGGAGGACGCAAAGAGGGTGCAGAGAGATATAGACAGGTTGACTGAGTGGGCAAGAACATGGCAAAGGGAATACAATGTGGGGAAGTGTGAAGTTATCCACTTTGGTAGGAAAAACAAAAAAGTAGAATATTGTTGAATGGTGAGAGACTGGGAAATGTTTGCATTCAGAGGGACCAGAGTGTCCTTGTACATGAATCACAGAAAGTTAACATGCAGGTACAGCAAGTCATTAGGAAAACAAATGGTATGTTAGCTTTTGTTACAAAGGGATTGGAGTATAAGAGTGAAGAAGTCTTACTAAATTATACAGGGCATTGGTGGGGCCACACCTGGAGTACTGTGTACAGTTCTGGTCTCCTTACCTAAGGAAAGACATACTTGCCTTAGAGGGAGTGCAACGAAGGTTCACCAGACTGGTTCCTGGGATGAGGGGATTGCCCTATAAGGAGAGACTGAGTAGACTAGGCCTATATTCCCTAGAGTTTAGAAGAATGAGAGGTGATCTCATTGAAACATATAAAATTCGTAAGGGGCTTGACAGGGTTAATGCTGAGAAAATGTTTCCCCTGACTGGGGAATCTAGAACACGGGGTCACAATCTGAGAATAAGGGGTCGGCCATTTAGGACTGAGATGAGGAGAAATTTCTTCACTCAAAGGGTTGTGAATCTTTGGAATTCTCTACCCCAGAGAGCTGTGGATGCTCAGTCGTTGAGTATATTCAAGAGAGAGGTCGATACATTTTTGGGAACTAAGGAAATTAAGGGAGATGGGGATAGTGCGGGAAGGTGGAGTTGAGGTAGAAGATCAGCCATGATCTAGTTGAATGGCGGAGCAGGCTTGAAGGGCCAAATGTCCTATTCCAGCTCCTATTTGTTATGTTCTTATGAAGTCTGAAATGTAAACAGAATATGCTGCAAACATAGACCTCACCCACATTTCATGTCACCTCTCACTGCAGTATTTTATTAATTTCTTTCCAATTTCTACCAAATCTTGCCTCTTTTCCTTGTGAGAATCTTTCCCATGCATTCTCCCTATCTTAGCTGGCTGCACACTCTTTGCTTCTCTTAATGTCCTATCATTGCCTCACTGACAGGATCTTGTGCAATCTAACAGGTTCTCCCTTTACTATGGAGCAGTTTTCAGTTCATTGAATGCAGGAACTTTCTCTCTGATTAAACTATCTGTGGTTTGTTTGTCTCTTTATTCCGCCCTGCAAAGAGTTTTACTTATCTTCCAGTCTTCAGTTCCGAAGTAGGATGTAACTAGAACACGAGTCTGTTTTTTGAATGCAGACTGATAAAAGCATAACATTCTATAAATACATATATTTCAGAATTCCAACACTCAGTGTTTTTTTCTTTTCCTTTTATTTGTCCCATTATTTACTGACATTGAGAGGAATGTTTCATCATCCTTACAGGTAACTGCAGTGATCATGTTTATTTTTAAACCATTCTTTTGGTGAATGTTCTTGTGCTAGTTATAGTTTGGGCTTTCCATTACCCTCTTTATTGGTGTGAACATCAAATTGCAGTTTCCATAAGCAGACTGTGTGTTCTGTGCAGAGCTCAGAGACTTCGAGGACTCAGACCAGGTATCAGCAGTGACTCAGTGGTTGCACTCTCACCTCTGAGTCAGAAGGTCATGGGTTCAAGTCCCAACTCCAGAGACTTGAGCACAAAATCCAGGCTGACATTCCAGTGCAGTACTGAGGGAGTGCTGCAGTGTCGGACAAGACATTAAACCGAGGTCCCGTCTGCCCTCTCAGCTGGACATGGATTTCAATCTACAGCACAACACTAGAGATGTTGGGGGTACACCAGGAGACCCTGAGAAGGGAGAGAGGTAGCTTTTTGAAGGAAAAGCTACACAGAGATTTGCTTATTGGGAAAGGAGTCATGGAGAAATTGATAGAGAAGTCAAGGAATCCCAGAATGCTCAATGACAGAATCAGGCCATGTCCGTGCCTGTGTCTTTTATTTCGATGTGAGGGGCTGGATTCTCGCCAGTTGCTGGTTTAGCTCACGTGTCTCTGCCACTAACCCACTGATGTCCTGGGGCCCTAATTATTCAAACAGGGCGAGTTAGGAGCAGTGATGGTGCTCCTCATTGAGAGACTGAGTTAGCAGGGAGGGAATAGAGCGCTGTTGCAGCCTGTTAATTAAAGGACAGGTGATTTCTTAAACAGCAGGAAACACAAGTGGCAAGATGTCTGAAGGAGTAGCAGGAAGGACACCCTGATTCTTTGATACATCGATGAAAGTGTGTCAGCTTTTATTCATTGAAAGCACTGCGCTATAATTGGTGTCCTCCTGTCTCTGGCTACTGGTTTTGTACCACATTCTCCCCTTCCTGTGCACCCTCCTCATGCTGTGTGAATGGATATTCTTCCCCCGTCTTCATCATCATCCCCTTCCAGTAGCAGCAAGCTCGTCTTCACTGTGATATTATGTCGTACGTAGCAAGCTGCAGTGATTCTGGAGACTCTCGACAGACTGTATTGCAGGGCTCTACAAGATTTATACAGGCATCGAGAAACTGGGCTTCAAAATTGAATGGGGGAACAATTTGGTTAGTTATCGCCGCCCATTAGCGCCTGCGGGGGGGCGCTAACAGGGCACTCGGAACTTAGCGCCCGAGCGTGGCAATTTTAGCGCCATTCGCAAAATTGACCAGCAGTTTTGCGGCAGCACTAAACACTACCGCCACGATCTCCTGCGCCCGCAGATCGTGACGTTAGTCGAGCGTACAACGCCTAGTAGCGCCTCGGACCAGAAATTGAGTGGAACCCCCTGCCTTAGCGCCACCCACTAGGAATGACAGGTAGAGGGGAACGTTTTCAAGTCGGGAAGAGGATGGGGGAGCGTTATTTAAAGGCGGGCGCTTCCTGCTTTTTCTTGTCGGCAACATTTTTGGTACATGTAGGTTGAGAGGGAGAGAGACATCTAGAGAGATTTAACGCTGTCCTAAGGAGTTCTGGTCCTCAGCACCACTTTTGAGGTTCCTAAGCACCAAGCTCTTTCCCTGGGCCTATCCACTAGTGCTTCCAACACAATTCATTTCGAGGTCTCTCCAGGCCGAGATTCAAGCTGCAATTAGCAGGATGTGGCTGGCGAGCAAGATGGCCCCTCCTCTTTAAGAACTGGAGGGCGCCAGTCTGTCTGGCTTCCATGGTAACTGTCATCACCTGAGCTTCGGTAGCGTTCTGAGGTAGCGCCTCGCTCCCAGACGTTAGTGCCTTAAGAGAGGTGTGTAGCACCTGATTTAGCGCTCAAATCACCTACAGGGGCGATAGAGGCGAATTTTGCAATCGGAGGTGATAATTAGAGCCAGGCGCTAAAGTTTGCGCCCGGCCGATATTACCGCCCCAAAGTGGATGAATTCCAATTTTTCCACCCTATAGTCTTCTCTATCGCCCTTCTTGCACTGACATAGGTCTCATTATGTCTGGTGTCCCCCTCTGTCTGTAGAAACCTTACTGCAGTGTAAGCCATGACTGCTGGGGATAACCCTGATCACCAATCAACCATCTTGATACTTGGTTTGAGTCAGAGGAGCTGGTGTGGTAGATTAACACATGATGGAAGCATCAAGACAGCTTCCCAGATAGTGGGCTTAATGTTCAATATTAGATATGGGACATCACACACTAGCTCCACATGAATCAAATTAAAGCATTACTTGTTCATGATACTGAGCAGGTTTTCATACGGGGCTTTGATATGTATTCAGTCAATTGCTCCTTGTAACTGTGGGAACCCTGCCAGTCTGTAGCACTGGACAGCTCGTCCTCATCATTGTTTTTCTGGTTCCATTGGGAAGAAAATGAAGTGAATGGCCCACAGTTTTTTTATTCGTTCATGCGATGTGGGCGTCGCTGGCAAGGCCAGCATTTATTGCCCATCCCTAATTGCCCTTGAGAAGGTGGTGGTGAGCCGCCTTTTTTGAACCGCTGCAGTCCGTGTGGTGAAGGTGCTCCCACAGTGCTCTTATGGATGGAGTTCCAGGATTTTGACCCAGTGATGATGAAGGAATGCCAAAATACTTCCAAGTCAGGATGGTGTGTGACTTGGAGGGGAACTTGGAGGTGGTGGTGTTCCCATACGCCTTCTGCCCTTCTCCTTCTAGGTGGAAGAGGTCGCGGGTTTGGGAGGTGCTGCCGAAGAAGCCTTGGTGAGTTGCTGCAGTGCATCTTGTAGATGGTACACACTGCAGCCACGGTACGCCGGTGGTGGAGGGAGTGATGTTTAAGGTGGTGGATGGGGTGCCAATCAAATGGGCTGCTTTGTCTGGGATGGTGTCGAGCTTCTCGAGTGTTGTTGGAGCTGCACTCATCCAGGCAACTGGAGAGTATTCCATCACACTCCTTACCTGTGCCTTGTAGATGGTGGAAAGGCTTTGGGGAGTCAGGAGGTGAGACACTCGCCACAGAATACCTAGCCTCTGACCTGCTCGTGTTGCCACTGTATTTATGTGGCTGGTCCAGTTAAGTTTCTGGTTAATGGTGACCCCCCAGATGTTGATGGTGCGAGATTCGGTGATGGTAATGTCATTGAATGTCAAGGGGCGGTGGTTAGACTCTCACTTGTTGGAGATAGACATTGCCTGGCACTCCTGTGGCGCAAATGTTACCTGCCACTTATCAGCCCAAGCCTGAACGTTGTCCAGGTCTTGTTGCATGCGGGCATGGACTGCTTCATTAGCTGCGGAGTTGTGAATGGCACTGAACACTGTGCAGTCATCAGCGAACACCCCCATTTCTGACCTTATGTTGGAGGGAAGGTCATTGATGAAGCAGCTGAAGATGGTTGGGCCTAAGACACTGCCTGAGGACCTCCTGCAGTGATGTCCTGGGGCTGTGATGTTTGACCTTCAACCACCACAACCATCTTCCTTTGTGCGAGGTATGACTCCAGCCAGTGGAGAGTTCCCCCCCCCCGATTCCCACTGACTTCAGTTTTACTAGAGCTCCTTGATGCCACACTCAGTCAAATGCTGCCTTGATGTCAAGGGCAGTCACTCTCACCTCTGGAATTCAGCTCCTTTGTCCATGTTTGAACCAAGGCATCAATGAGGTCTGGGGCCGAGTAGTCTTGGCGGAACCCAAACTGGGCATCAGTGAGCAGGTTATTGGGGAGTAAGTGCCACTTGATAGCACTGTCGATGACACCTTCCATCACTTTGCTGATGATTGAGAGTAGACTGATGGGTGGTAATTGGCTGGATTGGATTTGTCCTGCTTTTTGTGGACAGGACATACCTGAGCAGTTTTCCACAATGTTGGATAGATGCCAGTGTTGTAGCTGTACTGGAACAGCTTGGCTTGACGCGCGGCTAGTTCTGGAGCATGAAGAGAGCATCAGTCACCTTCTTTATGCAATGATGCATGATGAATGTGGTAAAGGTCACCAGATGCTGCCTGGAAGGATCCCGGTCCAGATGCAATAAAATTCAAGAACGCAGTGACTTTGACTGCCAGACAGTGCTACTGTCCAAGTGGGTGTGAGCTGCGGGTCAGCAGCAAGCAGCAGATAAATCTACCCAAAAGCATCTGGGGGAGGGCTGTATCTTCGTGGGAGGAGAGGCACCGAGAAATGCAGATTAGCGCCTCACAATGGGAGGTGAATCATAAATTTCTCATCATTTACCAATGATTTTAAATCTATGACCTATGGTTATTGACCATTATTAAATTATAGGCCAATCCAGACAAACAAATTCCACTGTCCCACTCACTGCCCCTACACTTTAATATGCTTCTTTTCAAGCAATTATCTAATTTCCTTTTAAAGAATTTACTGACTCCGTTTCCCCTGTCCCTGGTGTCCAGTGTTGCTGAAGACATGGGGGGTATTTAACATTTAAAAGGCTAAATTCCCAAATGTAATAAGAACATAAGAAATAGGAGCAGGAGTCGGCCATACAGCCCTTCGAGCCTGCTCCGCCATTCAATAAGATCATGGCTGATCGTCGACCTCAACTCCACTTTCCCACCCGATCCCCATATCACTTGATTCCCCTAGAGTCCAAAAATCATTCTATCTCAGCCTTGAATATACTCAACGACTCAGCATCCACAGCCCTTTCGAGTAGAGAATTCCAAAGATTCACAACCCTCTGAATGAAGAAATGGTCTTAAATGGCCGACTACATGGTTTTATGGAAGTCATGTTTGACAAATTTGCTGGAGTTCTTTGAGGAAGTAACATATAGGGTGGATAAAGGGGAACCAGTGGACGTAGTGTATTTAGACTTCCAAAAGGCATTTGACAAGGTGCCACACAAAAGATTATTGCTTAAGATAAAAAATCACGGGATTGGGGGTAATATTCTGGCATGGATAGAGGATTGGCTATCTAACAGAAGGCAGAGAGTTGGGATAAATGGTTCATTCTCAGACTGGCAATCAGTAACTAGTGGTGTTCCGCAGGGGTCAGTGCTGGGTCCCCAACTCTTTACAATCTACATTAACGATTTGGAGGAGGGGACCGAGTGTAACATATCAAAGTTTGCAGATGATACTAAGATGGGAGGGAAAGTAGTGAGTGAGGAGGACATAAAAAACCTGCAAGGGGACATAGACAGGCTAAGTAAGTGGGCAGAGATTTGGCAGATGGAATACAATACTGGAAAGTGTGAGGTTATGCACTTTGGCAGGAAAAATCGTAGAGCAAGTTATTATCTTAATGGCAAGAAACTGGAAAGTACTGAAGTACAAAGGGATCTGGGGGTCCTGGTGCACGAAACTCAAAAGGTTAGTATGCAGGTGCAGCAAGTGATTAAGAAGGCCAATGGAATGTTGGCTTTCATTGCTAGTGGGATAGAATATAAAAATAGGGAGGTATTGCTTCAGTTGTACAAGGTGTTGGTGAGACCGCACCTGGAATACTGCGCACAGTTTTGGTGTCCATACTTAAGAAAGGACATACTTGCTCTCGAGTCAGTACAAAGAAGGTTCACTCGGTTAATCCCGGGGATGAGGTGATGGACATATGAGGAGAGGTTGAGTAGATTGGGACTCTACTCATTGGAGTTCAGAAGAATGAGAGGCGATCTTATTGAAACATATAAGATTGTGAAGGGGTTGGATCGGGTGGATGCGGTGAGGATGTTCCCGATGATGGGTGAAACTAGAACTAGGGGGCATAGTCTTAGAATAAGGGGCTGCTCTTTCAAAACTGAGATGAGGAGGAACTACTTCACTCAGAGGGTGGTAGGTCCATGGAATATGCTGCCCCAAAAAGCTGTAGAAGCTACATCATTACATAAATTTAAAACAGAAATAGACAGTTTCCTAGAAGTAAAGGGAATTAAGGGTTACGGGGAGCGGGCAGGAATTTGGACATGAGTCTAGGTTCGGATCGGTCATGGCCCTGTGGGTAGCGGAGCGGGCCCAGGGGCCGTGTAGCCTGATCCTGCTCCTATTTCGTGTGTCTAATTCTGTTAGATTCAGGAGATGGTTCTGTGATAGTGGATTGGCGGTTAGGATCAGATCAGCCATGATCTTATTGAATGGCGGAGCAGGCTTGAGGGGCCGATTGGCCTACTCCTGCTCCTATTTCTTATGTTCTTATGTTCTTATGTTACATATCCTGAGACTATGCCCCCTAGTTCGAGACTCTCCAGCCAGGGGAAACAACCTCTCAGCATCTACCCTGTCAATCCCCCTCAGAATCTTATATGTTTCAATGAGATCACCTCTCATTCTTCTAAACTCCAGAGACTATAGTCCCAATCTACTCAATCTCTCCTCATCGGACAACCCTCTCATCCCAGGGATCAATCCTGTGAACCTTTGTTGCACCGCCTCTAAGGCATGTATGTCCTTTCTCAGATAAAGGAGACCAGAACTGTGCACAGTGCTCCAGGTGTGGTCTCACCAAGGCCCTGTACAATTGTAGTAAGATTTCCTTCCTCTTGTACTCCAACCCCCTTGCAATAAAGGCCAACATCCCATTTGCCTTCCTAATTGCTTGCTGTACCTTCATGCTAACTTTCTGTGTTTCCTGTACGAGGACATCCAAATGCCTCTGAACACCAACATTATATAGTTTCTCACCATTTAAAATATATTCTGTTTTTCTATTCTTCCTACCAAAGTGAATAACCTCACATTTCCCCACATTAGACTCCATCTGCCACCTTATTGCCCACTCACTTAACCTGTCTATATCCCATTGCAGGCTCTTTGTGTCCTCCACACAGCTTACTTACCCACCTAGCTTTGTATCGTCAGCAAACTTGGATACATTACACTCGGTCCCTTCATCTAAGTCATGAATATAGATTGTAAATAGCTGAGGCCCAAGCACTGATCCTTGCAGCACCCACTAGTTACAGTCTGTCAACCGGAAAATGACCCGTTTATCGCTGATTGATCGTGAGCTTTCAGAAAACCGGCCTCCAGCAGCAGCAGTTTTCAGTTTTCAAATGTAGCTCCTCATGTCCCTTACATTTCTGACCTGTCTACTCTCACCTAAAGTTGGCTCCCTATTCAAGCGGAAATTGTATTGGCACCGACTCACAATATGGAAATAGCCAAGACTCCAGGATTTGGGACAGGGACACATCCATGGGGCAGGCAGAAGTTCAGCACAGCCCACATCTGTCCTGAAAACGCTCCCACTGGAATTTCTGCTAATTATTCAGCAAAAATGTCAAATGGAAGCTGATCTGACAATTATGTATTGTAACAGAAAACTGACCAGTAAAATCTAGTCAGTTACAAATACAATGATATATATTTATTATAAAAAGACAGGTCCATTCTACTAATAGAGAGAGCTGTTTAATAGCTGGTGTCAGGAAGCTCACACCCACCTGTATTAATCACCGTCAGCATCTTTCTCCACACTCTGTACTGCAGTGACCCAATGTACTTCCCCACATTTATTAAAGGGTAAACCTTCTGCGGCTCTGGGAGAGTTCGCTTCACTCTGGAACAGGAGATAAAGGGCAGTGTTGGATCATTCCAGGGTGGGGGGGCGAGAGATGTTAGAAATTCAAATATCGACTCAAATCAAGGGTGTCAATTATACCTTTTCTCAGTTTCCGGAAATTTCTGCGGAACAAGAACAATTATTACTATTTGTGTTTAGAGAACATTTTATCACAAAAAGAAAGTAACAGACTGGATTCCACAGAAAAGTACATTCTAAATATGGAAAGTTATTGGACTGCCTCTTCCTGTCCTCACTACTGTGAGTTACTCCACAACATTACAACTGACTCGATCTGACTGCACAACACAACTCACAGAGCTACAATCCAATTGTACAATCCTGAAGTCTCAAATTCTTAGAATTAAAATATTATTTAAAGAGAGTCACTTTAATCTATTCAAGTTGTAATTTGCATGTGTCCTTTTCTAGAATCTGAAAATATAATGAAGAATAGTCAGCACTGGTTTCAAAAGGGAAGGTCATGCTTGACCAACCTTATTGAATTCTCTGAAGTAACAGAAAGGGTAGACAAGTGGAATTCAGTAGACGTAACATATTTGGATTTCCAAAAGGCCTTTGATAAGGTGCCGCATAGTAGACTCGTGACTAAGGTCAGAACATGTGAGTCAGGGGACAAGTGGCAGAATGGATAGCAGGCTAGCTACAGAACAGAAAACAGAGAGTAGGGGTTCAAAATAGTTACTCAGATTGACAAAAGGTGTAAAGTTGTGTTCCACAAGGATCGGGGCCGGGACCACTGTTGTTCACCATTTACAGAAACCCTTTGGACTCGGAAATTGGAAGTACAATTTCAAAATTTGTGGATGACACCTAATTGGGGATATAGTTAATACCGAGAAGGACCGTGATAAAATACAGAAAGACATTAATAAACTTGCAGAATGGGCGTGTAATTGGCAAATAAACTTCAATATAGGCAAGTGTGAGGTGGTACATTTTGGTCGGAAGAAAAGGAGGCCACATACTCTTTGGAAAATAAGTCTAAATGGGGAAGAGGAACAGAGGGATCTGGGGATACCAGATACACAAATCACTAGAAGTAGTGACACAGGTTAATAAGGCCATAAAAACAAACAAAGCACTGGGGCTCATTTCTAGTGAATTGCAAAGCAGAGAAGTTTCTTAAACTTGTATAGAACCCTGGTTAGACCACACTTGGAGCACTGGGAACAGTTCTGGTCTCCATATTATAAAAAAAAGATAGAGGCCCTGGAGAAGGCGCATAAAAGATTTACTAGAATGATACCAGAATGGAGAGGTTGTACCAATCAGGAAAGAGTGAACAGGCTGGGGCTCTTTTCTCTAGAAAAGAGAAGACTGAGGGGTGACCTGATGGAGGTCTTTAAGATTATGAAAGGGTTTGATAGACGTAGAGAAGATGTTTCCACTTGCAGGGGAGACCAGAACTAGGGCCATAAATACAAGAAAGTCACTAATAAATCCAATAGTGAATTCAACAACACCTTACATTTATATAGTGCCTTTAACGTAATAAAACTTCTTTACCCAGAGAATGGTGAGAACGTGGAACGCGCTACCACATGGAGTGGTTGAGGTGAATACTATAAATGTATTTAAGGGGAAACTAGATAAACACGAGGGAGAAAGGAATAGAATATGTTGATGGGCTTAGTCTACGAAGGGTGGGAGGAGGCTCGTGTGGAGCACAAACACCAACATGGACCTGTTGGGCCGAAAGGCCTGTTTCTGTGCTGTAAATACTCTGTAATTCAATGTAATATTCCAGGTTTTGATGGCACACCCTGCGCGGTCTTGGAGACTGTGTCAAAGAGGGACGAAGGAAACAAAAAGCAAATAAATAAACAGCTACCGTTAAAAACTTGATGCTGTCCTGTTCACTCAGCTCTTGTTCAATATCCTGAACAGTGACTGAAAGCGATGAGATTTCCTCCGTTATCTTCTCAATCCTCCCCTTCATCTCCCGACTGTTTTTCTCTTTCTCCAGTTTCAGATCTTCCAACTCAATCCTCTCCTCCTCACGGAGCAACTGGTGAAGTTTTTCAAATTCTGCTTTAATCTGTTTCTCTGTCTTTACGCCTTGGTCCTTTGTAAAATAGTGAGATTGAAAAAACAAATGAGCATTTTAAAAAGGTTGTGCAGCCTGTGCAGTTCTCTTCATACAAGAATCTTTTAGAGAAAAACATTCTCTGCTGCAGTGAAATCCAGTTAATGGGGACCAGATGATAATTTATTCAGAAGAGGGAGCTCTAACTGAGGATCGAGCTGCTGTATTTTCTTTAACTCCGGTTTCACCAGCACAAGGGAAGTGTCTGTGCTAATTCAATGATTATCTAAATTGAGATTTTACTTTGGTAATGGACATTCAACGGTTCAAAGAAAAACAGATCGTGATTGGAAAATATACAACAAAGTGACATCAAATGTACCTGAATGTGGGTTAATGTTTCCACATAATCACTTTTTACAGCGTCACATTCCTTCTTCTTGTCTTGGACCGGCTTCAGTAAGGTTCGCAGTTCCTCCTGAACAAAGATCAGTTAATTTGTACACTTTTGTGCCATAAACAGCTGAAAATTAAATACCATCTAGTGTAATCAATGAAAATTCTCAGAGCATTCATTCCCTCGAATATAGAGGATTAAGGAGTGATCTAACTGAGGTGTTTAAGGTGATTAAAGGAGATGAGAGGGGAGATAGAGAGAAACTATTTCCTCTGGTGGGAGAGGCCACAAGGGGGCAGAACCTTAAAATGAAAACCAGGCCGTTCAGGGGTGATGTCAGGAAGCACTTCTTCACACAAAGGGAAGTGGAAATTGTTGTGTCTGTGTATAATAAGACACAGACTGCAGGAGAACGGTGCGACAGGTGTTTACTGAGCTTGGGTTACACTGGAACTGAACTGTACAGGTTACTACTCAGTGTTATATACGGGTGTGGTCACTGCCGGTACTGCAGTATACATGAGCTGTAAAAGATAGTTCCTCCCTTAAAGGTATATACATTACAATTCCTCCCCTTTTAGATTAACAGCACCATAACACTCATTTAACAATTAAATATCAAACTAATTACAATGACAATTTTAACAATACACATTAGCTGAAGATAATCTCTTTATATATTCAGTCTTTGGGGAGGCTTCCTGATCCTTTCTGGATAGCGCCTTTCCCGAGTGTCTTGCTCTTGTGGCGGAGGTGGTTCTGGCCCCTTATCGTCGGTTCGTTCATCAGCTTCCGATGCTACTGTTTCTGAGGTAGATGCAACCTGTACGTCAGGTTCATCACCAGGTACGTATGGGCAAGGCATGGGGTTGACTTGTTCCTGTGACTCTAGGATCTGGTCAGCATGGCGTCTCAAAATGCTCTCCCCAACGTCCACTGTGTACATTAGTGGCCCCTGTCGTGTGCATATCGTTCCTGGCTGCCATTTTTCTGTTCGGTAGTCACGGGCCAAGACTGGTTGCCCTACATTGAAGCTCCTTGTTGGCTACTCATGGATGTGCTGGAATTGCTTATTCGCAACATCTCTTCGTACGTTTGGTCTGAGCAAATCCAGGCGAGATCTTAACCTTCGGTTAAAGAACATCATGGCTGGGGCCTGGTTGGTGACTGCATGTGTCGCAGTCCGGTAGGCTAACAGGAAATTGTCCACCTTGTGCTGCAGCGGAATGTTGTCATTGTACATAGCCTTTATTGCCTTCTTATTGGTTTGTACGAACCTCTCAGCCAATCCATTTGTGGCTGGATGATACGGGGCGGATGTGTAATGCCTTACCCCATTCTTTTTCAAGACCCTCCGGAACTCTTCGGACACAAACTGTGGTCCGTTGTCGGAGCGAATCTGTTCTGGCAAGCCATTCCTGGCAAAAATGGTCCGTAGGACTGCAATAGTTTTCTCCGTGGTGGTGGAGGACATTTTGATGACCTCAGGCAATTTCGAGTGTGCATCCACGGCTATTCAAAACATTGAATCCATGAATGGACCAGCAAAATCAATATGCACTCGTTGCCATGGAGATGAGGGCCACTCCCATGGGTGTAGAGGGGCCTGTGGTGGTGCATTTTGGACTTTCTGGCATCCTGAGCAGCTCTTGGTCAGGTCCTCGATTTCTTTATCGATTCCTGGCCACCACACATAAGCCCTGGCTAGGCTCTTCATTTTTACCCCTCCCAGATGACCCTCGTGAAGCTCATTGAGCACTCTATCCCTCAACTTGGGTGGAATTACCACTCGGGATCCACACATCAAGGTCCCCCGGCACACTGACAGCTGTTCTCTCCTGGTCGAGAATGCTGGCAACAGTGAGTCGCCATGTGCTGGCCATCCCTTCACCGTCAAATCATATACCCGAGAAAGTGTCGGGTCATTTCGGGTTTCCTTTTCGATACACGTGTTCGTTACCGGTAGGTATTCGACTATAGTCGAATGGAATATTTTGACAGGATCCACTGTAGGTGCTTCCTCCACAGTAGGCAGTGGCAGGCGAGATAGCCCATCAGCGTTTCCATGCTGTTTCGTGCCCTTATATTCAATTTCATAGTGGTGCGCCCCTAGAAAAAATGACCATCTTTGTAGTCGTTGCGCAGTCATCACCGGAACGCCCTTCTTTGGATTAAAGATGGAGACAAGAGGCTGGTGATCAGTCAGCAAGGTGAATTTCTGCCCGTGCAGATAGTGATTGAACTTTTTCACTCCCCACACTCGGCTGAGGGCCTCCCTGTCAATCTGGGCGTAGTTACGCTCGGCTGAGGTTAGTGCTCGTGACGCAAAGGCTATTGGCCTCTCTGAGCCGTCAAAGAATTTGTGCGACAGCACCGCTCCAATGCCGTAGGGTGACGCATCACATGCCAACCGAATTGGTAATGCTGGGTTGTAATGGGCCAATACCTCTTTCGAAATGATTAGGGTCTTGCTCTTCTGGAAAGCTCGTCTACATTCGTCACTCCACTTCCATGGCACCCCAGTTTGCAGTAGGGTGTTCAGTGGGTGTAGTATTGTAGACAAATTTGGCAAGAACTTATGGTAGTAGTTTACCAGCCTGAGGAACAACCTCAGCTGTGACACATTTTCCGGTGCTGGAGCCTTGACTACTGCCTCAATCTTCTCTGGGGACTTATGTAATCCCTCTTTATCAATAACGTGGCCACAATACGAGATCTGTTTCCTAAAAAACTCGCATTTGGGGCGGTTAGCTCGGAGCCCATATTCCTGTAATCTAGTGAGCACCTGCTCCAGGTTGGCGAGGTGATCACTGTCATTTTCGCCCGTAACCAGGATGTCGTCCAAATAACACTGGGTCCCTGGGATCCCTTGCAGGACTTGTTCCATAGCCCTCTGCCAAATAGCCGGAGCTGATGCTACCCCGAATACCAGCCGGTTGTACTGGTGTATACCTTTATGAGTGTTGATTGTGAGGTATTTTTTTGATGCTTCTTCTACCTCCATTTGCAGATACGCCTGGGCCAGATCAATCTTAGTGAAGCGTTTTCCTCCAGATAGTGAGGCGAAAATATCTTCAATCCGCAGAAGTGGATATTATACGGTGTGAAGGATTGGGTTCACAGTTACCTTAAAGTCCCCACAGATGCAAACCTTCCTTGGTTCCCCAGGCGTGCTGCTCAACGACTTTTTCATTACAGGAACGATGGGTGTAGCCCACTCGCTCCAGTCTACCTTGGACAGTACACCTGAACGTTCCAGACTCTCCAGCTCTGCTTCGACGGATGGACTGATCGCATAAGGTATCAGTCTGACCTTAAAAAATTTTGGGTTTGCGTTTTCTTCAATTTTAATCGTCGCAGTTATGCCTTTTGCTGTTCCGAGTCCTTGCTGGAACACTTCTTTCGTGTCAGTTAGCATCTTTGACAGTCGCCCAGGTGTGACGTCGTCATCCTTTTTGTCAGCCACAGTCAGTGCCTGTATGGAATGCCAATCCAGTTGTATTTTCTGGATCCATTCATGTCCCAGTAATGGTGGTCCTCCATCTTGCAATACATACAGGTCTAGTTTCTGTGTTTCCTTACCGTTATATATAACGGACACCCTTATTTTTCCTTTGGGGTAGACTTTTTGCCCCGTGTACGTCTTCAAAATAATTTTTGTGTCTCTCAAGGGTATATGTGAGAATAGCCGCTCGTAGTCCCGTCGGTTTATGACTGTTAGGGCTGATCCTGTGTCCAATTCCATCTTTACCTGGATTCCTGCTATCATGAGAGTGAACCAAATGGTTCGGTGATCCTCCGTTGTGATCACATTATGTAGCTTCAGACAACTCAGCCCCCTGCTTTCGGAGTTGTTATCACTCTTTTGTTCGTCTGAACTACTCTCCGTCATCTTATGTACCTTCTTGTACTTTTCTTTTATAGGTTTTTTATTGTTGGTTTTCTTTCCCGACCTGCAGACTCGTGCTATGTGTCCTACTTTTCCACACTGTCTGCACACTTTATCCTTAAACCAGCAATCATTCTGGTCATGTGTTGTTCTGCCGCAGCGATAGCACTTCTCTGTTCAATATGCCATTTCATTGGTGCTATATTCTTGCGGTCTCTGTTGTATTTCTGCAGCGCCCCGTGCTGCTGCTTCATATGATATCACAACGCTGAAAGCCTTTTCCAGCGTAAGGTCCTTTTCTGATAAAAGCCATTTCTGGGTTCCTTCACTCTGAAGCCCGCACACAAACCTAACCCTTAAGGTATCTGCCAGTCCTGCTCCAAACTGGCAGTGTTTCGATAGTTTGCGCAGTTCCATTAAATAATCAGCATTGCTTTCATCCTTATGCTGGTTTCATTTGTGAAACTTGAATCTTTCTGCTATCAGCAGCGGTGTAGGGTTTAAATGTTCTTGTAGTATTGTTACAATATCTTCAAAACTCTTTTCCATTGGTTTCGTTGGGGTTACTAGATTCCGTAATAAACTATGGCCTAGAAATTCAGTTGGCGCCGCGCCAGGGCTTTAGCGCCGGCGCTAAGTCCCCCTGCGCGCGCCAAAAATTCAGTAGCGCCGCGCCCAAACGGCTGCCGGCGCTACTAGAGGGTGTCAGCGCCTCAAAATGGGCGCTGACTGCCGCATTGCGGTGCAATTCCGGCGCTGCGGCACCCGATGTGGTGCGGCAGGCTGGGGAAGTGCAGGCCTCCTCCTTCAGTTAAGGAGGAGCTGCCTGCACCTGCCCGCTGGCCGTTCAAATCTTGAAAAAAATGAGCCCGGCACCTCGGACAAGTGCCGGGCTTGCAGGCCAGACGCATCTGTTCCGCGGGGGGGGGGGTGGAGGAGTCCGGGGAGTGAGGTGCGGGCAGGCGGCCGGCGGGAAAGCGGCCGGCCGCCGCGCGACCTTAATGCGCCGGCGCTAACTCGGGGAAGACTCGGTTGGAAAAATCTTAGTTGCGGCTGCCACGGGCGAGGCGGACGCAACTCAATTTCGGCGCTGGGGCCCGTCACCACGGCAACCGGGACGCTGCGCACACCGATGACGTCATCGGTGCCGGTGCAGCGCAGCCAGTGTAACGCCGACGGAAGGGCCCCACTGAATTTGCAAACTGGCCATAACTCCGGCGCTAGGCCCTCCAGCGCCCCAAATGGGGCGCTAAGCCTACTGAATTTTCAGCCCTATATTTCTTTGCACCCATTAGGTTTAACAATACCGACACTTTCTTTTCATCGGACACCTCATTTGCCTTGCAGTACACCTCTATCCGTTCAACATATGTAGTCCAATCTTCGACTTCATTGTCAAATGCGGTGATACTGCCACTCTTCGGCATCTTGGGTGTGGTTTAAAATGGCATCTCCCAATGGCTTAAAATGGCATCTCCCGCGCTTTCCTTCCTCCCCCGCTGCTGCCAACGCCGCTCCCGGCGGTTCTCGCGGGAATGGCGGCACCCTGTATCTTTCACGCGCTTCTCCTGCGCTGCTGCCAATGCCGCTCTCGGCGGTCCGCGTGGCAAATGGCAGCGCCTCGCGGTTTTCTGCGCGTCTCTCTCTCCCTCTCTTCGACGCTGCCCGGCCCCTGAACACTGGCTGCGCCCTGTGCGCTTTATCCTCTCTCTCTCTCTCTCCCCGTTGACGCTGCTCGGCCCTTTTGCTGTGCCGCTCGGTCGGGCTCTAGCCCGCCGCTGTCCGGGAAGGGTCTGCGCACTACCTGTTGCCAGCCCGTTTCGCTGGACCACCTCGACTGGAAAGCCAAGCCTGGCTCTCGACAGCCTCCCCCGTGATTCTCGAGTCTCTGCTGGATAACTGGGCGGTTGCCCGTGGTCGACGCCCGAGTCTCTGGCCTTGACCTCCGATCCACTGATCTGCAGGAACGAATCCCCGGGAGGTGATGCAGAGTTGCAGGTAGGTTCAAACTTACTCGTCGCCAATGTTATGTCTGTGTATAATAAGACACAGACTGCAGGAGAACGGTGCAACAGGTGTTTACTGAACTTGGGTTACACTGGAACTGAACTGTACAGATTACTACTCAGTGTTATATACAGGTGTGGTCACTGCTGGTACTGCAGTATACATGAGCTGTAAAAGATAGTTCCTCCCTTAAAGGTATATACATTACAGAAATCTGGAACTCTCTCCCCCAAAAAGCTGTAAGGCTGGGGGTCAATTGAAAATGTCAAGACTGAGACTGATGGATTTTTGTTAGCAAGGATATTAAGGGTTACAGAACCAAGGCCGCTAGATGGAGTTAAGATACAGGTCAGCCATGATCTAACTGAATGGCAAAACAGGCTCAATGGGCTGAATGACCTATTCCTGCTCCTATGTACAGCTCTCAGACTTTTATGGGACCCCTTTTTCTTCACGTTCAGCAGTTTCTGAGATAGATTTTCAGCTTGCTGTCTGGCATAAAACTGGCATTAGGGATTGGCCGCCCGCTACAGGAACCACCTGATTCCATTTCCTTTCAAAAAAGAAAGACTTGCATTTCTATAGCGCCTTTCACGACCACCGGACGTCTCAAAGTGCTTTACAGCCAATGAAGCACTTTTTGGAATGTAGTCATTGTTGGAATGTGGGAAACGCAGCAGCCAATTTGTGCACAGCAAGCTCCCACAAACAACAATGTGATGATGAGCAGATAATCTGTTTTTGTTATGTTGGTTGAGGGATAAATATTGACCAGGGCACCGGGGTAACTCCCCTGCTCGTCTTCGAAATAGTGCAATGGGATCTTTTACGACCAACTGAGAGAGCAGACGGGGCCTCAGTTTAAAACCTCATCCAAAAGACGGCACCTCTGACTGTGCAGCACTCCCTCAATACTGCACTGGAGTGTCAGCCTAGCTTTATGTACTCAAGTCCCTGGAGTGGGACTTGAACCCACAACCTTCTGACTCAGAGGCAAGTGTGCTACCCACTTTTTAAAAAATTATTAATATACTTTATTGAATATTAAGAACATTTACAACATCGATCATTTCATTGCATGATACAAATCAATTCCGCCGCTCTGCACAGCCATTCCGCCTCCACATTTTAACATCAAAACCTGAAGTTTAATTTGTCTCCTGTAACATATTAATCGATTGTACTTTAAAAATTGGTTGTAAAATACTAACTTTAAAGTCTTTTCTGAATAAAACATCCACAGAGCCATATAATGATGTTTTAACTTATATTTAAAATACTCTTTTAGATTGATTCTCCTCCCCTTAAAAAACAGAGCATTCCTTCTTTGCACAATCACAAATCTAGCCAAACTGAACAGTAAATTAATTGCCGCTCCGCTAGACTCGGGCAGACTCTCCTGCAATCCCCATCTCAAAATTGAGTCCCACGGGATTCCCATTCTCGCTCTTCGGTCCCCACCCAGCAAAAAAGCTTCACACAACTGTCGATCATAGTACTTAAAGTCATTTAACTGCGGACATAACACCAGTAAATGGGGCAGAGTCTCATCCCGTGTCCCACACACTGGGCAAGTTGCCGCCTCCACTCGTCCAATCTTGCACAAGACCGTCATGGTAAAGATCGGTTATGAGCCAATTTGAAATGCAGTTCAATCCATTCTGGACATTTAAAATTCGCCCACACTCCCTTCCAAATCCTGTTGAAGTCCAGCTGTGGGTATATACTTTGCCAAAACTCCTGACCAGCAGGTGTCTTGAATCTCCATTCTCTAAATACCTCATAAAAATCTCGAGTATTACATTTGTCAAATTGGACCAACTCTCCCCCTTTCTCCAGCAGAAATCTTGGAAAAGCAGGACGCATTTTACTTCCTTTGGAGATTTCCGCATTTATTTCTTCCATCCAATCCTGTGGCATTGCCCTCACAATCTTCTCATACATGATCCCTATTGCTTTTTCCTCTACCTCCTGATCCTCCTCCCACACCATGTCCCTCACTATCGCTTCCGACAACCAACCTGGAATTACCTCGTATAATACATCTTTCACACATATAATACCAGCTTTTATAAAAGCTTGATTAAATAAAAGCTCTCCTTCAATGTTGACCCACCTGTTCAAAAATAAGAGCTATTCTAAAAATTCCTCAGCCCCCTTGGGCTTAAAATGCACACATTTTAAAAATTGGGCCCAAGACTCTACAACCCCCTTATAAAATCTAGGGAGAAGTTTAATCGATTTCAAAAATATATTATTGTATTCCATATACAATATCCCCATCCCTCCTATCCCACTTCATTTTAAAAAATGCTCAAAACAACTCTTCCAAAAACTTGTATTAGACTTCTGAAAGAATCTCTTCACCCATTTGATTCTAAAGGATTTTTTCTTCAAATCAATATCTGGGAAATTGAGTCCTCCCTGATTTCTCCGTCCAATGATGGTATTGTAAGCCACCAAGGCTGGTTTCCCTTCCCATAAAAACCTCACACAAGCCTCTCGGATGGACTTTTCCGCCTACTCAGGAATATCCTCCACCGTCAATAAGCACCATAGCTTAGATAGCAGGAGAGCAGACACCACTGTCACTCTTCCTTGCACTTTCAACCACCTTCTTTCCCATCTTCCCAAAATCTTTTTAATTTTCATAACCTTTGGTTCCCAATTTAATCGATCCACTTCATCCCTGTCTTTCTTGCACCCCATATGCACCCCCAGAACTTCCAAAACCTCCACCACCTTAAAGGGACTTTCCCCCAACCATTCCCCCCTACCCCTCCCTACAACCAGGCATTGGGACTTACTATAATTCACTCTGGCTCCTGAAGCTCTACAATATTCCTCCACTACATCCATAGCTTTCCTCACTGACTCCCCATTTCTCAATGTTAAGGTTGTGTCATCTGCATATTGGTGTATCACCGACACCAGCCCAGAACTGTGAACCACAATCCCAACTACACCTTTCGCATCATGTAACCTAATGGTTCTGCTACCAATGTGTACAACAATGGAGACAGGGGACAACCCTGTCTCACTGATCTCTGTATCGGAAAATACTTGGATAAAAAACCATTACATTTAACACAGCTAAATATGTTTGAATAAAAAATCCTTATCCACTGAATGAAATTTTCCCTGAAACCAAATGCTTCCAAAACCTTCAATAAAAACTTATGAGAGACCCTATCAAAGGCTTTCTCTTGATCTATCTTTAATACATAAGCCTCCCTCCCACTTTCTCCCATGAGCTCTATCGCATCTTGGATTGAGACCACAGAGTCTGCGATGTCCCGGCCTTTGACTCCATAGGACTGAGAGAGCAAAACTATCTGCGGCAACACCTCCTTCAAACGATTTGCCATAACCCTCGCCAAGACCTTATAATCCACATTTAATAATGTGATGGGCCTCCAATTCTTCAGATCCTGTCTATCCCCTTTATTTTTATAAGCTAAGCTTATGATACCTCTCCTCATAGATGGGGCCAGGCTTCCCTCAATTTTAATTTCCCTAAAAACTCCTAAGAGCAATGGACTTAAAATCTCGTAAAATTCTTTCTAAAATTCTGCACTTAGTCCATCGGACCCTGGGCTTTTCCCCCCTTCATTCCGCTTATTGCTACTTTTATTTCCGCTAATCCTACTTCTTAGTCACGCATGCTTCTCTCATCCTCCTTTAAACCCTCTTCAATAAAAGCAGTAACCTTCTCCATCGCCAAATTCAAAATGTCTTCCTTTGTATATAACTCTTGATTAAAGCTGCTAGCCGCCTCTAAAATCTCCCCACTTTCATGAATGATCTTCTCCCCAACTTTCAACTCTTCAATTAATGATAATCTCTGTCGCAGCTTCTCTTGCTCTAGAAAATATCTAGTGCATCTTTCGCCCTCCAATGCATCTCTAGTCTTTGCACGGAGAATGGCCCCCTTGCATTTTTCAGCTTGCAATAATTCCCACTCTTCCTTTAGCACCTGGATCTTAGTCTCAGCTCCATTATCCCCTCCGTCAACTGCTTTACAGACATCCGTAAAACTTTTGTTTATATTCTCTTCTTGACGCCGGTTAGCTGCCGCTCTCTTTTTCCCATAATGTATCGAAAAAGCTTTTACGTTATATTTGAAATTGTCCCACCAAACTCTTCTTTCTTTCAAGAACAAGGGTTCCTTCCGAGCATTCTTTATTATATTTAAAATCCCATCTTTATAAGCCATTTCTTTCAGGTATTGATTGTTTAAAATCCACACCCCTGAACCGATCTTAACTCTGCTGTTCCTAAATCTAAGAACCAAAGCCGAGTGATCACTAAAAAATACTTTTTTAGAATAAATCTCCATCACCTCAGAACTTAACCCTTCCCGCATTAACACAAAATCTATTCGGCTCTGTTTTAAAACATCACCCACCCAACCTGATCTGGAGAAATCCCTTTTTATGGGGTTCTGGTCCCTCCATAAGTCACTCAAATTTAAATTTGCCATCATTTTTACAATCTGGAGTTATCATCCTTAAAGGTCATCTGGGCTGAAATGTCCATCCAAGATAAAAATACATTAAAATCCCCCACTATTCAAGGATTTTCCACCTCTGCCGCTTCAGTGAATAACCCCCGAAAAACTCGCGACGCTTGCAATGGTCGTTCGGTGCATAGATATTAAAGAGATCGCAATTAAATTCCTCCATTTTTAACTTAGCCATAAAAATCTCCCCTCCGTGTCCTTGTCCACCAAGGCAACATTCTCTTTTATGGACGGACTCACCAAAACAGCCACCCCTCTACGGTTATTGTTTGCACAACTTGCAAACACCTCTCCCTTCCAAACCTTCTGAACTCTTTCTAGGATATCCTCATCCCAAAAGGTTTCTTGCAGACACAACAAGTCCGTCCCTCTAAAACCCTGCAACAACTGCTGCAATTTCTTCTCACCCCTCAGTCCGTTCACATTAATCGAAACCAATGTAATCATGGCTCCAAAGAAGGGAAGTATGCCTGATAATCTCCCCATCAGGTAATCTCTGGCCCTTCCCTCCTCACATGCTCCTTCCCAACTTTTCGGCCAGCTGTTGCTTTTTCCTGCAGCCTCCGACTCTTTTTCACCTCCTGTTTGAACCTTCCCTGCTGTTTCAGCCTCTTCCTTGCATTAAGTTTGGGCCCGGGAGCTGCCCTTTCTCCCTCCTTCTGCCCCTCACTAACCTTACCCTTTCCACATGATGCCACCCCACCCCCCCCACTTCCATGTCTCTGTCCCCTTCTAATTCCTCACTCTCAAGCTCTTCTGTAACCCTCTGTGCCTGCTCCCCGTCAGATACATCATCTCCCATAGTCTTCCCGCTATCGCGGTTTCTCCAACAGTGGCGCTCCCTTCGATCACACCTCCACCTCTGACCCTTGCTCCCTGATCCTTCTCTTTCTGGGACAATGGCGCACCTATATTGTTCCCTTCTGGCGTCTTTGTCTCGCTGATCCCATCCTGCTGCCCCTTTAAGGCTCCTGCCTCTTGCACCCTCTCCTTGTCTTGCCCTTCCTGCTCACCGAGATGTCCGACTCCCCGTCTTTCTTTGGAGTACTTACATTTACAATGCACCCCGCTCCCGCCTCCTCTCCCCCCGTGGACACCAGATTCTTTAGGGAGAGCTGAACCGTATTATGGCTCGAGTTTGCACTCGACGCTTGCTGCCTGCTGCTGTCTTTGTTCTTTTCCACTGTACTTGGTGTGTTTTCCACCATCTCCATCCTGTTCTCTGCTCCGCAATTTTCTGCCTCTTCCTGTGCTCTTTTCTCCTTCAATTTACCAGCTGTGTCCTCCGACTTCTACGCTCCTCCAGCCGTTCCACTCACACCTCCTGCTCCTTCTCCCATCTCCTCATCACTCATAGAGCTTCCTTCTGCCTCACACTCACAGCGGGTGGGGCCTTTGTGACACACCCCACAGCTCTCCGCTGGTGGTGAGACACTCGCTGTAGAATGCCTAGCCTCTGACCTGCTCTTGTTGCCACAGTATTTATGTGGCTGGTCCAGTTAAGTTTCTGGTCAGTGGTGACCCCCATGGTGTTGATGGTGGGGGATTCGGCGATGGCAATGCCGTTGAATGTCAAGGGGCGGTTGAGCCCGATGGCCTGTTTCTATGCTGTAAATTCTATGTAATTCTATGCACTGCTCTCGTTCCAGGTTAGCAGCTCACATCCTGCAGGTATTGTACTGAAGACACGAATGGCCAGCCACCTTCTTAGTGAACAATCACCTATGACTACAATCTCACTCTGACCTGCAAACTGCATCTTTGTTTGGCTGTCTCTGGTTTTCTATCGGCCTTTTCTTCTACGATCTTATGACCTTCTGTGGTAAACCACTTTTATCGTTCACTATCATTACACTATGGTTATCACTGTTTATATCATTACACTATGGTTATCACTGTTTACACTGTTGTATCACTACACAAGGTCACCTTTTGCCACGCTATTATACCTGGGCTGACCACAGCTGACTCCGCCCATGGCTCCGCCTGCTTGCCCAGGTATAAAGGTGGTCGACTGGCTGGTATTCCTCCTTGTTGGATCCGATCACCCACGAGGGTGGGCTCTGTTATTTAGCCAATAAAAACCTATAGTTGCTAACTTAACTCATCGCTTTTCATGAACTGAATTGATAGGTATATCAATTTTATTGGCTAAATTTTGAAATGTCTACAACGGAGCAGCCAAACGACCAGTCAGACGTACAGCCTCAGCCAAACGGCCATCTACAACAGCCCCAGCAGCCGGCCTGGCTACGAGCCCTCCGGCCGCCGTTCCTGGATCTAAACCCACAGGCTGCGAATTCAGCCCTCGACTTCGAACACTGGCTGAGCTGCTTCGAAGCCTACCTGGGAGAATCCGGCGTGCCTCCGGCATCCAAACTAAGAGTTCTGACCGCTCAGGTGAGCCCTAAAGTATTTGCACTCATCCGGGACATTGCCACATACGAGGACGCCCTCAACCTGCTAAAAGAACAGTATCGGAGCCCTGTAAATTCTATGTACGCCAGGCATCTCCTAAGATCCCGCTCGCAACAGCCAGGAGAGTCGGTTGATGATTTCTTACGGGCGCTGCAAATACTCGGCAGGGACTGTGACTTTAAAGCCGTAACAGCTGCAGAACATACAGATGGAAACATCCGAGATGCCTTCGTGAAAGGCCTTCGGTCAGACTACTCACGGCAAAGACTACTGGAATCAAAGGACCTCGACCTGAAAACAGCTGCTATCCTCGCTCGCTCCTTGGAAGTGGCCCATCGGGACCTCGAGGCGTACTCCAGGTACTGTGCTGCGCGACCCTGGGACTCGGGCCCGACCCCGGCCGCAATACCCCTCGCACCGCCGCCTCTGGGACCTACCACAGCGTCGGTGTCCCGGAACCGATCGGGACCGCCACCCCCGGTACCGGCTGCGACATCGGAGCCCCGCGATCAGGCCACCGGCTGCTTCTTCTGTGGCCAGGTGAAACACCCGAGGGCGCGCTGCCCTGCAAGAAACGTGACCTGCTCCGACTACCACAAGAAAGGCCACTTTGCGAAGGCCTGCAGGGGGAAAGCCACAGATGCCAGCAGTGCCTCATGCGAGTTGTGGGGGCGGCCATCTTTCATCAAGGCCACAGATGCCAGTATCCCCTCGTGTGAGTCGTGGGGGCGGCCATCTTTGATCAAGGCCACCGACGCCGGCAGTGCCTCATGTGAGTTGTGGGGGCGGCCATCTTCTCCGCCATTTTATTCAACGTCGTGGGCGCCGCCATTTTGTTCACCACACTCGACCGCCACCTTGTCTCCAGACCTGACCACCGCCTCACCCGCAGACTACAGCAGCTCGCTCAGCCATACACTAGCCTCCGTCACACTTGACCAAGCTCGCCCGCATCACCTGTCCAAGTCCATGATGGACATCAAAGTAAACGGCCACGCCACGACCTGCCTGTTCGACAGCGGAAGCGCGGAGAGTTTCATCCATCCAGACACGGTGAGCCACTACTCCCTCACTGTCCGGCCAACGCACAACCGGATATCGATGGTGTCGAGGTCCCATTCTACAGACATCAGCGGCTACTGTGTTGTGACCCTGTCGGTTAGGGGCACGGAGTATAAAAATTTTAAACTTCTCGTCCTGCCCCAGCTCTGCGCTGCCGTCCTACTAGGGCTGGATTTCCAATCCCACCTTCAAAGTTTCACTTTGGCATACGGTGGACCCCTCCCCCCAATCACAGTCTACAACCAGCAGCTTTTAAACCGCCCACCGTGTACCACCTGCGGCCTATCCACCCTCAAGGTCCCGCCCCCCTCCCCGTTCGCTAACCTCACCCGCGACTGTAAACCCGTCGCTACCAAGAGCAGGCGGTACAGCACCGGGGACAGAGCTTTTATTAGCTCCGAGGTGCAGCGACTCCTGAAGGAGGGCATCATCGAGAGAAGCAACAGCCCCTGGCGTGCCCAGGTCGTAGTCGTTAAGAATGACGATAAACACCGCCTGGTCATCGACTACAGCCAAACCATAAACCGGTACACCCAGCTGGACGCATACCCACTTCCCCGTATATCTGATATGGTCAATCAGATTGCACAGTACCGGGTATTCTCTACCATCAACCTTAAGTCGGCCTATCACCAACTCCCTATCCGCCCTGAGGACCGCCAGTATACCGCCTTCGAGGCGAATGGCCGCCTCTACCACTTCCTTAGGGTTCCCTTCGGCGTCACCAACGGGGTTTCGGTCTTCCAAAGGGAGATGGACCGGATGGTTGACCAGAACGGGCTGCATGCCACGTTCCCTTATCTAGATAACGTCACCATCTGCGGCCGCGACCGGCAGGACCATGATGTTAATCTGGAGAGATTCCTCCGTACGGCCCAACGGCTGAACCTCACCTACAATAAGGAGAAATGTGTGTTTAACACCTCGCGCCTTGCCATCCTCGGCTGCGTAGTAGAGAATGGAGTCATCGGCCCCGACCCCGAAAGAATGCGCCCCCTCATGGAGCTTCCCCTCCCCCACTGTCCAAAGGCGCTGAAGAGAACCCTGGGGCTCTTCGCCTACTATGCCCAATGGGTGCCCAATTATGCGGACAAAGCCAGACCCCTCATGAAGTCCACCTCCTTCCCCCTGATGGCAGAAGCATGCGCAGCCTTCTCCCTCATAAAGGGAGACATTGCTAAGGCCACAATGCACGCGGTGGATGAGTCTATCCCTTTCCAAGTGGAGAGCGATGCATCCGACTTCGCCCTAGCTGCAACCCTTAACCAGGCGGGGAGACCTGTGGCCTTCTTCTCAAGGACCCTCCAGGGCCCTGAGATCCGACACTCTTCGGTCGAGAAGGAGGCCCAGGCAATCGTGGAGGCAGTACGACGCTGGAGGCATTACCTGGCAGGCAAACGATTTACCCTCCTCACCGACCAGCGCTCGGTCGCTTTTATGTTTAATAACAAGCTGAGGGGCAAAATCAAGAACGACAAGATCTTGAGGTGGAGAATCGAGCTCTCCACCTACGATTATGATATCTTGTACCGGCCTGGTAAACTGAACGAACCCCCAGGTGCTCTATCACGAAGTACACGCGCCAACGCGCAAATTGATAGACTGCAGACCCTCCACAATGACCTCTGCCACCCCGGGGTCACCAGACTTTACCACTTCATTAAGGCCCGCAACCTGCCCTACTCCATCGAGGAGGTCAGGACCTTGACCAGGAACTGCCAAACCTGTGCCGAATGCAAACCGCATTTCTTTAGGCCGGACAGAGCAAGCCTGATCAAGGCCACCTGCCCCTTCGAGCGCTTGAGCATCGATTTTAAGGGGCCCCTCCCGTCCTCTGACCGTAATGTGTACTTCCTCAACATTATTGATGAGTACTCCCATTTCCCCTTTGCCTTCCCCTGTCCAGACATGACCAGTACCACGGTCATCAAATGCCTGAACGACCTCTTCGCCTTGTTCGGGTTCCCGAACTATATACATAGCGACCGGGGCTCATCCTTCATGAGCGAGGAACTTCGCCAGTTCCTACTAGCGAGAGGTATTGCTGCAAGCAGGACCACCAGCTACAACCCCCGAGGGAACGGCCAGGTGGAAAGAGAGAACGCGACTGTCTGGAAGGCCGTCCTCTTAGCCTTAAAGTCGAAGGGCCTCCCAACCTCTCGCTGGCAGGAAGTCCTCCCGGCAGCGCTGCATTCCATCTGGTCACTGCTTTGCACTGCCATTAACGCCACCCCCCATGAACGAATGTTTGTTTTCCCCAGGAGGTCGACTACGGGAACCTCGCTACCAACATGGCTGACTTCTCCGGGGCCCGTCTTGCTGCGAAAGCACGTGAGGGCCCATAAAGTGGACCCCCTGGTCGAGAGGGTGGACCTCCTGCACGCCAACCCCCAGTACGCCTATGTGGCATACCCAGACGGGCGGGAGGACACAGTCTCCTTACGAGACCTCGCACCCTCGGGCACCCCAGAGACACCACCGTTACCCCCCACCACCCCCCCAAATCCAGCCCAGGTAGACGGCATGCCGGAACCCCACGAGCCTTCGCCGACCATGCAGACACCAGCATTAACATCGGATACTGCACCACCGCCGCCGCTGCTGCGCCGATCAGAAAGGCTTACGAGGCCTCCGGACAGACTGACATACCCGAACTGGTAGTACACTTCACCCCGCCGGACTCAAATTTAAACAAGGGGTGAATGTGGTAAACCACTTTTATCGTTCACTATCGTTACACTATGGTTATCACTGTTTATATCGTTACACTATGGTTATCACTGTTTACACTGTTGTATCACTACACAAGGTCACCTCTTGCCACGCTGTTATACCTGGGCTGACCACAGCTGACTCCGCCCATGGCTCCGCCTGCTTGCCCAGGTATAAAGGTGGTCGACTGGCTGGTATTCCTCCTTGTTGGATCCGATCACCCACGAGGGTGGGCTCTGTTATTTAGCCAATAAAAACCTATAGTTACTAACTTAACTCGTCGCTTTTCATGAACTGAATTGATAGGTATATCACCTTCTACCTACAGTAGCCTGGTGGTTATGTTACTGGACTAATACTCCAGGGAAACTGAGCTCATATCTCACTATGGCAGTTTGAGAATTTGAATTCAGTTTAAAAAGCTGGTACCAGTAAAAGTGGCCATGAAGTTGTCGGATTGTGGTAAAAATTTAATTGTGGTCCTTACTCAGTCTGGCCTGTATGTGGCTTCAATCCCACACCAATGTGGTTCACTCTTAACTGGCCTTTGAAGTGGCCGAACCACTCAGTTGTATAAAAACTGCGACAAAGAATAAGACTACAGAGGCTCACAAGGTCCACCACCACCTTCTCAGGTCAATTAATGCTACCTTGCCAACAATGCACACATCCTGAGAATTATTTTTAAACTGGGCAGTGCCTGGTATCTGCTCACTAATTATAATCTTGAGTATCTTCACAGGGTTTCTGACCTTTCTTGCTTCTTTCAATAACTTCAATCCATCCAGCATTCCCCTATCATTGGCTCCCTTCAGCACGTGTCCCTCTATGATGAGAATCTGCTGCTGATTGTACTGGTCTATGCTGTGTCTGTGCATAATAAGACACAGACTGCAGGAGAACGGTACAACAGGTGTTTACTCAACGTGGCTCACACTGGAACTGATCTGTACAGATTACTACTCAGTGCTATATACAGGTGCAGTCACTGCCGGTACTGCAATATACATTAGCTGTAAAAGATAGTTCCCCCCTTAAAGGTATATACATTACAATTCCTCCCCTTTTAGATTAACAGTACCATAACATTCATTTAACAATTAAATATCAAACTAATTACAATTAACACTTTTAACATGCAATGTTAGCTGAAAATAGTCTTTATATATTCAGTCTTTGGGGAGGCTTCCTGATCCTTTCTGGATAGCGCCTTTCCCGAGTGTCTTGCTCTTGGTGCGGAGATGATTCTGGCACCCTGTCGTCGGTTGATTCATCAGCTTCCGATGCTACTGTTTCTGGGGTAGATGCAACCTGTACGTCGGGTTCCTCACCAGGTACGTATGGCTGAGGCATGGGGTTGACTTGTTCCTGTGACTCTAGGATCTGGTCAGCATGGCGTCTCACGGTGCTCTCCCCAACGTCCACTGTGTACATTAGTGGGCCCTGCCGTGTGCATATCGTTCTTGGCTGCCATTTTTCTGTTCAGTAGTCGCGGGCCAAGACTGGTTGCCCTACATTGAAGCTCCTTGTTGGCTTCTCATGGATGTGCTGGAATTGCTTACTCTCAACATCTCTTCGTACGTTTGGTCTGAGCAAATCCAGGCGAGATCTTAACCTTCGGTTAAAGAACATCATGGCCGGGGCCTGGTAGGCGAACAGGAAATTGTCCACCTTGTGCTGCAGCGGAATGTTGTCATTGTACATAGCCTTTATTGCCTTCTTAAAGGTTTGTACGAACCTCTCAGCCAATCCATTTGTGGCTGGATGATACGGGGCGGATGTATAATGCCTTACCCCATTCATTTTCAAAAACCTCCGGAACTCTTCGGACACAAACTGTGGTCCGTTGTCGGAGCAAATCTGTTCTGGCAAGCCGTTCCTGGCAAAAATGGTCCGTAGGACTGCAATAGTTTTCTCCGTGATGGTGGAGGACATTTTGATGACCTCAGGCCATTTCAACTGCGCATCCACGGCTATTAAAAACATTGGCCTAGAAATTCACTGGCCTTAGCGCCGCTTTTGAGGCGCTAGAGGGCCTAGCGGCGAAGTTATGGCCAGTTTTGAAATTGACAGGGGCCCTAATTCGGCGTTAGGCCGGTAGCGCTGCGCCGGCACCGATGACGTCATCGGTGTGCGCAGCGTCCCGGTTGCCATGGTAACCCGCCCGAACTCGGAAATTGAGTTGCGGCCGCCTCGCCCGTGGCAGCCGCAAGCAACGTTCTGGCAGAGGTGCCTTACAGAACGTTGCGCCGGCGCATTAAAGGCCCCGCGGCGGCCGGCCGCTTTCCCGCCGCCCGCCTGGCCGCAGCTCCCTCCCCGGACTTCCCCCCCCCCCCCCCCGGAACAGAAGCAAGCCCGGCACTTGTCCGAGGTGCCGGGCTCATTTTTAAAAAGATTATCGCGGGCCGCGGCCGGGTGCAGGCAGCTCCTCCTTAAGGGAAGGAGGAGGCCTGCACTTCCCGAACCTGCCGCACCGCAGCGGGCGCCGCAGCGCCGGAATAGCGCCGAAATTCAGCGCATAGCGCCAGTTTTCAGGCGCTAACAGCTTTCAGCAGCGCCGGCAGCCGTTTGGGCGCAGAAGTAGTGAAATTTTGGCACGCCCAGCGCGACTTAGCTCCGGCACTAACTTCCGGCGCTAAAGCCGTCGCTGCGCCAAAACCCAATTTCTAGGCCATTGAGTCCATGAATGGACCAGCAAAATCAATATGCACCCGTTGCCATGGAGATGAGGGCCACTCCCATGGGTGTAGAGGGGCATGTGATGGTGCATTTTGGACTTTCTGGCATCCTGAGCAGCTCTTGGTCAGGTCCTCGATTTCTTTATCGATTCCCGGCCACCACACATAAGCCCTGGCTAGGCTTTTCATTTTTACCCCTCCCAGATGACCCTCATGAAGCTCATTGAGCACTCTATCCCTTAACTTGGGTGGAATTACCACTCGGGATTCACACATCAAGGTCCCCCGGCACACTGACAGCTGTTCTCTCCTTGTCGAGAATGCTGGCAACAGTGAGTCGCCATGTGCTGGCCATCCCTTCACCGTCAAATCATATACCCGAGACAGTGTCGGGTCATTTCGGGACTCCTTTTCTATACAAGCGTTAGTTACCGGTAGGTATTCAACTATAGTCGAATGGAATATTTCGACAGGATCCACTGCTGGTGCTTCCTTCGCAGTAGGCAGTGGCAGGCGTGATAGCCCATCAGCATTTCCATGCTGTTTCGTGCCCTTATATTCAATCTCATAGTGGTGCGCCCCTAGAAAAAGTGACCATCTTTGTAGTCGTTGCGCAGTCATCACTGGAACGCCTTTCTTCGGATTAAAAATGGAAACAAGAGGCTGGTGATCAGTCAGCAAGGTAAATTTCTGCCCGTGCAGATAGTGATTGAACTTTTTCACTCCCCACACTAGGCTGAGGGCCTCCCTGTCAATCTGGGCGTAGTTACGCTCGGCTGAGGTTAGTGATCGTGATGCAAAGGCTATTGGCCGCGCTGAGCCATCCGAGAATTTGTGCGACAGCACCGCTCCAATGCCGTAGGGTGATGCATCACATGCCAACCGAATTGGTAATGCTGGGTTGTAATGGGCCAATACCTCTTTCGATGTGATTAGTGTTTTGCTCTTCTGGAAAGCTCGTCTACATTCATCACTCCACTTCAATGGCACCCCAGTTTGCAGTAGGGTGTTCAGTGGGTGTAGTATTGTAGACAAATTTGGCAAGAACTTATGGTAGTAGTTTACCAGCCCGAGGAACGACCTCAGTTGTGACACATTTTCCGGTGCTGGAGCCTTGACTACTGCCTCAATCTTTTCTGGGGACTTATGTAACCCCTCTTTATCGATAACGTGGCCACAATACGAGATCTGTTTTCTAAAAAACTCGCATTTGGGGCGGTTAGCTCGGAGCGCATATTCCTGCAATCTGCTGAGCACCTGCTCCAGGTTGGCAAGGTGATCACTGTCACTTTCGCCCGTGACCAGGATGTCGTCCAAATAACACTGGGTCCCTGGGATCCATTGCAGGACTTGTTCCATTGCCCTCTGCCAAATAGCCGGAGCTGATGCTACCCCTAATACCAGTATTGGTAGAGACCTTTATGGGTGTTGATTGTGAGGTATTTTTTTGATGCTTCTTCTACCTCCATTTGCAGATACGCCTGAGCCAGATCTATCTTAGTGAAACGTTTCCCTCCAGATAGCGAGGCGAAAATATCTTCAATCCGCGGAAGTGGATATTGTACAGTGTGAAGGACCGGGTTCACTGTTACGTTAAAGTCCCCACAGATGCGAACCTTCCTTGGTTCCCCAGGCGTGCTGCTCAACGACTTTTTCATCACAGGGACGATGGGTGTAGCCCACTCGCTCCAGTCTACCTTGGACAGTACACCTGAACACTCCAGCTCTGCTTCGACGGCTGGGCGGATTGCATAAGGTACCGGTCTGGCCTTAAAAAATTTTGGGCTTGCGTTTTCTTCAATTTTAATTGTTGCTGTCATGCCTTTTAGTGTTCCGAGTCCTTGCTGGAACACTTCTTTCGCGTCGGTTAGGATCTTTGACAGTCGCCCAGGTGTGACGTCGTCATCCTTTTTGGCAGCCACAGTCAGTGCTTGTATGGAATGCCAATCCAGTTGTATTTTCCGGATCCATTCACGTCCCAGTAATGGTGGTCCTCCATCTTGCAATACATACAGGTCTAGTTTTGGTGTTTCCTTACCGTTATATATAGCGGTCACCCTTATTTTTCCTTTGGGGTAGACTTTTTGCCCCGTGTAAGTCTTCAAAATAATTTTTGTGTCTCTCAAGGGTATGTGTGAGAATAGCCGCTCGTAGTCCCGTCGGTTTATGATTGTTAGGGCTGATCCTGTGTCCAATTCCATTTTTACCTGGACTCCTGCTATCTTGAGAGTGACCCAAATGGTTCGGTGATCCTCCGTTGCGATCACATTATGTAGTTTCAGACAACTCAGTTCCCTGCTTTCGGAGTCGTTATCACTCTTTTGTTCGTCTGAACTATTCTCCGTCATCTTATGTACCTTCTTGTACATTTATTTTGGAGATTTCTTATTGCTGGTTTTCTTTCCCGACCTGCAGACTCGTGCTATGTGTCCTACTTTTCCACACTGTCTGCACACTTTGTCTTTGAACCAGCAATCATTGTGGTCGTGTATTGTTCTGCCGCAGTGATAGCACTTCTCTGTTCCATATGACATTTCATTTGTGCCATATTCTTGCAGTCTCTGTTGTATCTCTGCAGCGCCCCGTGCTGCTGCTTCATATGATACCGCAATGCTGAAAGCCTTGTCCAGCGTAAGGTCCTTTTCAGATAAAAGCCGTTTCTGGGTTCCTTCACTTTGAAGCCCACACACAAACTTGTCCCTTAAGGTATCTGCCAGTCCCGTTCCAAACTGGCAGTGTTTCGATAGTTTGCGCAGTTCTGTTAAATAATCAGCATTGCTTTCATCCTTATGCTGGTTCCGTTTGTGAAACTTGAATCTTTCTGCTATCAGCAGCGGTGTGGGGTTTAAATGTTCCTGTAGTATCGTCACTATGTCTCCAAAACTCTTTTCCACTGGCTTCGCTGGGGTTACTAGATTTCATAATAAGCCATACGTCTTTGCACCCATTCCTGCCACTGGAGGATTGGCAGCATTATTTTTGTTACTGATACAGTCCAAAGATGTGTGGGTTAGGTTGATTGGCTATGATAAATTGACCCTTAGTGTTAGGGGGATTAAATACGTGGGGTTACGGGGATAGGGTGGGATATGTTTCGGTGCAGGCTCGATGGGCCAAAATGGCCTCTATCTGCACTGTCATGACATCAGGCTGGGGAGCCGCCCTAGCCAGTACTCGTGGAGCCAGCAAAGAGTACAGACCTGTAATGTAGTTCTCCTGTGTTTTTGTTTTAAACTCTGTTGATTTGTATTAAACATCGTTTGTTTGATAGACTGACTCGACCTCAGTCCTTTAGTTAGGAATCTATCTGCTTCTGCAGCAAATGCTGCGCAATCTGTGGCTTCCGATCCGGCGAGGGCAGCCTGAACCTGCTCGGGTAGTTGACTCAGGAATAACTCCCGAAAGAGGAAACATTGCGGTTCTGAGCCAAGGAGCGTGAGCATTTGGCTCATTAACTCAGATGGCTTGGAATCGCCAAGCCTGGGCAAAGCGAGTAGCCGGCGGGCACGCTCTGCCTTCGTGAGCCCGAAGACCTGTATTAACCGTGCGTTGAGAGTATTATACTTGCTGTCAACCGGGGGGTTTTCGAGCAGGCTGATGATCCATGAGGCCGTGGAGCTGTCGAGCGCGGAGACCACGTAAAGGTAATGGGTCTGATCCGCAACGATGTTTCGGAGATCGAATTGTGCTTCTGCTTGGACGAACCAGGAGGCCGCCTGTTGTTCCCAAAACTGTGGGAGCTTCAAAGCCACGGAGTTCGCTTCCATGTTTCGTCGCGTTTCACTTCTTCCGCAAAAATTGTTCACGAAAATTCGGGGTCACCACTGTAGGAATGGCTAGATTCCTAACTAAAGGACTGAGGTCGAGTCAGTCTATCAAACAAACGATGTTCAATACTAATCAACAGAGTTTAAAATGAAAACACAGGAGAACTACATTACAGGTCTGTACTCTTTGCTGGCTCCACGAGGACTGGCTAGGCCGCTGGAGGATCACGTGTTCAACGTGATGACGTCATCGCGTTTGGTCTCATTCTTAAAGGGACTGCGCTATGTACATGCAATGATATGAACAAAGATAGAGATTCATTCTGTAGCTAATAATTTGTTAAAGATAATTATGTACATTAGATCAGAGTCCCTCTGGTGGCTCCGCCACAACCTCACACTTTTCAGGGTTAAATTGCATTTGCCACTGTTCTGCCCATCTGACCAACCCGACTATATCGTCCTGTAGCCTGAGGCTTTCCTCCTCGCTATTTACCACTCACCAATTTTCGTGTCATCTGCGAAATTACTGATCATACCTCCTACATTCATATCTAAATCATTAATGTACACTACAAACAGCAAAGGACCCAACACCGATCCCTGCGGTACACCACTGGGCACAAAAACAACCTTCGACCATCACCCTCTGCCTCCTGCCACTAAGCCAATTTTGGATCCAATGTGCCAAATTGCCTTGGATCCCATGGGCTCTTACCTTCTTGACCAGTCTCCCATGCGGGACTTTGTCAAAAGCCTTACTGAAATCCATGTATACCACATCCACTGCGTTACCCTCATCCACACACCTAGTCACCCCCTCGAAAAATTCAATTAAATTGGTTAGACATGATCTCCCCCTGACAAAGCCATGCTGACTATCCTTGATTAATCCTTGCCTCTCCAAGTGGAGACTAATTCTGTCCCACAGAATTTTTTCCAATAATTTCCCTACCACTGATGTTAGGCTCACTGGCCTGTAATTCCCTGGTTTATCTGACCGAATTATGGTCACTGTCACCAAAATGCTCTCCTACTGACACTTCTACCACTTGCCCGGCTACATTCCCTAGAATTAGGTCCAGTACCGACCCTCTCTTGTAGGACTTTCTACATGCTGGCTCAAAAAGCTCTCCTGGATGCACTTTAAGAATTCCGCACCCTCTAAGCCTTTCACACTCTGACTATCACAGTTAATATTGGGGAAGTTGAAATCTCCTACTATTATTACCCTATTATTTCTACACTTCTCTGAGATTTGCCTACATATCTGTTCCTCTATCTCCCCCTGACTGTTTGGGGGCCTATAGTACACTCCCAGCAAAGTGCTTGCCCCCTTTTTGTTTTTAAGTTCTACCCATATGGCCTCATTAGAGGAACCTGTTAAGATATCATCCCTCCTTACAGCAGTAATTGACTCCTTGATTAATATTGCGACACCCCCTCCTTTGTTACACCCTCCTCTGTCTCACCTGAAGATTCTATACTCCGGAATATTGAGCTGCCAGTCCTGCCCCTCCCTCAAATATGTCTCTGTGATAGCAACAATATCATACTCCCATGTGTTCATCAACACCTTCAATTCATCTGCCTTACTCGCAAAACTCCTTCCATTAAAATAAATGCCATCCAGCCTTGCCATAATCCCTTGTGCCGTTACATATTTGCTCCGCCTTCCAGGCTGACTTGTTTTTTCCTCTATATTTGACTGTGCATCACCCCCTACTATAGCTCCACTCCGTATCCCATCCCCCTGCCAAGTTAGTTTAAACCTCCCGCAACAGTACTAGCAAACCTCCCCGCAAGGATGTTGATCCCATTCCAGTTCAGGTGCAACGCGTCCGGCTTGTACAGGCCCCACACCTTCCCCAGAAGCAGACCCAGTGATGAAGGAAACAAAAGCCCACCCACCTGCACGAACTCTTTATCCACACATTCATCTGCTCTATCCTCCTATTCCTATACTCACTAGCACGTGGCACCGGGAGTAATCCAGAGATTACAACTTTTGAGGTCTTGCTTTTTAATCTGCTACCTAGCTCCCTAAATTTTGTTGCAGGACCTCATCTCTCTTTCTGACAGAGGCCAGTGTCGGAAGGAGCAGAGTGCGGCGGTACAGTACTTAAACTCACTTTCACAGGCTTTTTTACAGAGGCCTGTGTCAGGAGGAGCAGAGAGCGGCGGTACAGTGAGTACTTAAACTCACTTTCGCAGGCTTTTTTACAGAGGCCAGTGTCGGGAGGAGCAGAGAGCGGCGGTACAATGAGTACTTAAACTCACTTTCGCGGGCTTTCTTACAGAGGCATACCAATCTCACAGACCGGCGGCGGTGTTCCGGAGCCACGTCACGATTCAAAAAGTGACGCGGACAAGAGGAAGCTGTTAAGTATGTGTATTGTATTGAACAATTAACACAAAGACTTAAACGTATAACTCAAACAGGTCTTTACTGGTTGGAGGTAGGGACTGCACGTAGGTCTTTACTTCATGCCCACAGGCGGGAACTGAGGGGAGATCAGTACCCACAGTACTATTTATACCCCTATGGCCAGGAGTGGTACTGCGTATCACTACGCCCTACAAGTAGTGCAGTCCTGTCCATAGGTTCAAAGTAGCACACATATTACATACACAACATTCCTCCCTTCTTAGCTTTACAGTCATCTCCCCATTTAACATAACGTAATAACATATATACATAGATAACTTCATGTCAAAACAGATCACAGATTCAGTCTCTGCGGAAAACAGTTCACAGATTCAATCTCTGTTGTAGTCGGTTCACGTTGCTGGAGTGACTCATTCAATAGTCCTTCCATGGATTTAACAGTTTGAACTTCCGAACTGAATTGGCTCCGTTCGGAGGGACCACGTGTGTGATCTGGTAGAGGTAATAATGGTTCAGATGGGTCATCTTCTGTTTCGACTTTTCCTTTTCTGCTTCTTGGAGACTCTCTGGGCTCCACTGTCAGCTGCCAGCTGCATGCGCAGTTCCTCCTTCTCTTCCTCCTTTTTCCGTAGTAGAGCCACCTTCTCCCGATGTTCCGTAGACTTTCGGTGCTCCTCCATGATTTCTGTATGGTGGGAGTCGAAGTTACAAGTTGGGCAGGACAGGACAGAGTAATATTCGGTGTCGTCCTGATCTAGGCCAGCGAGAGGGTCTTCTATTTCCTCCATACCCAGCTGGGCGTTAGCCAGCTTTTGTTCCAAGTCCAGACATCTTTCCTGAAGAGACTTCTTCATGCGTACCTCTTCATCCAGCTTTTTCTGGGCTTTCAGCAAGTCATTTACTAATGACCTCATTTGAGATTTTACTACTTCAACTTCTTTTGGAGATTGATTGATCGGACTGTTCAATCCCTCTACCGGAGCAACTGTTTCAGCGGTCTGTTGTTCTACATTGACGTGAGTCAGCGTACTTTTGGCATCCAAGGGCTGCTCTGTTGCAGTCATCTCAGTCTGTGTTGCCACCTCAGCTCTTCCAATAACCTTTGAGAGCTCCGAACCCCTTTCGTTTGAATATTGAAGTTCGTGTTCAAGTTTTTCCCATTTCAGAGTCCTGTCCTTCAGCATATGCAGGAGTTGGCTGACCGTTAACTCCTCTGACATCAGACGTTTTGTGTGCTCCTGCTCCATTTGCTCCAGCAGCTGCTTCTGTTGTCTTTCCAGATGTTCCCACTCTATATCAAAGAACTCTTTCGTCGCATTCATCTCTTGCTCAAAACGGTGAATCATTTGTTCTAATTGCTGTTGCAGTTTGAAATGGAGTTGAGTTCGAGCCCGGTGTCCCTCAGAAATGTGCATGTCAGTAGACTGGACAGACTCAGAATTCTCTATCTCAGTGGAATTCTGTGCTGAAACTTTGTCTTTTGCACACGGGTTGGTCTTACCATCATCAGTTCCAGAGTCTGGGTTGATTATGTTCACCGAGTTCTCACTCGTTATTGTTTGTAGGAAATGCCAGTCGATATTCATTTTCCTAATCCACTCCCATCCTAGTAGTGGAGGACCTCCTTCAGAAAGCACATATAAGTCCATTATTTGACTTTCTTCGCCCTTGTGGACCACTGTGACCTCAATTTTCCCGATGGGGTACACTCTTTGCCCCGTGTATGTTTTCAATATGAGCTCCGTATCCTGTAGGGGAATATGTTGGAATAACCCTCCATAATCTTTCTTATTTATGACCGTCAATGCCGATCCAGTGTCCAATTCCAGTTTTACTTGGACTCCTTCTATCTGAAGAGTGACCCAAATTGTCTGGAGGTCTGCACCCTTACCAACGTTGAGTACCCTTAAGCTAGCCAGTTCAATACTGCTTAAGCCAGCCAGTTCATTACTGCTAGCGTCTGAATCGGACTCCTGTTCGGCCACCTTGTGTACTTTTGCGTATTTTCCTTGCGGTGACTTCTTGTTGCTGGTCTTCTTCCCTGACCTGCATACTCTAGCTATGTGTCCAAGCCTACCACAAGTTCTACATTCTTGGTTTTTAAACCAACACTGGTTCTGATCATGCGTTGTCTTTCCACAACGATAACATTTGCCAGAACTCACACCCAATTTGTGTGCACTGAGCTCCGGTGACCGTAGCTGCATTACTGCCGTGCCACTCGCTGCGGCTTCGTGTGCTGCTGCCATAGTGACCGCCTTCTCAAGCGTCAGCTCATTCTCCTCGAGCAGTCGCTTTTGTGTATCCTGTTTAAATAAACCACACAAAAATTTGTCTCGTAGTGCATCTGTCAGTCCCGTTCCAAACTGGCAATATTTCGCTAATTTACGCAATTCCAGCAAATATTCAGCATTGCTTTCATGCTGTAGCTGCCTTCTGTCGTAAAATTTAAATCGTTCCGCTAGCATCAGCGGCGTGGGGTTTAGATGATCTTTCAGGACAGTAACAATCTCATCGAACGTCTTATCCGCCGGTTCATCTGGTGATAACAGGTGTTTCAATTGCCCGTATGTCTTCGCACCCATTAAATTTAATAATGTTAGAGCTTTATCTTGGTCACGAATTTTATTGGCCTTACAATAATTTTTTACTCTTTCAACATATATGGCCCAATCTTCGAGGTCACTATCAAAGGTGCTAATATTCCCGTGTTTAGGCATTGTAGATTTGCAATTTCTCAGATTTTCTTTTCTTTACTTGTTATCAAAGATGGCGGCTTCCCGCTCTTGCCGTCGTCCTCCGCCCACAAAATGGCGGTTTTCCCGCGTTTGGCGGTCTTCACCCGTCCCCCGACGCCGTCTCCCTTCAGCCCCCGAGTGCGGCCCTTATCTTCGCCGCGATCGCCCGAGTGCGGCCCTTATCAGCGGATGCGATCGCTGGATCGCGAAGTGGCTCCCGACCGAAGCGGCTCTCGGCCCTTATCTTCTGTGCGATCGATAGCCTGCGCTGTGCACCGCGGCTCTCGCACCTTGAGCTTCTGCAGCCGCCGCGCCTTTCAGTCCGAGTGCGGCCCTTATCTTTGATCCCGATCGCTGGCCCGCGCTGCGCCTCGCACTTGAAGGCGGCCCGGCCTTATCTCCGATCGCGATCGATGGCCCTTATCTGCTCCGACTTCCCCAGCCCTGTCTTTGCAGCCAACGCTGCACGGCTTACCCCACCACCTAGGTTGAACAAGGAAACTGCAGAAAGACTTCTGTCAGTCGCTGGAAGCTGTCAGGATGGCTGCTGCACTCCAGTGCTCAGTCGCTGATGGAGGCTTCAGAGTCCTAAGCCTGTCGCTTCTAGTGGGGTGGTGAGGTTTGAAACCTCTCTTCAACTGCCGCAGGGTAAGAACCTGACTCGTCGCCAGTGTTAAGTATGTGTATTGTATTGAACAATTAACACAAAGACTTAAACGTATAACTCAAACAGGTCTTTACTGGTTGGAGGTAGGGACTGCACTTAGGTCTTTACTTCATGCCCACAGGTGGGAACTGAGGGGAGATCAGTACCCACAGTACTATTTATACCCCTATGGCCAGGAGTGGTACTGCGTATCACTATGCCCTACAAGTAGTGCAGTCCTGTCCATAGGTTCAAAGTAGCACACATATTACATACACAACAGAAGCAGCTGATTGGGTGAATACAGGCAGGTGAGTATTTATACTACTCTATAGTTTGACAGTTAAGATTAATAGTTTATAAAATTTAGAGGCCTAGAAATTGGGTATAGCCCCGCTTGAGGCGTTAGAACTGGCGCTGCGCAAAGTTTATAGCCAGACGAAACTTATCGCCGCCTGGCGCGATATTGGGTTGCATCGCCCCCAAAGGGGATTGAGGCGCGAATTCAGGCGTTACACAGGTCTCCTAAGGTGCTAAACTTCCGGCGCAACCCAATATCGGAGTGGACGGGTGCAGCGCAGGTGCTCTCAATTACTGATGACCACGAGACTTCCAGGCGCCGGCCAGCTCTTAAAGGGGTGGGTCAGTCAGCTTCAGCATCCACACTCTGTGCCTTGCAGGCCTCAGAATCGGCGCAGGCCCTTCTCTGGCGCTAAAAACTTGGACCAGATGGAGAAGGTGAGACAGAGAGCAGAGCGCTTCACCAATGAGGCTCTGGAGCAATTGGTGGCCGCAGTGGAGCGCCAGCGAGATGTTCTCTACCCAGACAATGGCACGAGGCCGAATCATAAGGACTACCGACGAGCTTGGAGGGATGTATGCCAGAGGGTCAACTCCAGCAGCATGGTGACCAGGAGCCCTGTCCAATGCAGAAAGAAATTCAACGACCTCACTCGGGACGTGAGGGTGAGTGTTGTTTCTGCAAACTTCTGCATCCCTTCATTTGCACCTGACTTTATGGCTACAGGGTGGGCTGTGCCCCATTGGCCATCTGCCAGCAAGCACCCATGGCCCTTTCTGGGCACACACATGCACATTTGACTCAAGGCGTCATGTAAGGGCTCTTGCACCATGGGGGGCATGAGATGATCACTCAGGGCATCATGTAAGGGCTCTTCCACCATGGGGGGCATGAGATGATCACTCAGGGCATCATGTAACATAACTTCCCCTCCTTTCCCCTGCAGTCGAAGCTGGCGAGGATTGGCAAAGACCAGCTTCGCACCGTTGGAGGACCTCCACAAGTGGTCACTCTCACGGATCTCGAGGAGAGAGTCCACCAGATTCTTGGAGGACGTTTGAGTGGGCCTGTAACCACTGCAGCTGCCGACCCCATTGTCAACAGCGATGGTAAGTTTCACACCTTTAACAACTGTCTCCTTCCACTTGTTCCCCCCGCCAGCATGCTTTCTCACTGTGGACCCATGTCATAGCCTTGCCGCAATCTGGCATCCCTTGCTGCCAAGCTGTCCTTTTGCTAAAGCCACTCTTCCACCTCCCTGCTTTCAGATGCCGCATCACCAGCTCGGGAGCCGGGCCCTCAAGCTGCCAGTGCCAGTGCCTCCGAAGGCTCAATGAGAAAATTACTGTCCAACAGAAGGTCAGCAACTCTCTCCAGCAACGATCAGAATGGCCAGCCCAAATGGCTGCAGCTTTTATACTAGTGCTGTCCCCTTTAAATAGCGCCCCCCGAGTCCGAGAAGGGCCTGGGAACACTCCATCCAACTGTCACTAATAGCGCCAGGCGAAAAGGTTGCGGGCGCCACCGAATATCCGGTCGGGGCGCCAAAAAGGCGTTGCACACTGAAATGACATCATGATCTGCCTGCGCCCGCGGGCGAGCGGAAAGAGTTAGCGCCGGCGCTAAAAGGATACTCAATATGGGAGGTGGCGCTTTATTCACTGCGCCCACCCGAAAATTGGGTAACGCCCCAATTCTCGGGCTCTTTAGGCACTAATCGCTGGCGCTACCAACCGAATTTCGAGGCCACAATGTCTTAATTTTTGTGGTTATACTTTCTCAGGTCTCTGTTGTGTATCGGGGAGTGCTAGTAACCAAGGGTCCTTGTGTATATCATTTAATTGTAGTGTAATTAGTGGCATTGATTTGATTTAATTTAATTTAAATTAATTAAAGGGTAAGTCATGGCAGGACAGCTCGGCCCCGTGGCATGCTTCTCCTGCGCTATGTGGGAAATCAGGGACACTTCCTGTGTCCCTGACGACCATGTGTGCGGGAAATGTATCCAGCTGCAGCTACTGACAGACCGCATTGCGGCGCTGGAGCTGCAAATGGATACATACTGGAGCATTCGCAATGCTGAGAACATCGTGGATAGCACGTTTAGGGAGTTGGTCACACCGCAGGTAAAGGCTGCACAGGCAGGAAGGGAATGGGTGACCACCAGGCAGAGTAGCAGGTGCAGGTAGGTAGTGCAGGGGTCCCCTGTGGCCATCCCCCACTCAAACAAATATACCACTTTGGATATTGTTGAGGGAAATGGCTTATCGGGGGAAGGCAGCAGCAGCCAACTTCCTGGCACCATGGGTGGTTCTGCTGCACAGGACGGGAGGAAACAGAGTGGGACAGCTATAGTGATAGGGGATTCTATTGCAAGGGGAATAGATAGGTGTTTCTGCGGCCACAAACGAGACTCCAGGATGGTATTTTGCCTCCCTGGTGCAGGGGTCAAGGATGTCTTGGGGCGGCTGCAGGGCATTCTGGAGGGGGAGGGTGAACAACCAGTTGTCGTGGTGCATATAGGTACCAACAATATAGGTAGAAAACAGGATGAGGTCCTAAAAGCTGAATATAGGGAGTTAGGAGGTACATTAAAAAATAGGACCTCAAAGGTAGTAATCTCAGGATTGCTACCAGTGCCACGTGCTAGTCAGAGTAGAAATAGAAGGATATTTCAGATGAATACGTGGCTAGAGGAATGGTACAAGGGGGAGGGATTCAAATTCCTGGGACATTGGAACCGATTCTGCGGGAGGTGGGACCAGTACAAACTGGACGGTTTGCACTTGGGCGGGAGCAGGACCGGTGTCGTAGGAGGAGTGTTTGCTAGTGCTGTTGGGGAGGGTTTAAACTAAAATGGCAGGGGGTTGGGAGCCTGTGCAGGGAGAGAGAGGAAAGGGAAGCAAGGATAGAAACAAAAGACAGGAAGGAGAAAAGCAAAAGTGGAAGGCAGAGAAATCAAGGCCTAGAAATTGGGTATAGCCCCGCTTGGGGCGTTAGAATTGGCGCTGCGCAAATTTTATAGCCAGACGCAACTTATCGCCACCTCGCGCGATATTGGGTTGCAGCGCCCCTAAAGGTGATTGAGGCATGAGTTCAGGCATTACACGGGTCTCCTAAGGCGCTAACATGCCGGCGCAACCCAATATCGGGGCGGGCGGGCGCAGCGCAGGTGCTCTCAATTACCGATGACCACGAGACTTCCAGGCGCCGGCCAGCTCTTAAAGGGGTGGGTCAGTCAGCTCCAGCATCCACACTCTGCGCCTTGTAGGCCTGAAAATCGGAGCAAGCCCTTCTCTGGCGCAAAAAACTTGGAGCAGATGGAGAGGGCGAGGCAGAGAGCAGAGCACTTCACCAATGAGGCTCTGGAGGAATTGGTGGCCGCAGTGGAGCGCCGGCGAGCTGTGCTGTACCCCGACAATGGCAGGAGGCCTAATCATAAGGACTACCGACGAGCTTGGAGGGATGTTTCTCAGAGGGTCAGCTCCAGCAGCATGGTGACCAGGAGCCCTGTGCAGTGCAGGAAGAAATTCAACGACCTCACTCGAGTCGTGAGGGTGAGTGGTGTTTATGCAAACTTCTGCATCCCTCCATTTGCACCTGACTTTATGGCTACAGGGGGCGCTATGCCCCAATGGCCATCTGTCAGCAAGCACCCATGGCCCTTTCTGGGCACACACATGCACATTTGACTCAGGGCATCATGTAACGGCTCTTCCGCCATGGGGGGCATGAGATGATAACTCAGGGCATCATGTAAGGGCTCTTCCACCATGGGGGGCATGAGATGATAACTCAGGGCATCATGTAACATCACTTCCCGTCCTTTCCCCTGCAGGCCAAGCTGGCGAAGAACCACAAGGACCAGCTTCGCACCGGAGGAGGTCGTCCTCAACGGCAGACTCTGACGGATCTCGAGGAGAAAGTCCACCAGATTGTTGGAGGACGTCTGAGTGGTCCTGTTACCACTGCAGCTGCCGACCCTATTGTCCACAGTAATGGTAAGGTTCTCACCTTTTACAGCTGTCTCCTTCCACTTGTTTCCCCTGCCAGCATGCTTTCTCACTGTGGACCCATGTCATAGCATTGCCGCACTCTTGCATCCCTTGCTGCCAAGCTGTTCTTTTGCTAAAGCCACTCTTCAACCTCCCTGCTTTCAGATGCTGCATCACCAGCTCGGGAGCTGGCCCCTCAAGCTGCCAGTGCCAGTGCCTCCGGAGGCGACGATCAGGAGGAAGCCGGAACACCCGTGCCAGCCTCAGGGGAGCCAACGCATCTGGAGACTGGGGATAGTAGTTCCCTGGAGGGGAGGGGGGGGTGCTCTGATGAGGAGCCAGTTGCAGGAACCAGCGGCCTGCAACAACGCGAGGGGGGTAGGGAAGCTCGGGGGCCATCTCCCCAGAGGGTGAGGCAGGCCACGATGACTGCTGCACAGAGTGCAGAGGAGGTGCGTAGCCTTGCCGATATGAGTGCCCAGGCCCGGCTCAGGCACACTGAGCTTATGGCTGCAGTGGGGAGGATGCCTGAGTCGATCGACACACTGGCAAAGAGTGTGCTGGACTTTGGGGCAGCAATGGAAAGGACTGTCCAGGGCTTCGGGGCAGCAATGGAAAGGTCTGTCCAGGGCTTGTCCGAGGCAGTGGAAAGGGCTGTTCCGGTCTTGTCCGAAGCAGTGGAAAGGACTGTTCCGGCCTTGTCCGAATCATTGGAAAGGACTGTTCCAGCCTTGTCCGAAGCAGTGGAAAGGACTGTTCCGGTCTTGTCCGAAGCAGTGGAAAGGACTGTTCCGGCCTTGTCCGAGGCAGTGGAAAGGACTGTTCCGGCCTTGTCCGAAGCAATGGAAAGGACTGTTCCGGCCTTGTCCGAGGCAGTGGAAAGGACTGTCCAGGGCTTGTCCGAGGCAGTGGAAAGGACTGTTCCGGCCTTGTCCGAGGCAGTGGAAAGGACTGTTCCGGTCTTGTCCGAAGCAGTGGAAAGGACTGTTCCGGCCTTGTCCGAATCATTGGAAAGGACTGTTCCAGCCTTGTCCGAAGCAGTGGAAAGGACTGTTCCGGTCTTGTCCGAAGCAGTGGAAAGGACTGTTCCGGCCTTGTCCGAGGCAGTGGAAAGGACTGTTCCGGCCTTGTCCGAAGCAATGGAAAGGACTGTTCCGGCCTTGTCTGAATCATTGGAAAGGACTGTTCCGGCCTTGTTCGAATCATTGGAAAGGACTGTTCCGGCCTTGTCCGAGGCAGTGGAAAGGACTGTCCAGGGCTTGTCCGAAGCAGTGGAAAGGACTGTTCCGGCCTTGTCCGAAGCAGTGGAAAGGACTGTCCAGGGCTTGTCCGAGGCAGTGGAAAGGACTGTTCCGGCCTTGTCCGAAGCAGTGGAAAGGACTGTCCAGGGCTTCTCTGTAGCACAGGCACCTGCCATGCAGGTCCTCACTGCTGCCACGCAGTCACTTGCTGACCTCGTCCACACACAAATTGAGGCCACGCGCACACTCACTGCTGCCACCCTAGCTGCATCAGGCAGGATCACCCCGGGCCCTTGCAGCACCACAGCAGGCCATGAATCTGTGGAGCAGTCGATTGTGGCGGATGATCCGGTGCGGCCCCATCAGAGTGCCAGTGTGTCGGCCGACCACGGTGCAGGTGTCCTCTCTCGGCATGTGAGCATTCCTGATGCCACCGCTGGAACGTCAGCAGTGCAGCTGCCACCACCTGCACGGCAGACTGCTTCCAGCCATGCCCAGTTGGAGCAGCCAGCTTCCGGGCCCTCCAAGCCCAGAGGTCGTCCAGGCCGTCCCTCAGGGGCTTCAGCGCTTCCAGACACTCAGCAGGCGTCCCCCAGCCTTGACGCAGCCACTGGGGTCCAATTACAGAGGAGCTGCAGGGAGGGAAGGAGCCGACCTCGTAAGAGAAGTCGGTCTCCATCAAGGGGTCAACAGTAGAGGGAGGTGCTAAGACATTTCTTTTTTCGAATTCAAGGCTGTCCACACCTGCTGTGTTTGTTTGTTATCACAGAATCACAGAATCACAGAAACCCCACAATGCAGATAGAGGCCATTTCAGCCCATCGAGCCTGCACCGACACATATCCCACCCGATCCCCGTAACCCCACGTATTTAATCCCCCTAACACTAAGGGTCAATTTATCATAGCCAATCAACCTAACCCGCACATGTTTTGGTTAGTCTCACCGGTTTGCCAGACAGTTATCTGTTAGTTTGTTAGTTATGCTTTCTGTTGCCATTACATTGTCATGCTGGAAGGAAGCACTTTTTTCAAAATAAAGAAAATGTTTTATTTACAATGGAGCTGTAGACTATTTACAATCATGGTGGCCTTCATAGGCTTACTGCGAACCGACCGGCGATGTTCCAATCACACCCAGCATTCCGTCAGAGGGGCCTAGAACCGAGTCCTTATGAGCCTCTGATGAACGGCCCTTCCAGTTTCTGGAGCCCTCCCATCTTCCTCCTCCTCCTCCTGCTCCTCCTCGTCCGCATGCTCCTCCTCCTCCTCGTCCGCCTGCTCTGCTGGACCTTGAGGGTCGGCTGGCATTGGCTGGGTGCGTCGAATGGCCAGGTTGTGGTGCATGCAGCAGACAACGACGATGCGTGCCACATGCTCCGGCGAGTACTGTAGGGCGCCCCCTGAATGGTCGAGACAACGGAAACGCTGCTTCAGCACACCAATTGTGTGCTCCACAATATTCCTGGTCGCCTGATGGCTGTTGCTGTAATGCTCTCCTGCCGGGGTGCTGGGCAAACGGAGCGGGGTCATGAGCCATGGCCAGAGAGGATAGCCCTTGTCGCCAAGAAGCCAGCCTCGTGGGTGAGCCGGGGCCTTAAAAAGGTGGTCTGCCACAGGTCTGCCGCAGGATGAACGCGTCGTGGCTGCTGCCAGGGAATTGTGCGTTGACCGCCATGATTATCTGCCAGTGATCACAGACCAGCTGCACATTGAGGGAGTGGAACCCCTTGCGGTTGCGGAACTCCTCAGGATTCTGTAATGGCGCCCGCAAAGCCACATGTGTGCAATCAATGCCCCTTGCACCATGGGGAAGTCCGCAATAGCCGCGAAGCCCTGCGCGCACTCCCCCTGCTTCTCCAGGGTCACAGGGAAGGTGATGAATTCGTGCTTCCTTCTATAGAGGGCAGCTGTCACTTGCCGGATGCAGCAATGCACCGCAAATTGTGAAATATTTGCTATGTCTGCAGTTGCTGCCTGAAACGAGCCGCTGGCGAAAAAGTTGAGGGCAACAGTGACTTTGATGGCCACTGACAGAGAGGTCCTGCACCGTAGCCGCGGTTGCAGATCTTCAGCAAGCAGTTGGCACAGCTCAGTCACAACATCCTTACCGAATCTGAGCCTTCGCAGACACTGCTCCTCCGATATGGTAAGGTATGAGACCTGCTGCCTGAAAACTCTGGCAGCATATGGTCAGATTTGGCGACATCCATTGCCCCTCCTCCTTCTGCTCAATCCCGGCCCTCTCTCCCTCCGTCTCTGTGCCCTTGCCAGTTGTTCAGCCAGGAGGACGTTCCCCTCCAAAGCAGCACCCATTATTATGTCAGACGAGTAAGATGCAGTAATCTCTCACGATCAAACTGTTCTGGACAGGGCTGAAGGTCCCAAGGCTCCGCTGGCTCAATGATAAGAGCACTCTCCAACTGAAGGTCTACCACTCTCTCCAGCAGCGAGCAGGATGGCCAGCCCAAATGGCTGCCGCTTTTATACTAGTGCTGTCCCCTTTAAAGAGTGCCCCCCGAGTCCGAGAAGGACCTGGTAACGTTCCATCCAGCTGTCACTAATAGCGCCAGGCAGAACGGAGGGGGGCGCCACTGAATTTCTGGTTCGGGGTGCCAAAAAGGCGTTGCACACTGAAATGATGTCATGATATGCCTGCGCCCGTGAGCGGACGCAAAGAGTTAGCGCCGGCGCTAACAGGCTACTCAATATGGCAGGAAGCGCTGGGTTCACTGCGCCCGGCCGAAAATTGGGTAACGCGTCAAATCTCGGCCTCTTTAGGCGTTAATCGGTGCCGCAACCAACCGAATTTCTCCCCCTTTATGTCTTAATGCGAGGAGCATTCTTAATAAGGTGGATGAATTAGCTGCGCAAATAGATGTAAACGGATATGATGTAATTGGAATTACGGAGACATGGCTCCAGGGTGACCAATGCTGAGAATTCAACATCCAGGGGTATTCAATATTCAGGAAAGACAGGCAAAAAGGAAAAGGAGGTGGGGTAGCATTGCTGGTTAAAGAGGAGATTAACACAATAGTAAGGAAGGATATTAGCTCTGATGATGTGGAATCTGTATGGGTAGAGCTGAGAAATACCAAGAGGCAGAAAACGTTAGAGGGAGTTGTATACAGACCCCCAAACAGTAATGCTGAGGTTGGGGATGGCATTAAATGGGAAATTAGAGACGCGTGCAATAAGGGCACAGCAGTTATCATGGGAGACTTTAATCTACATATAGATTGGGCTAACCAAATTAGTAACAATACTGTGGAGGAGGAATTCCTGGAGTGTATACGGGATGGTTTCCTAGACCAATATGTCGAGGAACCAACCAGAGATCAGGCCATCTTAGACTGGGTATTATGTAATGAGAAAGGATTAATTAGCAATGTTGTTGTGCAAGGCCTCTTGGGGAGGAGCGATCATAATATGATAGAATTCTTCATTAAGATGGAGAGTGAAATAGCTGACTCAGAGACTAGGGTCCTGAATTTAAATCAAGGGAACTATGATGATATGAGGTGTGAGATGGCTAGGATGGATTGGGGAACGTTACATGAAGGGTTGACGGTGGATAGGAAATGGCAAACATTTAAAGATCGCATGGATGAACTACAGAATTTGTTCATCCCTGTTTGGCATAAAAATAAAACAAAAAAGGTGACTCAACCATGGCTAACAAGGGAAGTTAGGGATAGCATAAGATCCAAGGAGAGGACATATAAATTGGCCAGAAAAAGCAGCAAACGTGAGGATTAGGAGCAATTTAGGATTCAGCAAAGGAGGACAAAGAGATTAATTAAGTGGGGGAAAACAGAATATGAGAGGAAACTTGCAGGGAACATAAAAACTGACTGTCAAAGCTTCTATAGATATGTGAGGAGAAAAAGATTGGTGAAGTCAAGTGTAGGTCCCTTGCAGTCAGAATCAGGGGAATTTATAATGGGGAACAAAGAAATGGTGGACCAATTAAATACATACTTTGGTTCTGTCTTCACAAAGGAGGACACAATAACCTCCCAGAGATGTCGGGGAACATAGGTTCTAATGAGAGGGAGGAATTGAATGAAATCAATATTTGTAGGGAATGTTAGGGAAATTGACAGCATTGAAGGCCAATAAATCCCCAGGGCCTGATAATTTACATCCTAGGGTACTTACGGAAATGGCCCTAGAAATCGTAGATGCATTGCTGGTCATCTTCCAAAATTCTATAGACTCTGGAATAGTTCCCATGGATTGGAGGGTAGTTAATGTAACCCCACTACTTAAAAAAGGTGGTAGAGAGAAAACATGGAATTATAGACCGGTAAGCCTGACATCGGTAGTGGGGAAAATGCTAGAGTCCATTTTAAAAGATGTAATAGCAGTGCACTTGGAAAACAGTGACAGGATCGGACAAAGTCAACATGGATTTACAAAAGGTAAATCATGCTTGACTAATCTACTTGAATTTTTTGAGGATGTAACTGGTAGAATAGATAAGGGAGAACCAGTGGATGTGGTGTATTTGGACTTTCAGAAGGCTTTCGATAAGGTCCCGCATAAGACATTGGCATGCAAAGTTAAAGCACATGGGATTGGGGGCAAGGTATTGACTTGGATAGAGAACTGGATGGCAGACAGGAAGCAAAGAGTTGGAATAAACGGGTCTTTATCCGAGTGGCAGGCAGTGACTAGCGGGGTACCGCAGGGATCAGTGCTAGGACCCCAGCTATTCACAATATATATTAATGATCTAGATGAGGGAACTAGATGTAATATCTCTAAGTTTGTAGATGACACAAAGCTGGGTGGGTGTGTGTGCTGTGAGGAGAATGCAGAGAAACTCCAGTATGATTTGGACAGGTTGGGTGATTGGGCAGATGCATGGCAGATGCAGTATAATGTGGATAAATGTGAGGTTATCCACTTTGGTGGCAAAAACAGGAAGGCAGATTATTTTCTGAATGGCAATAGATTGGGAAAAGGGGAAGTGCAACGAGACCTGGGTGTCATTGTGAACCAATCGCTGAAGGTAAGCATGCAGGTGCAGCAGGTGGTTAAGAAGGCAAATGGTATGTTAGCCTTCATAGTGAGAGGATTCGAGTAAAGGAGCAAGGATGTCTTGGGACAGGGTACTGAATTTGGATGGTCAGTCATGATCTCATTAAATGGCAGAACAGGCTTGAGGGGCCGAATGGCCTACTCCTGCTCCTATCTTCTATGTTTCTACCTATGTCGTTGGTACCAATGTGAACCATGACCTCTGACTGTTCACCCTCCCCCTTCAGAATGCTCTGCAGCCGTTCAGTGACATCCTTGACCCTGGCACCAGTGAGGCAACATGCCATCCTGGAATCACATCTGCGGCCACAGAAATATCTATCTGTTCCCCTTACGATAGAATCCCCTATCACTTTTGCTCTCCCACTCTTTTTCCTCACCTCCTGTGCAGCTGAGCCACTCGTAGTGCCATGGACTTGGCTCTTGCTGCATTCCTCTGAGAAACCATCTCCCCCAGCAGTATCCAAAATGGAAAATCTGTTGCAAACGGAGATGGACCCAGGGGATTCCTGCACTACCTTCCTAGTTCTTTTACTCTGTCTGGCGGTCACTCATTCCCTGTCTGTGCAGTCTTTACCTCCAGTATGACCACCTCATTAAACGTGCTATCCACGAAGATCTCAGCCTTGCGGATGCTCCACATTGAGTCCAGCCACAGCTCCAGCTCCGAAATGTGGATTTTGAGTAGCTGCAGCTGGAGACACTTCCTGCACATGTGTTTGCACTGGACACCGAAAGTGCCCCTGACTCCCCACATAGCACAGGAGGAGCACTCCACGCTGCCGAGCTGCCCTGCCATGTCCTAACCTTAACTTACTCCCTTTACTTCCTTTAAATTAAAGAGTATTAAATACACTAGGGACCTTACCTCACTTTAATCACTACACACTCTAAACTAGAGAACTTCCTTTTACTTCAACAACTGGACTGGAGAAATACTCACCAGGTCCTACTTACCAATCAGCCGCTTCCCTGGTTGTGACGTCACTTTAGTGGTTTCGCAGTTGTTGTTGTTTGACTGCTTCTGCTCTCGGACTCTTTCCCAACTCACAACACTCCTCTGCCGTGGTCCTTTATGGGCGCTCTGCCTTCTCTCAGGTCCTGCAGCCGCTCCCACACAGGTCCGCCTCCTCCCGTGTCGGGCCTCCTCTGCCGTGCTCCTTTATGGGCGCTCTGCCTTCTCTCAGGTCCTGCAGCCGCTCCCACACAGGTCCACCTCCTCCAGACACTTTTCATATTTCTTCACCTTTGTATTGTATCCCTCTTTCTCCTTTATGAATATTGCACAATAACCACACCTCATTGACTCCACCTTAGTTATAATTTTCTTAGCTGTTTCCCTTTCTTGTTCTATTTCTCCTGTTGTCCCTTTAGGATATACAGTTTTTTAATTCCAAACATTCCCTTTTAATTTTCCTTCTGTCCACTATCCCTATTATTACCTTTTACTTCTCTGGGGTTTTCTTTGCTGTATCTGGTCTCTGGTGGTGTGCTGTGTCACCTCATTCACACAGGGGTTTTATTTCACCTTACTTCTCCTCCACTCTATCCCTTTCCCTTTAACTTCTCAAGTACTTTCCCATTAAATCTGCCTCTGCTGTTCTTTAAGAAAATACCGAGAGTAATTGGTCTGCTTCTGTTTCCTGGTCCCTGTTGTTTTACCCGATTGCTGAAACTTTGCGCTGTTCGGGAGGCTTTAGAGGAAGTTTAACAAGTTCATGTTGACATTAAACACTTCACATCTGGAATATAAATAGGAGACACGTTCTGTAATGATATCACCATATAGTGATTGTATTTGCCCGGCAGCATATTTGCATGTATTGATTACTTATGCCTGACCAGCAGAGGTCATGTGAGAGACAAGCAGTCCAGAGGAGTTTTGGTTTCAGTTTCATTCTAGATGCATCACAGCACGGTGTGTCCTGTAAAAGGCTGTATAAAGAGTTGAACAGACTTTAGATTAAAAAGACATTCTTTTTATAAATGTCTCATCATTGAACCCACAAAGAAATCAATACACGTTCCACAGGTCATCACTTGTCACGGAGACAGGATCGGTATCGATCTGATAACATACTGTACAAGAGACTTCACTCTGCATTCCAAGGGCTGATCAATTTACACTGATCTATTAAAATGGTGTTTAGAATAAAGTGAAACTCTCACTTCCTGTCCCTGGTTCCTTCAGCAGCGATACAAATAGCAGTCCGTGTAAGGACTGAGTAATTAAATAAATACAAACACATTATCTAAAGAGCTTTAAGTATTGAGAGACGCTCAAACCCGAATCTGTGAACGCTCCCTGTTCAGGATTCTGTTACCTGTGTCTGTATTTTATTTTACACGGTGTCTCACCTTAAACTCTTCAGTAGCTTCTTCCAGTGGCAGCACCTCGTGGTTTTGATGACTTTTTGAACTCTGACAAATGACACAGATGGGCTGTTTGTCAGTTTTACAAAATAATTTCATCTTCTCCTTGTGGCGGCTGCATTCCTGCTGACTTTTAGCACTTTGATCACTTTTTACAAAAGTCTCCACGATGTTGGCGAGGGTGCGGTTGGGTCTCAGGTTCCTGGAGGAAGTCTCCTTTCTACAGACAGGACAGGCGGCGGTGACAGCGCTCTCCCAGTACCGGGTTATACAGGATCGGCAGAAGCTGTGATCACAGTCGAGTAAGACAGGGTCTTTATACAGATCATGGCACACAGCACAGGAAAGATCACCTTCCATCTCGAAGCACTGGTCACCTTGCACTGTGCTCGGAGTAAAATGGTGATCAGTGTAAAGTGAAACACTCTCAGTTTCACTTCCTGATTCCAGCAGCAACATTATAAACCACTGCCCAGAAAAGGGCAGGGAAGAGTGATAAATATAGATGGATTGTTGAAAAACCAGGCTGGTTGGTTCACTCATTTTGCTCAGGGAACTTGCCACCCCTTCCCAGTCTGGCCTGAATGTATCTTAGCTCCTGTAAGAATATAGATTTTACATTATTCTAATACAGAACAAAGACAGAACAGCTAATCTAGACAGAATTAATTTAAACTGTGCTGACAAGCTTTTGATCACAGCAAGGGCGAGTGTAAGAGAAGGAAATTGCTGCAGTCTAAATAAGGCAACAGTGTAGGAACTCGGAGCGGCTGGCCATAAACGAGTTCCGCCGAGGACGTTTGCAGGTCTTCTTTGGGCACCGTATGAAGACCCAAAAGTACCCATGGGAGTCTGTCCACCCATCCCGCACCTTGAAGCCTGGCCCGTAGAGCGGCTTTAATCGACCTGTGGAATCGCTCGCACAGGCCGTTCGCCTGTGGATGATAGGCGGTGGTGCGATGAAGTTTGGTGCCGAGCCCCTGAGCTACAGCGTTCCAGAGCTCTGAGGAAAATTGTGGCCCATGATCGGAAGAGATGTCCGCCAGTACCCCGAAATGAGCAACCCAACAGGAGATGAAAGCTCTAGCGACGTCTGCCGAAGTGGTGGAAACCAAAGGAATTGCCTCTGGCCACCTAGTGGTGCGGTCCACCATGGTGAAGAGATGCGTATAACCATGGGAAGGTGGAAGTGGCCCCACAAGGTCCACATGCACGTGGTTAAAATGACGCTCCGGAACAGCGAATGTAGCCACTGGAGCTTTTACATGACGCTGGACCTTAGCCTTCTGGCAGACCACGCAGGTGTTGGCCCAGTCACGGATATCCAGGTGCATATCTTTCCAGATGAATTTCGCCAACATTAGCTGTTGTGAGGCCTTCATGCCAGGGTGCGACAACCCGTGTATGGCGTCAAACACTTTCCGGCGCCATGCGACTGGCACAATAGGTCGGGGAACACCCATGGAGACGTCGCAAAGGAGCGTGGTGCCTGCGGCCTGGAAACTGGCGTCGGCTGCCTGGAAACTAGAGGGGACGGTTCTGTATGATTGGACCTCTGGGTCCGAGGCCTGAACCGCAGCCATGAGGGCGTAGTCGATCCCCAGGTGAACCGCATGGACCGTCGCGCGGGAGAGGCAATCCGCTACCAGGTTGTCTTTACCAGACACATGTTGAATGTCCGTGGTGAATTCAGAAATAAACGTCAGGTGACGTTGTTGACGAGCTGACCACGGTTTGGCGGTCTTGGCCATGGCGAACGTTAGAGGCTTGTGGTCGACAAAAGCCGTGAAGGGACGTCCTTCTAATATGAACCGGAAATGGCAGATGGCTAGAAAAAGGGCCAGCAACTCCCGATCGAAAGTGCTCTATTTTCTTTCATTTCTCCGTAGTTGACGGCTGAAAAGTGCCAGCGGTTGCCACGTGCCGTTCACCCACTGCTCCTGCACTGCGCCGATGGTGTAGTCTGACGCATCGGTGGTAAGGGCGATGGTGGCACCTGGAAGCGGGTGCGCCAGCATGGTTGCGTTGGCCAAGGCGCTCTTGGTGTTGATGAACGCCTGGTCCATCTCGGTCGTCCAGCTGATTGGATCCTTACCGGACTTGCCCTTGAGGGCCTCATACAAAGGCTGCATAAGCAGAGCCGCCTTAGGGACGAAGCGGTGATAGAAATTGACCATCCCCAGGAACTCTTGCAGGGCCTTGACGGTTGGCGGGCGCGGGAAAGAGGTAACAGCCTCCACTTTCGTCAGTAAGGGGACGGCGCCATCTGATGTGATGTGGTGTCCCAAGAAATCGATCCGCTGCAGGCCGAACTGGCACTTTGCCGGGTTGATGATCAAACCGTGCTGACTGAGGCATGTAAAGAGGGTACGCAAATCTGCTCTTCCTTGCTAGCGCTGGCGATGAGAATGTCGTCGAGATAGACGAAGATGAAGTTTAGGTCTCAGAGCACGGAGTCCATCCACCGCTGGAAAGCCTGTGCCGCGTTCTTCAAGCCAAACAGCATCCGTAGGAACTCAAAAAGGCCGAAAGGGGTGATGACTGCGGTTTTCAGGACATCTTGCGGGTGCACGGGACCTGGTGATACCCCCGGACGAGGTCTACTTTTGAAAAGATGAAATTTCCCGCCAAATGGGCCAAGAAATCCTGAATATGCGGGATCGGGTACCGATCAGGAGTAGTGGCGTCATTCAAGCGTCGGTAGTCACTGCATGGCCCCCAGCCACTGCCCGGTTTCGGAACAATGTGGAGAGGCGAAGACCAGGGACTATTCGACCGGCAAATAATCCCCAGCCGCTCCATCGTGTCGAACTTCGCTTTCGCAGCCGCGAGCTTGCTGGGTTCCAGCCTCCTAGCCCGTGCATAAACCGGGGAGCCAGTAGTGGTGATATGATGTTCAACACCATGCTTCGTGGCCGAGGAGGAGAAAGTGGGCCTGGTCAGCTCCGGGAACTCTCCGAGGAGCCGAGTGAAGTCATCCAGAGATGGGAACGCGCAGGCGATAGAGCGCGACACGGCGGTACCTTGGTGGCACGGAATCAAGTGGAAGGTGGCCGCGTTGATCAACCGGCGGTGCTGGGCATCGACGAGGAGGCCGTTGGCACACAGAAAATCCACCCCTAAGACGGCCTGCGAGACTGTGGCCGTGATGACTTCCCAATGGAAGCGCTGACCGCCGAAACACACTTGGAACCGCCGTTTTCGGAAAGTTCGAATGGCTGTGCCATTAGCCGCCACGAGGGAAAAGCTCCAGTCCCCAGCTTGCATATCGAGATTCGACGCAGGTAGGATGCTACACTGCGCCCCGGTGTCGCAAAGGAAATGTCGACCCGATAGGGAGTCGGTGATGAAAAGAAGTTTCCCCGAAGATCCGATGGCCATCGTAGCCACGGAGCGCCCATTAGACCTGGTCCTCCTTCGCCAGGAACACTGCAAGAGCGTTGTTTTTTTTCTGGGCGAAAAGCTGCAGGGAGAGCGGCAGCGTCGTGCTTTCGCACCAAAACAGGCGTGGTAGGAGCACCAGCCCGCTGCAAGAGGAGCTGGAGCTGCGTCTGTGGGGGATGGGCATCTCGTGGCAGCGCAGCACTGCTGGGTTACTGTGAAAATCTTATCTGCTTCGGCAGCGAGCTCTGTGCAGTTCGTGACCTCGGACCTGGCTAGGGCAGCCTGCACCTGCTCCGGCAGTTGGCAGAGGAATAGCTCCCGGAAGAGGAAGCATTCCGGTTCGGCACCTAAGAGCGTGAGCATTTGGCTCATGAGCTCGGACGGTTTGGAGTCCCCGAGGCCGAGCATAGCGAGAAGCCGGTGAGCGCGTTCTGACTTCAAGAGCCCGAAGACTTGTAGCAACCGCGCCTTTAACGTATCATACCTGCGGTCAGTAGGAGGACTACCGAGGAGGCTGATGATCCGCGAGGCAGTGGCGCTATCGAGGGCGGAGACCACGTAGTAATAATGGGTCTGATCCGTGACGATGTTCCTGATGGCAAACTGGGCTTCAGCCTGGATGAACCACGCGGCTGGTTGTTGCTCCCAGAACTGTGGCAGTTTCAGAGTCACGGCATTAGTTTCCATGCTGAAGATCTTCCGCAAAAACTGTTCGCGAAAGTCGGGGTCACCAATGTAGGAACGTGGGTTCCTAACTAAAAGACTGAGTTCTACTCAGGCGATCAAACAAAACGAACTTTAATGAAACAAACAGGTTTTAACAAGAAACTGCAGGATAACATCGAATGTAGGTTTGCTCTCTTTGGAGGCTCCACGAGGGCTGCTCCTGCGGTCCCGTGACTGAAGTCATGACGTCATCACGTTTTCCCGCCAGTCGGGGATCATGTGATGAACGGCGTGACGTCATCACGTTTTAGCCACGCTGTTAAAGTAACCACGCTCTGTACAGTTAAACAGCATAAATAAAGATACAGACTCAGGCTGTAGCTAACATGTTGTTAAAGGAATTATATACAAACGATCTGAGTCCTTTGGTGGCTCCGCCACAACAGGTTCATTTTACTATAGAGCATAACATTAAATATTTGTATAACATAGACTGTGGGGGCTAAATTGGGCCTTGTAGTGCCTGCTTTTTAGTTGCTATGCCTCCACATAAGACTCGAAAATGGGGTCGGAGATGTGCACACAGTTCCGATGGGAAGTGCGTAGGATGCCATCTTGGTAAAGGGGTTTGTGCGCACGCCAAACGACCGCCGGCAGCACATAGAGTACCGAGATGACGATGTGAATCAGAGTGCAATGCTGATTTGAAGCCACCTCTGCTATTTTGAAACTCCTCAATCCAGCCAACACCCTGTCTTAGCCTCGCACAGCTGAACACAGTGTTAAAAAAAGAAAGAGTTGAATATATATAGTGCCTTTAACAACCACCGGACGTCCCAAAGCGCTTTACAGTCAATTAAGTACTTTTTGATGTGCAGTCACTGTTGTAATGTCGGAAATGTAACAGCCAATTTAAGCACAGCAAGCTCCCACAAACAGCAACGCGATCATGTGTCAGCCAGTGGCTCAGTTGGTAGCACCCTCGCCTCTGAGTCAGAAGGTTGTGGGTTTGAAGTCCCACTCCAGAGACTTGAGCACCAAAATCTAGGCTGACACTCCAGTGCAGTACTGAGGGAGTGCGGCACTGTCGGAGGTGCTGTCTTTTGGATGAGACGTTAAACTGAGGTCCTGTCTGCACTCTCAAGTAGATGTAAATGATCCATGGCACTAATTCGAAGAAGAGCAGGGGAGTTATCCCTGGTGTCCTGGCTAATATTTATCCCTCAATCAACATCATTAAAACATTATCTAGTCATTCTCACATTTGCTGTCTGTGGGAGCTTGCTGTGCACAAATTGGCTGCTGCGTTTCCTACATTACAACAGTGAGTACACTTTGAAAAAGTGCTTCATTGGCTGTAAAGCACATTGGGATGTCCGGTGGTCATGAAAAGTGCTATATAAATGCAAGTCTTTCTTTTCTTTCTGATGTTAAATGGAATGAAGGACCCCCCACCAGCACTATTTAAAGGTAGTTGCTGGAATATTTCTTCTGGTTGCTGGTGCAATTGTGTGTTTTTGGAGGTTTCCTGTACTTGGCTAATGTTTGAATACTCTAGAGGGAGTGGTGTGGCGAATCCTGCTGTACTTCTTTAGTTATATAAAATATTGTGGTGAAAGAAGTTGCTTCCAGACATGGGTGGCCTGGTATGGCTTCCTCTAGGAATTGAACACGACTGAGAGAATGTAGAGAAGCCACGTAGAGCAGGACAAGCTGCTAGAAGGGGGATGAAGTGGAGGAGGAGGAGGAAGTGGAAAAGGAAGGAAGGCTACAACGTACACAGCTCCTTTCTACATGAACAGATTATTCATGAGCGATACCAGTAACCTCAACGACACCTCCCCATTCACCAACTGTCCCACACTCATTACCTTTCCTCTATCACTGACCATCACATTGTCCTCTTTCTGACAACACAAATGTAAAAACCATCAGAAAATGCACATTCAAATCCAATTTTATACATTCACCTGTTAAATAATGCATACAAAATGAAACGAATCCCTCTTGTGCATTCCCTTAGTGCCTGGCTTCAATGTGCCTTGGCCTATCCTAGTGCTCCTACGAGGTGCTTCCTCAGTGACTGCAGCATGGGTGATGGAAGGCTTCTGACCTTCAATTGAGGAGAGGGCAGATGGCCTTGGAGGATGACCTCGAGCAGCTCTGGGCCTAGAGGACCTGGCTTCAGACTGCACCATCTCAGTATGGGCTACATCTGTCTGGGCCAGCTGACTGACAGGCAACAGCAAGGAGTGGCAGGCGTGGGAGCAGGAATGCTGTCATCCTGAGAGAGCACTGCAGGTTCCTGTTCCATGGAGCCACTGCCACTCTCCCGAGGCGGCACCTCAGCAATCCTGCTGATCTGTTGGAAAACAGATTGATGGACCGCTGTGACACCGTGGAAGCCCCATTGAACAGTAGTATCCAGAGCCACAATTGCAGCAGTCTCAGATTCCACTGCAGCACTCAGACCTTTGATGGAAGCTGTGACATCGACCATCAGATGCTGCATCATGGTGGGTTCCACCTGTGTGCTGATGGAAGTGACACCCATTCCATATTTGACAGGGTGGCTCCAAGCTCTTTGGAAAGCCCTGTGTGAAGTTGGAGCCGGACTCCTCCATGCTTCTTGACATTGTGTGCAGGCTTTCCAGTGCACCAGGCATTTGGTTGTGTACACCCATCAGCCTTCTTCAGTAGCCTAGGCCACTGAAGTCCTCATCTGAAGAGAGGAGGAGGATTAGGTAAGCCTCAGCGATGCCCATTCAATGATGGCCAGCACGGTCTCCTCCATGGGGGTTAAAACATGCAGGTGCGCTTGTCCTCCTCCAGCTCCTTCCTGCTGCCACCTGTTATGCGCCACCTTATCCTGCAAGAAAGAGGTGTGAGGCTTGTAACAGTGCTAAGTGTGTGAGGGTTTGGTAAAGCAGATGAACTCAGTGTTCGAGTACTTCTTCCCACCATCCCCTGAGCATATGTCTGGAGGGCCTCCTGCCCCCCTGCAGATACAGGATGTCTCTCCTTCTCTCCACGTTTCACACCAAGGCCTCCAGTCAATTATCAGAAAACCTTGCTGCACACTCTCTCGCAGGTCGAGTCATCTTGACAAAATCAATTTACTTCCTGACACCAATTCCAGCAGTCACAATGCAACTTCCCCTTTAAGATGCTCCTTAAAACCTACCTCTTTGACCAAGCTGCCCTAATACCTCCTTATGTGGCTTGGTGTCAAATTGTGTTTGATAACACTCATGTTTGTGAAGTGCCTTGGGATGTTTTACTCCATTAAAGGCACTATATAAATACAAGTTGTTGTTGTTGAGTTGCAGGCTGCCTTTAAGCAGCGATAGCCACTGGCGATATCGGGCCCTCTGCTGAGTCCTTCTATTTTGGGGTCTGAAACCTGAGTTTACAGATAGAGTTTGACCAAATTATCAAATGATGAAATGATGAATACTGCTTTTCTATTGGTGGCCACTTTAGACAACTGGTTCTGTAAATTACATGAACAACCTCTCGCTCGTAATTCGGGAGTATCACGCAAACTTCATCACTTCTGACTGAATCAAGGAATCAATAATTTAAGGTGAATGAGAGCTAATAAGGCTTGAATAATGGAGTGTGATTGGGTACCTGGCGTTGTTGTGAGAGCGTGAGTGTGCTTGTTAACAACAGGTTCATTTCAATTTAAGATTATTCCCCCAGAAGGTAGGAGAATTAAGGAAAACTTTTGTGCTTTATGAAAGTGTTAGACTTTATACATTTTAAATTAGACATGTGGTTTGGATTTATTTTGATGAAATTTAAATACCACTGCTAAAATACACAAAGGTTTTTTAAAGAAGGGTAAAAAGCAGCTTTGGAGAAATACAAAGTTAGTTTGAATTTTTGCCAAGCAGATTTTTTTATTGTCTCACCAGCAGGTCTGAAACTGCTGTTGTGCTGGCTGACTCCTCCCCCACCCCAAGGGCTTTTCACAGTGCAGAATTAATTCACCCCTTACTGCTATTTGCCAGATTGCAATCCTGAATGTAAAGACATGCTGGATTTGTTTATTGAAAGCATCAGCTCGAAGCGATACCCGCCGCTCACTACTGCGAACGTTCTTGTGGAACAAGTTCTTTGAGTTGGGGAATTGGAGATGATCGATCATGATAATGGTGGATGATTTGTGGGCCAGGTCATTAAACAATGTGCACTATGTTAGGGATCGAGCAGAAATTCCACATCCCAGACCACCCGCATGTGTCAGGCTTGGTGTAAATAACAAACACAATGGTTAAAACTATGTTGGAGAAAGATGCCAGTGAGACTTGGATCTTAAAAGTACACCTGATAGGTGATAGTAATTAAAGGAACTGTGTCTTGTAGGGTTCGAAAATCCACAACCACGTTTTACCAAAAATTGGATTGCCCTATACAGTTTAAAACCAACATTTTCGGCCAAGGCAGAGGTCCCGACAAGCAGGCTGGGATATGCCTGGGACATCCGAATACAGGGGACTGTGGCTCAGAGGCGAGCCATAGATGTCGGCCAATCGAAGCAGAGTGCATTCTCAAAGGCCAATCAGGGGACCGAGTCAGACCTGAAGCGAGGAAACCCCCAGCCAAAGGGGACCACCCGGTCCGGGTTTGAATGTGTGACTCACCCCTAATCGGGCTATGAATACAAGCCATCATCACCTTAATCAACTCGGACTGGGGACAATAATCTTGGGATCACTACAGTTAAGAGGTGGCCCAAACTAATCAAGTCCCAGGACTGACACAATGGGGCAGCAGACTTGGAGGAGCCAATGTGCACTCAAAACAATACCCCTGTCCTCACACCTACTGTTAAGTCTGTGTGTTATAGTGAGAATTACTACACAGACCACAAGAGTAAATTTTAACAGGTCTTTACTAGTCGAAGGTCAGGGCGGAACTGCCCAATAAATCATTACACAGCACTTATATACCGGTGTGGTCACCACCGGTATTACAGTATACAGCAGCCAAGATAAAGTAGTGCAACCCTTAAAATAGTTCTCTTAAAGGTGGAACGGTTACATACACTACAATCCTCCCTTTTTAGCTTAACCGTATATATTCCCCATTAAACATAACATCATAACATATATACACAACTTCATGTAAAAACAGTTCACAGATTCAGTCTCTGAGGAGGCCTCCTGACTCGGTCCGGATAACGCCTCGGTGGTGTAGTAGTTTTCGGTGGTGTAGTAGGTTCTTGTTGCTGGGGTGACTCATCTAATAGTCCTTCACTGGACTTAACAGCTTGAACTTTCGTAACTTCAGAACCAGCATTGCTGACTTCTAAAGGCTCGAGTACCTTGGGAAGTTTTTCTACTTCCAGACTGATTTGGCTCAGTTCGGAGGGACCACGTGCGTGACCTGGTAGGGGTGATAATGGTTCAGATGAGTCATCATCTTCTGCTTCCTCTCTATTGTCTTCTATTTCCTCCATCGCTTCAGCTTTTGCCTCTGCCACCAATTCCCTGAGTGGCTTATTACTGCTGACACTGCTCACAAAAGGGTGCTCTTTCTTCTTAGCTTTCAACTGATCGATGAATTTGACATATTCCCTTTCTTGCTCAGCTTTGATTCGATTGGCCTCATCGCGCAGACGGTTTGTGTGTTCCTGTTCCATTTTCTCAATCAGCTGCTTCTGCTGTCTTTCCAGATTCTCCCACTCTGTGTCAAAGAACTTTTTCTTTGCATTCATCTCTTGCTCAAAACGGCGAATCATTTGTTCTAATTGCTGTTGTAGTTTGAAATTGAGTTGAGTTCGAGCCCGGTGTTCCTCAGAAATGTGCATGTCTGTAGACTGGACAGACTCAGAATTCTCTGTCAAACTATGTTGTTGTTGTTCAGTGGAATTCTGTTCTGATACTTTGTTCTCTTCTGAAGCATTTATGCACTCCTTCGTTTTTTCATCATTAGTCTGCAAGTCCATTTTAGACTTGTCTTTTGCACATGGGCTGGTCTTACCATCATCAGTTCCAGAGTCTGAGCTGATTGTCTTCACCGAGTTCTCACTCTCTGCTTTGTCACTGTCACTGCTGCATATGCCCTCATCCAATGTTCTGGACAATCGTTCAGGTTTAACATCTTTTTTTTCCCCTGAATCTACCGTTATTGCTTTTAGGGAGTGCCAGTCCATATTTATTTTCTTGATCCACTCCCATCCCAGAAGTGGTGGACCTCCCTCAGGTAGTACATATATGTCCATTCCTTGGTGTTCTTTGCCCTGGTGTACCACCTTGACTTTTATCTTTCCAATGGGGTATACTCTTTGCCCCGTGTATGTCTGCAATACTATCTCCGTATCCCGTAGGGGAATATGTGTGAATAACCTTTTGTAATCTTGCTTATTCATGACCGTCAACGCCGATCCGGTGTCCAATTCCATCTTCACTTGGACTCCTGCTATCTGAAGTGTGACCTAGATAGTTTGTAGGTCAGCTTCCTTACTCACATTGTGAATTCTCAGACTACCCAGTTCCTTGCTGTTGGAGTCCGAATCCGAATTCTGTTCTTCCGAACTCTTCTCAGCCACCTTAGGTACCTTTCTGCACCTTTCCTGCGGTGACTTTATATTGCTGGTCTTCTTTCCTAACCGGCATACTTTAGCTATGTGACCAAGCTTGCCACATTTTCTACATTCCTGGTTTTTAAACCAGCATTGGTTCTGATCGTGTGTTGTCTTTCCACAACGATAACATTTCGTTGTACCCAAAGCCATTTGATCTACGCTGAGTACCGCTGCCTTCAGCTGCATTTCTGCAGTGCCTCTCGCTGCGGCTTCGTGCGATGCTGCAATAGTGACAGCCTTATCAAGTGTAAGATCATTCTCTTCAAGCAGCCGCTTTTGTGTTCCTTCTTTCGACAATCCACACACGAATTTGTCTCTCAGTGCCTCTGTCAGTCTTTCCCCAAACTGACAGTATTTCGCTAGCTTACGCAGTTCAATTAAATACTCCGTGTTGCTTTCCTCTTTCCGTTGCGTTCTCGCATAAAATTTAAATCGTTCCGCTAACATCAGCGGTGTGGGGTTCAAATGATTTCTCAGGACAGCAACAATATTAGCGAAAGTCTGATCCGCCGGTTTAGCTGGTGATAGAAGATGCTTCAATAGCCCGTATGTCTTCGCACCCATTGAGTTTAGTAAGGTTAGTGCTTTATCTTTATTTGATATTTTATTTGCCTTACGATAAATCTCTATGCGTTCTACATACGTGGCCCAATCTTCAACATCGGAATCGAAATCGTTGATGTTACCACGCTTAGGCATCCTCGCAATCTTCTTGAGAACAAAAAGAAATTTTTATTTCTCTTTTTTTTTCAAAATGGCGGTTTCCCGCGCTTGTCTTCTTCCCCCGCCTACGAAAATGGCGGCTTCCCGCGTTTGCCTTTCTCCCCCCCGCTGGCCGTAATGGCGATTGCCATATTGCTGCGTTCGCCCTCCCCAGCGGTTCTCAAATCGTGCCTCCCAGCCCCTCTTGCAGTCCGGTCCTTTCCCCCCCGGCTGCGGCTGAGTTCTCCGTGGTTTTTTAAAAAAAAAAAATTTCCGCGCCTTACGCTGTCTCGGTCGCTGCGCCTCGCGGCCTTGGTAGCTGCCCGGCCTTTTTCACCGGTCGCGGTCGAGCTCTCTCTCGACGCTGTTGCGTCTCCCAGCCCGCTTGCAGCCCAGTCTTTTACACCGGCTGCGTTTGCATTCACCGCGGCTCCTGTGCCTTACGCTGCCCCAGTCCCAGCGCCTCTGGCCCCGACTTCCGTCCGGTTCTTTTCCCCGGCCGTGGTCGAGTTCTCCGCCCTTATATCCTCCGTTTTTCCCTCCCCTACTTCACAGCCAACGTGGCCGACTTGCTGCTCGTCGCTGATCGGCTTACCCACCACCGTGATAGAAGGGATGATCACTGCCTCTTGCTGATGGAAGGCTTCGTGTCAGAATTCTTCCTTTGCTCTTCAGACCCGAGTCTTTTCTCAGCAGGATGCTTGGATGTATCTCTGCCGCAGGGTAAGATCGTACTCGTCGCCACTGTTAAGTCTGTGTGTTATATTGAGAATTACTACACAGACCACAAGCGTAAATTTTAACAGGTCTTTACTAGTCGAAGGTCAGGGCGGAACTGCCCAATAAATCATTACACAGCACTTATATACCGGTGTGGTCACCACCGGTATTACAGTATACAGCAGCCAAGATAAAGTAGTGCAACCCTTAAAATAGTTCTCTTAAAGGTGGAACGGTTACATACACTACACCTACCTGTATAAATATGGAACACAACTATTACCAGAAGAACGAACAGGAGAGCGAGTTAAGACGCTGAGGGCAAAGACGAGCCTGAGAGGGACGAGCTGGGGCGAACTAACATCTAAAGAACTCCAACCGCGCTGAGGAGAAGATCCACCATCAGCCCCAGGCTCAATCGGTATACTGAAGGTTTACTCCGCTACCAGACGGCGCAACATCGCCGCAAGAAGCCGTACCGTATACCGACTCCCGTTCCGGGGACCTCGACAAGAAGACACCAACGACCGAAGTGGCTGTGGAAGACGGCATTCACTCCAGTCATTTCGGGAACCTTTTCCATCAAGCACAAACCAACCAACGACAACCGACCGAAAGCGCAATCAACAAAACCAAACTTCGAGAAAACCCGACCAGACGCAGCAAGGCACTCTCCGAGGTTCGGGGTACGGCGAACCCCGAGGCACAGGTCGAATTCCGACGACGACAGCAACAACAGCAACCCAACAACCGCACTCAAAATTCCATCTGTCAAGGGAGGAGGCTGTGAGTATAATCCAAGGGCCTGCAACTGTCAGTCTAGTTTAGGTAGGAAAGTGGGTTGGTGGGATTGGACTTGGTAAAGATAAAACTGTGTAAACATTCTCGTTGTGTCCGTTCTCTTTTATATTTTATTTATAGTTATAAATGTGTGTGTATGTTTATTACGTTTGTGGTAGAACTTACCTTGGCAAATAAAATTGGTTGTCACCTGTTCTTTTCCAATGACTACTTGTCTCCGAGTGTCTATTTAAAGTGCATCGTTCTCCACCCAAATTCTGGAGTTAGAACCAGATAGGGGCAATAGGGCGCTTCGAACCTGCCAAACAAGGGAACAGCAGACTAGGGAAAAGAGAGAGGACTCCAGGAGCACTTGGGCTCAGGAGTACCCCACAGATTAGGTATAAACTGTGCGGGTCGCCACCGTATTTTAGTTCTCCTCTATAAGCTGTTGTTCTCTATCTCCTTAGAGGGTGTTTAGTGACACCCGACCTGCAGGCTAACATAAGCTGCAAGGGTATAAAGGAGACCGAGGCCCAATACATCAACAGGCACTAAAGACCCCTGCAATTGGGCAGAGCAGAGCCCCATCCCCTACACAATGGCCACCGCGGCAGGACTCCAGTGGGAGAATGAATGCACGACCTCGGAAACAGTGGTTTTTGGTAAATCTAAGATGGAGAAGAGAATCTCCGCCTACGCTATTTCCAAGGTAAACTTCACAAAGGAATGGGTACAGAACCTAAGCAGGGCACCACGTCCTGTGGACGCGGCGGCCCAGTGGACGGCAGGATCAAAGCATAATAGGAAGATAGAAAAGGCAATCTGGCTCATACGCCTGACAAGTCAGGTCCGGGCATCAGACTGCGAGATAGCCAGGATTAGCGAGGAGCTGCGAGAGGCGCTGCTCACCTCAGAAGCTAGGGAAGCCACAGGTCAGAGGATCATGTTAGAGCTGTTTGAGGAAAGGGAAAAAAAGGCCAAAGAGGAGGAAGCCTCCCGCAGCCAGCAACAATACCTGCAGGGGCAGGTGACCGAGGCTAAGGCTGGGGAGCGCAAGGTTAAGAAGTTGAACGTTACTTATGCGCAGAAAATCGAAGAGCTGGAAGGCCAGCTGAAAGATTTGCATGCGGCATATAGAGTTAACTGCAAGGAGGGTTTTGAGAAAACAGATCACGGGCCTTGCAGAGAACAGGTTCAGTCGCTGCTCCAATCTCTTGCCCAGGCGAAGGGCACGATCTGTTTGTTAGAGCCAAAGATGGCTGACAACAGATCGGAGCATTGGGGAATAGTAGAGGACCCGGCTGCGAAGGACAGCCAACCGCCTCCCCAAGCACCGGTAGGTCCGGTCGAGCCATGGGGGGAACCAAGGGTGCAGACCAGGGAGCCCACAGGGCGGGGGACCGAACAGGGAGGTCCGGTCCAACCAAAAGGGTATGGGACCGGACAGGTAGATCCGGTCCAGCCCAAGGGGTATGGGTCACCCACGGAAGGAGTTGGGTCTGTAGGATCGGAATCCGAGGCCGAGGAAGAGGAGGTAGAGGAAATAGGGACCCCAGCTACGGAGTCTGCGGCGGGACCTATGTGTCCAGTGGTCCAGAAAAAGTACGGGCCTCCACAAGGTGCACAGGCCCGTGGGCCACTGGACAGTGAGTTTGTAGTCCCGCACGCAGCTCCAGCTCTGAAGGCCATGATTGCACATATCCCCACGCTCACCAGAGGGGGGGAAGATCCATCTGTACATTTCTCTAACGTCGCCCAGGCGGTAGAAATGAACAATTGTGACGACCAAGAAGCAGTAAAGATGCTGCTATTCTCAATAGAGGGGAGGGTGTACCAGGCCCTCCCAACAGCCTGTAGAAAGGGGCAGGTCACCCCAGAGCGGTTACAACGGGCCATCTTAGAAGCCCTGGGGTGTAACAATGGGAACCCCCTTGACAGGCTCAACAAGACCAGCCAGTTACCTAGGGAAGCCCCGCAGGTATACGTGGACAGGCTGTGGACGGTGTACCGTGCAGCCTGTGGCAATATCCTGGATAGAGAGGCTCTTACAGTGGACCAGCGTGAAGCGTGGTTCCGGATGATTATCGCAAACAGTCTGCCCTGTATTAAGACACGGGCAGATCTCTGGTTCAACCCCAGAGACCCTAACCTCACCGAAGAGGCGGTGGCGGAAAGGATGTCGGTTACCCAGCGTAACAGGGAAATCCCAGATGAAAAGCTGGATAAACCCACAATGGGGCGAGTGCACGAAGTGCACTCAATCCCTAATCCAAAAAGGGAATGGTATCAGGAGGGCAAGCACCCGTCCGATAAGAGGGGAGTGTGTTACGGGTGTGGGAAGCCCGGCCACTGCCGAAGTAGTTGTAGGAGCAATCCACCCCAGGCGCAGGGTCCCAAGTTAAAATGGAATTGGATACAGGATCAGCGCTAACCGTCATGAATCGACGAGACTACGAGCGGCTATTTTCACACATACCCTTGAGAGAGACATCCATCGTCTTGACAACGTATACGGCACCGACAGCAGCATTATCACTCATTACAATCGCATCATTATTGATTTCACTGAAAGTCTGCGCGTGCTTTCGAGCTAGCTCGCTGGCTTGGCATATTTTCACTGCATTTTCCAAATTTAGTTCGGTTTCTCTCAACAGACGTTCCCTGACTTTTTTATCATGAATACCAAACACAATCTGGTCATGAATCATGGATGACTTCAGCTCAGAGAAATTACATGTCTGTGCTTTCAGTTTCAGATCAGTTATAAAGCTATCAAAAGTCTCATTTTGTTGCTGTGTCCGAGAACGGAAGATGTATCTTTCATACGTCTCATTCTTTTTGGGAGAGCAATGTGCATCAAATTTTTTTAGCACATCTTCTAATTTTTCTCTGTTCTCCTCTGGATTAAATACAAATGTATTAAATACCTCTATCGCCTGTGGGCCTGCAACCGTAAGCAGCAACGCTATTTTTCTTGCGTCTGGCTTCGTACCGAATCTGATGGCTGCAATGTAGAGTTCGAATTGCTGTTTAAAAGTCCGCCAATTGTAGTCGATATTTCCCTCGAGATTCAAACGCTCTGGTGGCTTCAAATTCTCCATGTCGCTTTTCACAATTTTTTTAGCAGATATTTACAACTCTTGATATCCTGGTACCATCTTATGTTCATTAATAAATAGACATTCTTGCTGTGTATGTACCTTTAAGAGAATAACTGGTCTCAGACTGCAGTACCGGCAGTGACCACCCCTGTATAAAAGGCACTAGTTAGCCTCTGTGTTTTTAGTTTCACTATGGACTTCCACCAGTAAAGACTTATTTTGTTCACTCCTGCTGTCCATGTCTCAATTATTCACGGACGTAACACTGGCGACGAGTAAGAAATGAACTTACCTGCAACTTGGCAGCACCTCAGACGACGTTATTGAAGGTCGAAGCCAGAAGAAAGAAAAAATAAATAAATAAATAAAATCCAAAGAAACTCGAGAAACGGGCGTCGACCGCGGGCAACCGCCCTCCAAATCGTCGGATTAAAAACTTGCAGGAGAGACTGCCCAGAGCCAGGCTGGGTTCCTCGGTCTGTGGTTTCCCAGCTAATCGGGCTGGTGGCAGGTAGTGCACTGATCCTTCCTGGGCTGCGGCGGGCTAGAGCTCGATCGGGTGGCTTGTCAACGGGGCCGGGCAGCGAGTCGGGAAGCAAAGAGAGAGAGAGAGGGTGGAGCACACAGGGCGCGGCCGGTGCTTCGAATCCAGGCAGCGTTCGGACCTAAGAAGAGGGAGGGAAGTGTCCCAGAGGGTTCGCTCCACGATGGGAAAATAATAAAAGAAAAAGAATCAATATTAAACGCGCAAGAAACCGTGGAAAGCAGCACTAACAACAGCGGGGAAGAAGGCAAAGCGTGGGAGGCGCCATTTTAGATTTGCAAGATGCCGAAGACTGGCTGTATCACTGCTTTTGATAATACAATAGAGGACTGGACCACATATGTGGAAAGAGTCGAGGTATATTTCGAGGCAAACGAAATAGCGGAGGGGAAAAAGGCATCGATATTGCTAAACTTAATGGGCGCTAGAACGTATGGCCTATTGCGGGACCTGATTACTCCAGCCAAACCAAAGGCGAAGAGTTTTAACGAAATTGTTGCTGTCCTACAGGAACACTTAAACCCTGCACCGCTGTTGATAGCAGAAAGATTTAAATTCCACAGGAGAACTCAGCAGAAAGATGAGAGCAATGCTGAGTATCTTACGGAACTACGCAAGCTATCAAAACACTGCCAGTTCGGAGCAGGACTGGCAGATACCCTACGGGACAAATTTGTCTGTGGACTCCTGAGTGAAGGAACACAGAAGAAGTTACTCTCAGAGAAAGAGCTGACGCTAGATAAGGATTTTAGCGTGGCAGTATCGTATGAAGCAGCAGCCAGGGGAGCTGCAGAAATTCAACAAAAACCACAGGAATACGGCACCAACGAAATGACACGGGGATTTGCAAAATGTTATCGCTGCGGCAGAACTAACCATGACCAGAAGGACTGCTGGTCCAAAGACAAAATATGCAGGCAATGCGGGAAGATTGGACACATTGCACGAGTTTGCAGGTCTGGGAAGAAGACCAGCGACAACAAAAAGGCTACTAAGGAACCGTACAAGAAAGTACAAAAGATGACAGACAGTAGTTCCGAAGACCAGACGAGCGATAGTGAATCCGGAAACAGGAGACTAAGCTGTCTCAAACTTCACAATGTAATCGTAAAAGAGGATCACCGAACCATTTGGGTCACCATCACAATAGCAGGGTCCCAAGTTAAAATGGAATTGGATACAGGATCAGCTCTAACCGTCATGAATCGACGAGGCTACGAGCGGCTATTTTCACACATACCCTTGAGAGAGACATCCATCGTCTTGACGACGTATACGGGGCAAAAAGTATACCCCAGAGGAAAAATAAGGGTGCCTGTCGAATACAACGGCAAGAAAATGCGGAAATTGTATCTCTACATACTGCCAAATGGTGGACCACCGTTATTGGGACGGGAATGGATCAGGAAGATAAACTTAGATTGGCACTCCATTCACGAATAGACAGAAACAGAAATAGACAGTTTCCTAGAAGTAAAGGGAATTAAGGGTTACGGGGAGCGGGCAGGAATTTGGACATGAGCCTAGGTTCGGATCGGTCATGGCCCTGTGGGTAGCGGAGCAGGCCCAGGGGCCGTGTAGCCTGATCCTGCTCCTACTTCGTGTGTCTAATTCTGTTAGATTCAGGAGATGGTTCTGTGATAGGGGATTGGCGGTTAGGATCAGATCAGCCATGATCTTATTGAATGGCGGAGCAGGCTCGAGGGGCCGATTGGCCTACTCCTGCTCCTATTTCTAATGTTCTTATGTTCTTATGCAATGACGGTGGACGGTAAAAAAGATGAAGACATCACTCCTGGACGATTGTCAACAATCTTAGCTAACGCCAAAGAGGTATTTCAACAAGAACTGGGCACACTTAAAGGCGTAACCGCCTCGATAAAAATAGAAGAGAATGCAGTTCCCAAGTTTTTCAAAGCAAGACTGGTACCATATGCAATTCGCCCAGCCGTTGAGGCAGAGCTGGAGAATCCGGAGAAGGCGGGCGTGTTGTCTAAGGTCGACTGGAGCGAGTGGGCGACACCCATCATTCCTGTCATGAAGAAAACGTTAAGCAATAAGTCCGGGGAGCCAAGCAAGATTCGCATCTGTGGGGATTTCAAGGTGACGGTGAACCCAGTACTTCACACAGTACAATATCCTCTTCCAAGGATAGAAGACATCTTCGCCTCACTGTCTGGAGGGAAGCGTTTTACAAAAATTGACCTAGCACAAGCATATTTGCAGATGGAGGTTGAGGAGTCCTCTAGGAAGTATCTCACGATAAACACTCACAAAGGTCTTTACCAGTATCATCGATTGGAATTCGGAGTAGCATCGGCTCCGGCGATATGGCAAAGAGCGATGGAACAAGTTCTGCAAGGGATTCCGGGGACTCAGTGTTATTGGACGACATCTTTGTAACAGGTGAAGATGACAGTGAACACCTTAACAACCTAGAACAGGTGCTCACTAGACTACGGGAACATGGGCTGCGAGCCAACTGCCCCAAGTGCGAATTTTTTAAGAAACAGATATCATATTGTGGCCACGTGATTGATGAAGAGGGGTTACATAAGTCCCCTGACAAAATTGAAGCGGTTGTTAAGACCCCAGCGCCTGAAAATGTGTCGCAACTGAGGTCATTCCTCGGATTGGTGAATTACTATCATAAGTTTTTGCCGAATTTGTTGACAATTCTGAACCCACTGAACGCCCTGCTATGAACGGGGGTAGCATGGAAATGGAGCGATGATTGTAAGCGTGCTTTTCAGAAGAGTAAGGACTTAATCACTTCAAGGGAAGTATTGACTCACTACAACCCAGCACTGCCAATCAGGCTGGCGTGTGATGCGTCTCCCTACGGCATTGGGGCGGTACTGTCACATAAATTCCTTGATGGTTTAGAGAGGCCGATAGCTTTTGCGTCATGCTTGTTAACTTCTGCCGAGCGTAGCTACGCCCAGATTGACAGAGAGGCCCTCAGCCTAGTGTGGGGGGTGAAGAAGTTCAATCACTACCTGCACGGTCAAAAATTTACTCTACTAACTGATCATCAACCTCTTGTCTCCATTTTCAACCCTCAGAAGGGCGTACCGATAATGACAGCACAACGGCTGCAGAGATGGTCCCTTTTCCTAGGGGCACACCAATATGACATTGAGTACAAAGGAACTAAACAGCATGGAAATGCTGATGGATTGTCACGTCTACCGTTGCCGACGGTGGAAGAAGAAGACCTTGCAGTGGATCCAATGGAGTTATTCCACTCGACCATAGTCGAATGTCTCCCTGTGACGAATGCAAACATAGAAAAGGAAACACGGAATGACCCGACACTCTCCTGGGTCTATGATTTAACGGTGAAGGGATGGCCAGCACATGGCGAACCACTGCTGCCAGCATTCTCGCCGAGAAGAGAACAGCTGTCAGTGTGCAGAGGAACCTTGATGTGTGGATCCAGAGTAGTAATTCCACCTAAGTTGACGGATAGAGTGCTCAATGAGCTTCATGAGGGTCATCTGGGTGGGGTAAAAATGAAGAGCTTAGCTAGAGCGTTTGTGTGGTGGCCGGGAATCGGTAGAGAAATCGAAGAGAGGGGGTGCACGGTGGCATAGTGGTTAGCACTGTTGCCTCACAGCGCCAGGGACCCGGGTTCAAATCTGGCCTCGGGCGACTGTCTGTGTGGAGTTTGCACATTCTCCCTGTGTCTGCATGGGTTTCCTCCGGGTGCTCCGGTTTCCTCCCACAGTCCAAAGATGTGCAGGTTAGGTTGATTTGGCTATGATAAATTGACCCTTAGTGTTAGGGGATTAAATACGTGGGGTTACGGGGATAGGGCGGGATATGTGTCGGTGCAGGCTCGATGGGCCAAAATGGCCTCTATCTGCACTGTAGATTCTGTGATTCTGTGATGACCAAGAGCTGTGCAAGATGCCAGAAGGTCCAAAACGCCCCACCACAAGCTCCTCTGCATCCATGGGAGTGGCCCTCATCTCCATGGCAAAGGGTGCACATTGATTTTGCTGGTCCCTTCATGGACTCGATGTTTTTAATTGCGGTGGATGCACATTCAAAGTGGCCAGAGGTAGTAAAAATGTCCTCAACCACCACGGAAAAAACTATCACAGTTTTACGAACCATATTCACCAGGAATAGGCTGCCTGAACAGATTTGCTCTGACAATGGACCACAGTTTGTGTCTGAAGAGTTCCGGAGGTTCTTAAAGAACAATGGTGTTAAGCATTACACATCTGCCCCATATCATCCAGCCACTAATGGATTGGCCGAGAGGTTTGTCCAAACATTCAAGAAGGCTATCAAGGCAATGTGTAATGAAGATATACCCCTACAACACAAGGTGGACAACTTCTTGTTTGCCTACCGGAATGCGACACATGCGGTTACCAACCAAACTCCAGCCATGATGTTCTTCAATCGAAGACTACGATGCTGCTTGGATTTGGTTAAGCCAAACGTCCGAAGAGATGTGGAGAACAGGCAGTTTCAGAATATGAATGAAAGGCCGACCAGGAGTTTTAAGATAGGTCAACCAGTTTTGGCCCAGGACTACCGCACTGAAAAATGGCAGCCAGGAACGATTTGTACACGACAAGGACCTCTCATGTATACCGTGGACGTTGGGGAGAGCATTGTAAGACGCCATGCTGACCAGATTCTAGAGTCACTGGAAAACGTCAACTCCACACCACGATCTGATACACCTGGTAATGAAATCGACGTTGCAATTGCAGCTACCGCAGAACCGGTAATATTGGAAGCAGATGAACCAAACAACGACATTGATCCCGACTCAACATTGCCAGAAGAACCTGATACCCCAAAGAGGCGTTATCCAGACAGAATCAGGAAGCCCCCTCAAAGACTGAACTTATAATTGCTTAAACTTAACCAATGTATCTAGCAACAGTAATTGTGATTGTAATTAGTTATCATTTAGTTGTTAAATGAATGTTATGTACTGTTTATCTAAAAGGGAAGGAATTGTTGTGTATGTACCTTTAAGAGAATAACTCGTCTCAGAATGCAGTACCGGCAGTGACCACCCTTGTATAAAAGGCGCTAGTGAGCCTCTGTGTTTTTAGTTTCACTATGGACTTCCACCAGTAAAGACTTATTTTGTTCACTCCTGCTGTCTGTGTCTCAATTATTCACGGATGTAACAATTCTCATTATGAACACAGCTAGCTTTTGCTAGACACTTTTATTGAGCACATGTGGACTAGCTACAGTATCTGTAGAGGCATCCATCTTGACTGTTGCCTTGTGGGTAGCCTAGTGCCTCATGGGTAATGTTGTCTTAATATACATACAGCTGGGTAGTGTAGTCTTATACATACAGCTCTACACAGCTCTACGGTTCCACCTAGTGTCCACTATAGAATGACATGTTATTGATCATTACACCAGAGAGTGGTGAACCTGTGGAATTCTCTACCACAGAAGGCAGTTGAGGCCAATTCATTAAATATATTCAAGAAGGAGTTAGATATATTTCTTAAGGCTAAAGGGATCAAGGGATATGGGGAGAAAGCAGGGACAGGGTACTGAATTTGGATGATCAGCCATGATCTCATTAAATGGCAGAGCAGGCTCAAGGGGCTGAATGGCCTACTCCTGCTCCTATCTTCTATGTTTCTATGTTTCTATGTTATGCAGCAGCAGAATGATGATATTGAACAGTCTATTGGCACCCTAGGTAAACATGAATGATGGGCAGTGGTATAGAGCATCCCTGGGCAAGAACAGCCTCTGCACTGCTACTGGTAGCACAGCTATTCGGGCCCATTGCCCTCACAGTAATGGTCTGCGTGATTGTGATTTTTTAAAACCCTGAATCAAGTTAAGATCAGAGAGGATACGATATAAATATGAGCTCTGACCGGGAAATAAATTTACAAGGCCACAAAAAGGAGGTTCTTTTTAGCCTCGAAGTGGGGAATGTACGAATATAGATATTGTTTTCACATTATTCTAATACAGAACAAAGACAGCATCTCTCATCTAGATAGAATTAATTTAAACTGAGTGCTCACAAATTCCTAACTTTTCCCTTCAATCACACTGATGACATTGGAGACAGACATTGTACTGTAAGGATTGGCTCATATAGATTATTAAATAAATAAACTGGTTAATATTAATATAATATCGAGCCAAAAGAGTTGTAAGGTTGAAAAATAAGCATTTAAAACACAGGCTTTTGTTCAGAGCACGGTGGGGGTGGAGGTGTCAGAGAAGGAAATTACTGCAGTTTAAATAAGGCAATCGATTCCTTTTACTATAGAGCATAACTTCAAAGGTTTGTTTGGGAAAAGCCCGGATAGGAGGTAACGCTATGGTATGACAAGACACGAGGCCCCTCATAATTGTCCAGCAATCTGTTCGATGATCCAAGGGTCAGAAAACACCCAATAGAGTTTGAATCCAGCAGGAAGCCAGACAATGACAGAAAATGGTATAAAGAGAGACAGAATTTTTCCACTCAGTCCGAACTCTTTGACTACATTCAAGACCAGGTAATGTGAACTGGCTTGGAGAAGCCAAGTGCACGATTTCCTGCTCAAAGTTCCCTACATGGATGGTTTTAGACATTGGGCTAAATGTATGCTTATTATTATGAGGAATAAGGAATAGGCAGAAACGTTAAACAAATATTTTGTATCTGTCTTCACAGTAGAAGACACAAAAAGCATACCAAAAATGGTGGGGAACCAAGGGTCTTATGAGGGTGAGGAACTTAACGTAATTAATATAAATAGAGAAAAAGTACTAGAGAAACTAATGGGACTAAAACCCGACCAATCCCCTGCACCTGAAGGCCTACATTCTAGGGTTCTAAAAGACATGGCTGAAGAGATAGCGGATGCATTGGTTTTGATCTTCCAAAATTCCCTAGATTCTGGAGAGGTCCCAGCAGCTTGGAAGGTCGCAAATGTAACACCGCTATTCCAAGAGGGAGGAAAGAGAAAACAGGGAACTACAGGCCAGTTAGCCTGACATCAGTCGTCGGGAAAATGCTGGAATCCATTGTTAAGGAAGTGGTATCAAGTCACTTAGAAAATCATAACCTGGTTAGGCAGAGTCAACATGGCTTTATAAAAGGGAAATCATGTTTGACAAAATTATTAGAGTTTTTTGAGGATGTAACTAGCAGGGTAAATAAAGGGGAACCAGTGGATGTCGTATATTTGGATTTCCAAAAGGCGTTCGATAAGGTGCCACGTAAAAGATTATTACACAAGATTTCTTCTTCTTAGGCAGTCCCTCGGAACCGAGGATGACTTGCTTCCACATTAAAAATGAGTTCTCAGGTGAAAGATGAGTCCAATGCCGAACCTACAGTCTCTGCCACAGGTGGGGCAGACGGTGGTTGAAAGGGCGGGTGGGTGGGGTACTTGTGTTGACGTGCGCTCCTTGCGCTGCCTGCGCTTGGATTCCGTTTGCTCCCGGCAAAGAGACTCGAGGTGTTCGGCGCCTTCCCGGATACTTCTCCTCCACTTTGTGCGGTCTTGGGCCAGGGATTAGAGCTCATGGGATTGGGGGTAAAATAGTAGCATGGATAGAGGATTAGTTAACGGACAGAAAACAGAGAGTAGGGATAAACGGATCTTTTTCAGGTTGGCAGGCTATAACTCGTGGGGTGCCGCAAGGATCAGTTTTGGGGCCTCAGCTATTTACAATCTATATTAATGACCTAGATGAAGGGACCGAGTGTAATGTATCCAAGTTTGCTGATGATACAAAGCTAGGTGGGACAGTAAGCTGTGAGGAGAACACACAGAGTCTGCAATGGGATATAGATAGACTCAGTGAGTGGGCAGTAAGGTGGCAGATGGAGTATAATGTAGGGAAATGTGAGGTTATTCACTTTGGTAGGAAGAATAGAAAAAAAGAATATTTTTTAAATGGTGAGAAACTTTTAAATGTTGGCGTTCAGAGGATTTGGGTGTCCTCGTGCAAGAAACACAGAAAGCTAGCATGCAGGTACAGCAAGCAATAAGGAAGGCAAATGGCATGTTGTACAGGGCCTTGGTGAGACCACACCTGGGGTACTGTGCACAGTTCTGGTCTGCTTATCTAAGGAAGGATATACTTGCCTTGGAGGCGGTGCAATGAAGGTTGACTAGATTGATTCCTGGGATGAGAGGGCTGTCCTATGATGAGAGATTGTGTAGAATGGGCCGATACTCTCTGGAGTTTAGAAGAATGAGAGGTGATCTCATTGAAACATACAAGATTCTGAAGGGGATTGACAGGGTAGATGCTGAGAGGTTGTTTCCCCTTGGCTGGAGTGTCTAGAACTAGGGGGCATAATCTCAGGATAAGGGGTCGGCCGTTTAAGACTAAGATGAGGAGGAATTTCTTCACTCGGAGGGTTGTGAATCTTTGGAATTCTCTGCCCCAGAGGGCTGTGAATGGTGAGTATTTGAGTATATTCAAGGCTGAGATAGATAGATTTTTGGACTCATGGGGAATCGAGGGACATGGAGAGCGGGCGGGAAAGTGGAGTTGAGGTCGATGATCAGCCATGATCTTATTGAATGGTGGAGCAGGCTCGAGGGGCCGTATGGCCTACTCCTGCACTTACTTCTTATGTTTTTATGTACTATTCTGTTTGAAGTTAGTTGTCTGACATATTACTGTCTCTAGCTTTACGAAACTGTTAAAAGGATGAGGAAAGAATTAGCCAACAGGTCCCACAACATGTAAAACCACCGCTACAAAACAACAATACCTGAAATGTCAGACGGAACCAGCAGCAACAACTAGGACAGGACTCAGACAATTCCAGTCAACCCTGCAAAGTCATCATCAACAGCGGGGGATGAGGGTCCAAATTAGAATAGTTCTTCCACAGACTAGTTGAGCAATAGCCTGACACAGAGTCCCATCAACCAGATAGCCAGACTCCTCCATCACCATCCCTGGGTATGTCCTGCCCCACTGATAAAATACACCCACCAGAGGTGGGGGCAGAACGGTGTAACATCGGCTGGATGTGGTCCTCAACATTGACTCCAGACCCCATGAATTCTTGTGGCTTCAGGTCACAAAAGGCCAAGAAAAACTTCAACTGATCACCACCAACTGCCCCTCAACTAATGAATCAGGACTCTATGTTGGAGGAAGCATGGAGGGAAGCAAGGACACAGAATGTACCCTGGGCAGGGCTCTTTAAGGTAACACCACTGACCGAGCTAACTGAGTCCTGAAGGACATAACTGCCAGACCGGGCCTGTGTCAGGTGGTGGGAAAACCAACACGAGGGAATAACCTACTCGAGCTCATCCTGAAAAACCTACCTGTTGCAGACACATCTGTTCATGATCATTGGAATTAAGACCATGCAGTCTTTGTGAAGGCAAAGTCACATCTTCACACTGGGCAATTCCTCCCGGTGGAACAGATGAAGGACAAATCTCAGAAACAAGAACTAGTTGTCCATGAGGCCCCCAGCAGCACCAGAATTGTAGATCACCTCATGGTCCACCACATCCTTCAGCTCCAACAAGCTAAAGACCAACCCTAGTTAACAGGGAGTGTAGAAGGACATTCCAAGAACAGCACCAGGCACCAGGCAAATGTCTAAACGATGGACCAACCAAGTGAAACTATAACACAGGACTACCTGCATCCAAAGCATAAAAAGTGACCGGCTATAGACAGACAAAGCAACTGCACCACCATCACCAAATACTACGCCAACCTGAGAGTCACCATCAAACAGAAGCTTAAGTGGACCAGCCACACCAACAACATGGCTACAAGAGACAGGCAGGAGCTTGCTACTCTGATCAGCAGCTCACTTCCTCACCACCCCCTGAAAAGCTTTCCACCATCTATCGGGCTGAAGTCAAGAGTGTGATGGAATACTCACCACTCGCCCGTATGGGTTCACTGAATCAACACTCAAGAAACTCATCATCATCCAGGACCAAGCAGTCAGCTTGACAGGGGCCCCTGCCAGTGAACAGAATATCCACCCTCTTCACCAGTGAATTGTGGTTGCAGTATATCCTGTCTACAGGATGCACTGCAGCAACCTGGCAAGTTGCATTGAGCAGCACCTCAAAATCACCTCAAATAACCTTAAAATCAGAGCCAGGCCACTCAGGAGAGAAGTTAGGAAACACTTCTTCACACAAAGGGTGATAGAAGTGTGGAACTCTCTTCCATAAAAAGCAGTAGATGCTAGCTCAATTAACAATTTTAATCTGAGATCGATAGATTTTTGCTAGCCAAGGATATTAAGAGTTATGGAGCCAAGGCGGGTAAATGGAGTTCAGATAAGAGCACCCGTCATCTTATTGAATGGTGGAACAGTCTCCAGGGGCTGAATGGCCTCCTCCTGTTCCTATGTTCCTGAAGCAGCAGTTGAGACCTGGATATCGAGGCAGTTCAGGTCAGGTGGGACACACTTCAGGTGCGGGCCATCTGGTTTCTACCCAGGTGGGAGCAGGAGGAAAATCAGCTCATACATACTTGAAAAGTTGAGGTATCGCAATCCAAAGATGAATTTCAAACTCTTTATTGAAACCTGATGTGCTCCCTATGCCCCAGTCTAAGACATGTATTTATACCAAGAACAAAAGTGGACCGAGCAATGACCTCTCGGGGACACCACTTCCAATCTACCCCAATCGGAGCAACATCCATTTGTTTCCCGTCTGTCAACTAACTTTCTATCCAAGCTACAGAAAATGCTGGAAATACTCAGCAGGTCAGGCAGCACCTGTGGAGAGAGAAACAGAGTTAACGTTTCTGGTCGATGACCTTTCATCAGAACTGAAAGAAGTTGGAAACAGTTTATAAGCCAATGGAAAAGGGGAAAAGTGGGTGGAGAGAAAAAACAAAAGGGAAGGTCTGTGATAGGGTGGAGGGCAGGAGAGATTAAATGACAAAAGGGATGATGGTGCAAGGCAAAAGAGGGTGGTAATGGGACAAGTAAAGGAACAAGAGATGGGTCGAGAGGAGCTGTAAATGGGAACAGCAGAACCATTACCAGCAGCTGCTGTCCGAGAAAAAGGGAGCGGTGGTTCTGACCTGAAATTGTTAAACTCGATGTCGAGTCCGGAAGACTGTAAAGCTCCTCATCGAAAGACGAGATGCTGTTCCTCGAGCTTGCGACGAGCTTCATTGGAACAGTGTCGGAGGCCGAGGACAGAGAGGTCAGAGCGGGAGTGGGACGGAGAATTCAAAGGACAAGCGAGCGGAAGCTCGGGGTCGGGCTGGCGGACTGAAGGGAGGTGTCCGGCGGAGCGAGCGCCCAATCTGGGGGTTGGGTCTCCCCGATGTGGGGAGGGGATTGTAACCCCATTGCCCTCACATTCAATCTGCTTGTGCCACCGGGCGGGGGATGTTGGAGAGAGGCTGCGGCCGTGTCTCAGGGCCCTGGGGACAGGGATGGAGCCAGGCGGGGACAGCGCTCTCCCAGCACCGGCTGCTCCAGGCTGCCCAGGAGCAGTGAGCCGGGCTCTTTACCCCCGGGGCGCACAGCCGCTGCTCAAACCGGCCGGCCCCGCACACCCGCGCGCTCTTTCAAACCTTCTGTGATGTCAGACGCTCGGGCCACTGTTTTCTCTCTTGCCCCGCCCGGTTACGTCACTCCAGGATTTTTTCGGACGCATGAGCCTTCTCGCCACTCCCCTCCTCCAATGTCAACACCCATGCTCATTTCTAGCAGGAGTCATGGGATAGTGATCAGGAGAACCCGGTCTGATTTTCCCCTTCCTTCCCTGAGGGCACTGACACAACTTGGGGCACCACTGCCGCTGCCTGATCTGAGAATCTCGACATGGAACCTGGGATCATCCTGGTCTGTGTGGCTCAGTGCAACAGTGAACAGCGCCTCTGCCAACTGGGACATTGATAGTGTCTTGTCTATTGCACACATCCGCTTCACTTCATAATGTTACACCCTAACTATGGGATGAGAAGACCCCTCTCCTAACCGCTCCTACTGCCCCCTCCACCCACTGCACACACATATTACAAAGCTCCACTGGCAGGGAAGAGTGAATATACAGTCACCAGTGGCACATTCCCAATCAAACACAAGAAGGGGCAGAGGGAGCAATGAAAGGTGAGCAGGGTAACGGAGACAAAGGGAGGTCACGTCACGGAGAGGAGCAGAACATCCTCGCGGTGGACATTCCTGGAGAAATGGCAGTGAATTAAACAATACCAACAAACAGCAAAATCTGAGGGTGTTCTGACAAAGGTATAATGTATGTACCTTTAAGAGAGGAACTATCTTTTACAGCCCCTGTATACTGCAGTACCAGTAGTGACCACACCTGTATATAACCCTGTGTAGTAATTTGTACAGTTAGTTCCAGCATACCCTCTGTTCAGTAAACACCTGTTATTACCGTTCTCCTGCAGTCCGTGTGTTATTTATACGCGGACATAACAGTGGCGACGAGCAGGTTCGAACTCACCTGCAGTTCTGCATCACCTCACGGGGATTCATCCCTGAAAAGCAGCATCTTGGAGGTCGAAGCCAGAGCAACGGGCATCGACCGCGGGCAACCGCCCAGAGATCCATCGGAGTTCAGAAAATCGCAGGGGAGACTGTTGAGAGCTGGGCTTGGTTCTCCAGTCAAGGTGTTCCAGCAAATCGGGCTGGTAGCAGGTAGTGCGCTGACCTTTCCTGGACTGCGGCGGGCTAGAGCTCGACCGAGCGGCTCTGCAAGAGGGCCGGGCAGCGTCGTTGGGAAGAAAAAGAGAGAGAGAGGGTGGAGCGCACAGGGCGCGGCCGGTGCTCAGGAGCCGGGCAGCGTTTTAAGAAAAAAAAAGGGGAAGGAAAAGAGACGCGCAGTGGACAGCGTTGAAGAAAGAATAAAACAAAAATTAAATTAATAAGAGGGAGACGCGCAGAAAGCCGCGAGGCGCCGCCATTTGCCACGAGGACCGCCGAGAGCGGCGTTGGCAGCAGCGCAAGGGAAGCGCACGAAATCCACAGGGCGACGCCATTACCATATCAAACGCTAGGAGCAGCATTGGCAGCAGCGGGGGAAGAAGGAAAAGTGCGGGAGGCGCCATTTTAACCCATTGGAGCAGAAGGAAAAGCGCGGGAGGCGCCATTTTAAACCACCCAAGATGCCGAAGAGTGGCAGTATCACTGCTTTCGACAACGAAATAGAAGACTGGACAAATTATGTTGAGAGGATTGAAGTGTATTGCAAGGCAAATGAGGTGGCCGATGAAAAGAAGGCGTCGGTATTATTGAATTTGATGGGCGCGAGAAAGTACGGCCTATTGCGGAATTTAATTACCCCAGCTAAACCAATGGAGAAAAGCTTTGAAGAGATTGTCAATATCTTACATGAACATCTAAACCCTACACCGCTGCTGATAGCAGAAAGATTCAAGTTCCATAAAAGAAACCAGCACAAAGATGAAAGTAATGCTGACTATCTTAGGGAACTATGCAAGTTATCGAAACACTGCCAGTTTGGAGCAGGACTGGCAGATACCTTAAGGGATAAGTTTGTCTGCGGGCTCCAGAGTGAAGGAACCCAGAAATGACTACTTTCGGAAAAGGACCTTACGCTAGAAAAGGCTTTCAGCGTTGCAGTATCCTACGAAGCAGCAGCACGGGGAGTTGCAGAAATACAACAGAAACCGTAAGAATATAGCACCAATGAAATGGCATATGGAGCAGAAAAGTGCTATCGCTGCGGCAGAACAACCCATGACCAGAAGGATTGCTGGTTTAAGGACAAAGTGTGCAGACAATGTGGAAAAGTAGGACACATAGCACGAGTCTGCAGGTCGGGAAAGAAAACCAACACTAAAAGAACTACTAAGGTAAAGTACAAGAAAGTACAAAAGATGACGGACAGTAGTTCAGAAGATCAGAAGAGTGATAATGACTCCGGGAGCAGGAGACTAAGTTGTCTAAAGTTACACAATGTGATCGCAAAGGAGGATCACCGAACCATTTGGGTCACCCTCATGATAGCAGGGTCCCAAGTAAAGATGGAATTGGACACAGGATCAGCCCTAACAGTCATGAATCGATGAGACTACGAGCGGCTATTTTCACACATACCCTTGAGGGACACATCAATTGTCTTGAAGACATATACGGGACAAAAAGTCTACCCAAAAGGGAAAATAAGGGTGCCCGTTAAATACAACGGCAAGGAAACACAGAAACTGTATCTATATATACTACAAGATGGAGGACCACCATTATTGGGACGTGAATGGATCGGAAAATACAATTGGATTGGCATTCCATTCAGGCGCTGACTGTGGCTGACAAAAAGGATGATGACGTCACACCTGGGCGACTGTCAAAAATCCTAACTGACGCGAAAGCAGTGTTCCAGCAAGGACTTGGAACACTAAAAGGCGTAACTGCAACGATAAAGATTGAAGATAACGCAAACCCAAAATTTTTTAAGGCCAGACCGGTACCGTATGCGATCCGCCCAGCCGTCGAAGCAGAGCTGGAGAGTCTGGAGTGTTCGGGTGTGCTGTCCAAGGTGGACTGGAGCGAGTGGGCCACACCCATCGTTCCTGTAATGAAGAAATCATTGCGCAGCACGCCTGGGTAGTTGAAGAAGGTTCGCATCCATGGGGACTTTAAGGTAACTGTGAACCCAGTCCTTCACACAGTACAATATCCACTTCTGCGGATAGAAGAAATTTTCGCCTCACTATCTGGAGGGAAACACTTTACGAAGATTGATCTGGCCCAAGCGTATCTGCAAATGGAGGTAGAAGAAGCATCTAGAAAATACCTCACGATAAACACTCACAAAGGTCTTTACCAGTACAACCAACCGGTATTCGGGGTAGCATCAGCTCCGGCTATCTGGCAGAGGGCGATGGAACAAGTCCTGCAAGGGATCCCGGGGACCCAGTGTTATTTGGACGACATCCTGGTTACGGGCGAAAATGACAGTGAACACCTTGCCAACCTGGAGCAGGTGCTCACTAGATTACAAGAATATGGGCTCCGTGCCAACCGCCCCAAATGCGAGTTTTTCAGGAAACAAATCTCGTATTGTGGCCACGTGATTGATGAAGAGGGGTTACATAAGTCCCCAGACAAGATTGAGGCAGTAGTCAAGGCTCCAGCACAGGAAAATGTGTCGCAACTGAGGTCGTTCCTCGGGTTGGTGACCTACTACCATAAGTTCTTGCCAAATTTGTCTACAATTCTGCACCACTGAACGCCCTGCTGCAAACTGGAGTAGCATGGAAATGGAGTGATGAGTGTAAGCGTGCCTTTCAGAAATGTAAAAGCCTAATCGCTTCAAAAGAAGTATTGGCCCACTACAATCCAACACTACCAATTCGGTTGGCATGTGATGCATCACCCTACGGCATTGGAGCGGTGCTGTCGCACAAATTGCTTGATGGTTCAGAGAGGCCAATAGCCTTTGCGTCACGCTCGTTAACCTCAGCCGAGCGTAACTACGCCCAGATTGACAGGGAGGCCCTCAGCCTGGTGTGGGGGGGTGAAGAAGTTCAATCACTATCTGCACGGGCAGAAATTCACCTTACTGACTGATCACCAGCCTCTTGTCTCCATCTTTAACCCAAAGAAGGGCATTCCGGTAATGACGGCGCAACGGCTGCAAAGATGGTCCCTCTTTCTAGGGGTACATCAATACGAAATAAAGTATAAGGGCACGAAACAGCATGGAAACGCTGATGGGCTGTCACGCCTGCCGCTGCCTACGGTGGAGGAAGCACCTGCAGTGGATCCTGTGGAGATATTCCACTCGACCATAGTCGAATGTCTACCTGTTACAAATACAAGTATGGAGAAAGAAACCCGAAATGACCCGACACTCTCTCAGGTCTATGATTTGACGGTGAAGGGATGGCCAGCACATGGCGACTCACTGTTGCCAGCATTCTCACCAAGGAGAGAACAGCTGTCAGTGTGCCGGGGGACCTTGATGTGTGGATCCCGAGTGGTAATTCCACCCAAGTTGAGAGATAGAGTGCTCAATGAGCTTCATGAGGGTCATCTGGGAGGGGTAAAAATGAAGAGCCTAGCCAGGGCGTTTGTGTGGTGGCCGGGGATCGATAAAGAAATCGAGGAAATGACCAAGAGCTGTACAGGATGCCAAAAGGTCCAAAACGTTCCACCACAGGCCCCTCGACACCCATGGGAGTGGCCCTCATCTCCATGGCAACGGGTACATATTGATTTTGCTGGTCCATTCATGGACTCAATGTTCTTAATAGCCGTGGATGCACACTCGAAATGGCCAGAGGTCATCAAAATGTCCTCCACCACCACAGAGAAAACTATTGCAGTCCTACGGACCATCTTCGCCAGGAATGGCTTGCCAGAACAGATTTGCTCCGACAATGGACCGCAGTTTGTGTCCGAGGAATTCCGGAGGTTTTTGAGGAATAATGGGGTAAAGCATTACACATCCGCCCCGTATCATCCAGCCACAAATGGGTTGGCTGAGAGGTTTGTTCAAACCTTTAAGAAAGTAATAAAGGCGATGTACAACGACAACATTCCACTGCAACACAAGGTGGATAATTTCCTGTTAGCCTACCGGAATGCGACACATGCAGTCACCAACCGAGCTCCAGCCATGATGTTCTTTAACCGAAGGTTAAGATGTCGCCTGGATTTGCTCAAACCAAACATAAGATGAGATGTTGAGAATAAGCAATTCCAGCACATCAATGAGAAGCCAACAAGGAGCTTCAAAATAGGGCAACCAGTCTTGGCCCGCGACTACCGAGCAGAAAAATGGCAGCCAGGAATGATATGCACACGGCAGGGACAACTAACGTACACAGTGGACGTTGGAGAGAGCATCGTGAGACGCCATGCTGACCAGATTCTAGAGTCACAGGAACAAGTCAACCCCATGCCACGATCATACGTACCTGGTGATGAGGCCGAAGTACAGATTGCATCTACCTCAGAAACAGTGGTATTGGAAGCTGATGAACGAACCAATGAGAATGGGCCAGAATCGCCTCCGCCGCAAGAACAAGATACTCGGGAAAGACGCTATCCAGACAGGATCAGGAAGCCTCCTCAAAGACTGAATTTATAAATGATTATTTTCAGCTGATGTATATTGCACAAAATTGTAATTAGTTATTATTTAATTGTTAAATGAATGTTATGTACTGTTTATCTAAAAGGGGAGGAATTGTAATGTATGTACCTTTGAGAGGAACTATCTTTTACAGCCCCTGTATACTGCAGTACCAGTAGTGACCACACCTGTATATAACCCTGTGTAGTAATTTGTACAGTTAGTTCCAGCATACTCTCTGTTTAGTAAACACCTGTTATTACCGTTCTCCTGCAGCCCGTGTGTTATTTATACGCGGACATAACAAAAGGCTCCACTGCTCCGACATCGAGCTGTCTGCTCTGTCCAGAGTTGCTGCCTGACCTGCTGTGTGTTTCCAGCACTTCCTGCTGCTGTTTGTGATCTGTCCTTGTTGCTTTGTCTGCTGATGCCTCCTGTCTGATAAGAATACGGAAAAACATCTCAAGAGATTGTTGACCAAAATATTTATCCGGAGTTCTTGCTAGACAGGAGTGATCTCTCAGCGTGTATTTAGTATCTGCTGGGCACGTTCTCTGCACTGTGTGAAAGCAAAGCGTCAGAGCAAATACCTGGAACAATTCTGCCATCTGCTGGTAGCACTGAGAAGTGGTTCATTTATTCTACCCCATTCATGGTGGGTTTGTTAAAAGCAATTCTCATTTTGAATAAACTTTGATTTATCACGGAATCATGCAGCACAGAAGCAGGCCATTCAGGCAATATTACGGAGGTGGAAGTACGCAGTCTTGGTGATGGAGTGGATGTGTGGTCGGAAGCTCATTTCGGGATCAAATACGACCCCGAGGTTGCGAACGGTCTGTTTCAGCCTCAGACAGAAAGGGCTGGAGTCAGTGGCTCGGGAACGGAGTTCGTGGTGGTGAGCGAAGACAGTGGCTTCGGTCTTCTCAATATTAACTTGAGGAAATTCTGCTCATCCAGTACTGGATGTCAGACAAACAGTGTGACAAATCAGAGACAGTGGAGGGGTCAAGAAGGTGGTGGTGAGGTAGAGCTGGGAGTCGTCAGCGTACATGTGTGTAATGTATGTACCTTTAAGGGAGGAACTATCTTTTACAGCCCCTGTATACTGCAGTACCAGCAGTGACCACACCTGTATATAACACTGAGTAGTAATCTGTACAGTTAGTTCCAGTGAACCCTAAGTTCTGTAAACACCTGTTGCACCGTTCTCCTGCAGTCCGTGTCTTATTTATACACGGACACAACAATGTGGAACCTGACATTGTGTTTTCGGATGATGTCCCCGAGGGGCAGCATGTAGATGAGCAATAGGAGGAGGCCTAGAATAGGACCTTGGGGGACACCAGGAAGAGAATCCATTGCAAGTGATTCTCTGGGTATGACTCAACAGATAAGAATGGAACCAGGCAACAGGAACTGATAACGCCTGTTAGCCAAATGATGTACTGTGTCCCTAAATATAATCTGAGTTCAGGCCTGTTGAATCAGACACGACTACATATATGTAGATTAAAATCAATTGAAGCTTTATTTGCGAGAGACTTGAAACATACCAGCAAAGCAGCAACATGTCACAGCAGATAAAGGACATCGTACAACGTTCCCGCCATAAGACAGCCTCACCTAACAGGGCACAGTGATCACAATGATTGTCTCTGTCCTGGGAACTACGCCAACCAAGGCTTCTTCTGTGGAGGATTCACCGTAGCTCTCCTCCTCAGTGCAGGCTCTCTATTTTTATACCCTCTCTTATCATTGTCCTGTGATTGTCAGCGTGTCTCAGCAGCTGCGTTCCCTGGTCCTTCCCACTCTTTGATTATCAGAAAGTGTCAACACAGATGTTTCTCTTCCTGCAGGACTTAGCACCCAAGTCCTTGTAGCTCCTGTCAATGGGTAACAGCGCCTTCTCATCCCCCCCATTCTTTCGTGTAGCTGCTCAGTCCGTCCTCACTGGGATCCTGGTCGCCCCCAAGCTTGATTCTGAATTGTGTCTCTTTAGGCACTGGTTTTTCTGTCCCTGGCACCCTTTCTACATTCCCATGCTGGCTTTACCTTGACCAACTAACATTCATGTGTCCCTCCTGTGTCAAGTCAATAAACAGCAAGTAATTCCCCTGGACACACAATGCTAACATTGATTATATGTTCTAAGACACCATGGTTTGGAGATTATATTATCATACGTGACAGACTAAAGCTGAGAATTGACACCACTCATTGACATTCAGAGAATCTTACAGCACAGAAGGAGGCCATTCGGCCCATCGAGCCTCTTTGAAAGAGCTATCCAATCAGTCCCACTCCCCACTCTTTCCCCATAGCCCTGCAAATTCCTCCCCTTCAAGTATTTATCCAATTCCCTTTTGAAAGTTACTATTGAATCTGCTTCCACCCCGCTTTCAGGCAGTGCATTCCAGATCATAACAACTCGCTGCATCAAATATCTCCTCATCTCCCCTCTGCTTCATTACTACACTAACAAACTTCAGGAATTCACTTCAGCTTAGCTGTAGGAATCCCTGATTAACCCTTTCCATCCCCGGTCTGTTACATTCATCTGATGTTAACTGGAGTCTGATCACCTATCAGACTGGCGCGGTCACTCTGTCAGACGGGAATGTTTGTAAGGAACTTTGTTATAGATCCCAAACTCTTACATTACACACTCATCACAGGAATCACACACATGTTGTAAATAGAGAGATGCTTTAAATGACCAACAAGTAAACCCATGATCAGATTGCATCGCAAGTATTTCTACAAAGTATCGGATCTATATTGCAGTGACCTTACATCACATGTCAAACACAGTCAGTGAAGCTGAGGGACCTCACATAAAGATCACCTCCAGAGATATAGAGCAGAGCACTAAATACATGTAGAGAAATACATTCAGGACCACAGGGAATGGAATAATTATACAGACCCGATACGCCATCAATTCAGCAGTTTCCAACATCTTACACAGGACTTTATTCTTAAAGCAATGTGTTAGCGTGTGTGAGCTGATTCTATCACTATGGTTCAATTCATTGTTTACTGATACTCATACAATTTACTATTATAAACAGAAGCTGGGATCCTAAAATTAAACTGTTTTCTCAATCGCTGAGGCACTGGACAATGGCAAAGTGCAGATATTCAGATTATTGTAGTTATTTATTAAAGTGGGTGGGATTTTCCCTGACTCTGTGGGTATTTATCGGTGATTATTGGTGTTATCGGGGGGATTTTCCCAGACCCTGCGGGTATTTATCGGTGATTATTGGTGTTATCGGGAGGGATTTTCCCAGACCCTGCGGGTATTTATCGGTGATTATTGGTGTTATCAGTGTGGGATTTTCCCAGACCCTGCGGGTATTTATCGGTAATTATTGGTGTTATCGGGGATTGATTTTCCCAGACCCTGCGGGTATTTATCGGTGATTATTGGTGTTATCGGGTGGGATTTTCCCAGACCCTGCGGGTATTTGTCGGGGATTATTGGTGTTATCGGGGGGATTTTCCCAGACCCTGCGGGTATTTATCGGTGATTATTGGTGTTATCGGGAGGGATTTTCCCAGACCCTGCGGGTATTTATCGGTGATTATTGGTGTTATCGGTGTGGGATTTTCCCAGACCCTGCGGGTATTTATCGGGGATTATTGGTGTTATCGGGAGGGATTTTCCCAGACCCTGCGGGTATTTATCGGTGATTATTGGTGTTATCGGGAGGGATTTTCCCAGACCCTGCGGGTATTTATCGGTGATTATTGGTGTTATCGGGTGGGATTTTCCCAGACCCTGCGGGTATTTATCGGGGATTATTGGTGTTATCGGGGGGATTTTCCCAGACCCTGGGGGTATTTATCGGTGATTATTGGTGTTATCGGGGGGATTTTCCCAGACCCTGCGGGTATTTATCGGTAATTATTGGTGTTATCGGGGATTGATTTTCCCAGACCCTGCGGGTATTTATCGGTGATTATTGGTGTTATCGGGAGGGATTTTCCCAGACCCTGCGGGTATTTATCGGGGATTATTGGTGTTATCGGGTGGGATTTTCCCAGAACCTGCGGGTATTTATCGGTGATTATTGGTGTGATCGGGTGGGATTTTCCCAGAACCTGCGGGTATTTATCGGTGATTATTGGTGTTATCGGGTGGGATTTTCCCAGACCCTGCGGGTATTTATCGGGGATTATTGGTATTATCGGTGGGATTTTCCCAGACCCTGCGGGTATTTATCGGTGATTATTGGTGTTATCGGGTGGGATTTTCCCAGAACCTGCGGGTATTTATCGGTGATTATTGGTGTTATCGGGTGGGATTTTCCCAGACTCTGCGGGTATTTATCAGTGATTATTGGTGTTATCGGGAGGATTTTCCCAGAACCTGCGGGTATTTATCGGTGATTATTGGTGTTATCGGGTGGGATTTTCCCAGACCCTGCGGGTATTTATCGGGGATTATTGCTGTTATCGGGAGGATTTTCCCAGAACCTGCGGGTATTTATCGGTGATTATTGGTGTTATCGGATGGGATTTTCCCAGACCCTGCGGGTATTTATCGGTGATTATTGGTGTTATCGGGTGGGATTTTCCCAGACCCTGCGGGTATTTATCAGTGATTATTGGTGTTATCGGGGTGGGATTTTCCCAGACCCTGCGGGTATTTATCGGGGATTATTGGTGTTATCGGGTGGGATTTTCCCAGAACCTGCGGTTATTTATCAGTGATTATTGGTGTTATCGGGTGGGATTTTCCCAGACCCTGCGGGTATTTATCGGTGATTATTGGTGTTATCGGGGAGGGATTTTCCCAGAACCTGTGGGTATTTATCAGTGATTATTGGTGTTATCGGGGTGGGATTTTCCCAGACCCTGCGGGTATTTATCGGTGATTATTGGTGTTATCAGGGAGGGATTTTCCCAGACTCTGTGGGTATTTATCGGTGATTATTGGTGTTATCGGGGGGATTTTCCCAGACACTGTGGGTATTTATCGGTGATTATTGGTGTTATCGGGTGGGATTTTCCCAGACCCTGCGGGTATTTATCAGTGATTATTGGTGTTATCGGGTGGGATTTTCCCAGACTCTATGGGTATTTATCGGGGATTATTGGTGTTATCGGGGGGATTTTCCCAGACCCTGCGGGTATTTATCGGTGATTATTGGTGTTATCGGGGTGGGATTTTCCCAGAACCTGCGGGTATTTATCGGTGATTATTGCTGTTATCGGGGTGGGATTTTCCCAGACCCTGCGGGTATTTATCGGTGATTATTGCTGTTATCGGGGTGGGATTTTCCCAGACCCTGCGGGTATTTATCGGTGATTATTGCTGTTATCGGGGGGATTTTCCCAGACTCTGTGGGTATTTATCAGTGATTATTGGTGTTATCGGGTGGGATTTTCCCAGACCCTGTGGGTATTTATCGGTGATTATTGGTGTTATCGGGGAGGGATTTTCCCAAGACCCTGCGGGTATTTATCGGGGATTATTGCTGTTATCGGGGGGATTTTCCCAGACTCTGTGGGTATTTATCAGTGATTATTGGTGTTATCGGGTGGGATTTTCCCAGACCCTGTGGGTATTTATCGGTGATTATTGGTGTTATCGGGGAGGGATTTTCCCAGACCCTGCGGGTATTTATCGGGGATTATTGGTGTTATCGGGAGGGATTTTCCCAGACACTGCGGGTATTTATCGGGGATTATTGGTGTTATCGGGAGGGATTTTCCCAGACCCTGCGGGTATTTATCGGTGATTATTGGTGTTATCGGGTGGGATTTTCCCAGACTCTGTGGGTATTTATCGGTGATTATTGGTGTTATCGGGGGGATTTTCCCAGACACTGTGGGTATTTATCGGTGATTATTGGTGTTATCGGGGGGATTTTCCCAGACTCTGTGGGTATTTATCAGTGATTATTGGTGTTATCGGGTGGGATTTTCCCAGACCCTGTGGGTATTTATCGGTGATTATTGGTGTTATCGGGGGGATTTTCCCAGACCCTGCGGGTATTTATCGGTGATTATTGCTGTTATCGGGGGGATTTTCCCAGACTCTGTGGGTATTTATCGGTGATTATTGGTGTTATCTGGGGGATTTTCCCAGACCCTGTGGGTATTTATCGGTGATTATTGGTGTTATCGGGGGGATTTTCCCAGACCCTGCGGGTATTTATCGGTGATTATTGGTGTTATCGGGTGGGATTTTCCCAGACCCTGTGGGTATTTATCAGTGATTATTGGTGTTATCGGGTGGGATTTTCCCAGACCCTGCGGGTATTTATCGGTGATTATTGGTGTTATCGGGGGGATTTTCCCAGACCCTGTGGGTATTTATCAGTGATTATTGGTGTTATCGGGTGGGATTTTCCCAGACACTGCGGGTATTTATCGGTGATTATTGCTGTTATCAGGGGGATTTTCCCAGACCCTGTGGGTATTTATCGGTGATTATTGGTGTTATCGGGTGGGATTTTCCCAGACCCTGTGGGTATTTATCGGTGATTATTGGTGTTATCGGATGGGATTTTCCCAGACCCTGCGGGTATTTATCGGTGATTATTGGTGTTATCGGTGTGGGATTTTCCCAGACTCTGTGGGTATTTATCGGGGATTACTGGTGCTATCGGGTGGGATTTTCCCAGACCCTGCAGGTATTTATCGGTGATTATTGGTGTTATCGGGGGGATTTTCCCAGACCCTGCGGGTATTTATCAGTGATTATTGCTGTTATCGGGGGGATTTTCCCAGACCCTGCGGGTATTTATCAGTGATTATTGCTGTTATCGGTGTAGGATTTTCCCAGACCCTGCGGGTATTTATCGGTGATTATTGGTGTTATCTGGGGGATTTTCCCAGACACTGCGGGTATTTATCGGTGATTATTGGTGTTATCGGGGAGGGATTTTCCCAGACCCTGTGGGTATTTATCGGGGATTATTGGTGTTATCGGGGGGATTTTCCCAGACCCTGTGGGTATTTATCAGTGATTATTGGTGTTATCGGGGGGATTTTCCCAGACCCTGTGGGTATTTATCAGTGATTATTGGTGTTATCGGGGAGGGATTTTCCCAGACCCTGCGGGTATTTATTGGTGATTATTGGTGTTATCGGGTGGGATTTTCCCAGACCCTGCGGGTATTTATCGGTGATTATTGGTGTTATCGGTGTGGGATTTTCCCAGACCCTGCGGGTATTTATCGGGGATTATTGGTGTTATCGGGAGGGATTTTCCCAGACCCTGCGGGTATTTATCGGTGATTATTGGTGTTATCGGGAGGGATTTTCCCAGACCCTGCGGGTATTTATCGGTGATTATTGGTGTTATCGGGTGGGATTTTCCCAGACCCTGCGGGTATTTATCGGGGATTATTGGTGTTATCGGGGGGATTTTCCCAGACCCTGGGGGTATTTATCGGTGATTATTGGTGTTATCGGGGGGATTTTCCCAGACCCTGCGGGTATTTATCGGTAATTATTGGTGTTATCGGGGATTGATTTTCCCAGACCCTGCGGGTATTTATCGGTGATTATTGGTGTTATCGGGAGGGATTTTCCCAGACCCTGCGGGTATTTATCGGGGATTATTGGTGTTATCGGGTGGGATTTTCCCAGAACCTGCGGGTATTTATCGGTGATTATTGGTGTTATCGGGTGGGATTTTCCCAGACCCTGCGGGTATTTATCGGGGATTATTGGTGTTATCGGGGGGATTTTCCCAGACCCTGGGGGTATTTATCGGTGATTATTGGTGTTATCGGGGGGATTTTCCCAGACCCTGCGGGTATTTATCGGTGATTATTGGTGTTATCGGGGGGATTTTCCCAGACCCTGCAGGTATTTATCGGTGATTATTGGTGTTATCGGTGTAGGATTTTCCCAGACACTGCGGGTATTTATCGGTGATTATTGGTGTTATCGGGTGGGATTTTCCCAGACCCTGCAGGTATTTATCGGTGATTATTGGTGTTATCGGGGGGATTTTGCCAGACCCTGCGGGTATTTATCAATGATTATTGGTGTTATCGGGTTGGATTTTCCCAGACCCTGCGGGTATTTATCGGGGATTATTGATGTTATCGGGTTTGATTTTCCCAGACCCTGCGGGTATTTATCAGTGATTATTGGTGTTATCGGGGTGGGATTTTCCCAGACCCTGCGGGTATTTATCAGTGATTATTGGTGTTATCGCGGGGATTTTCCCAGAACCTGCGGGTATTTATCGGTGATTATTGGTGTTATCGGGTGGGATTTTCCCAGAACCTGCGGGTATTTATCGGTGATTATTGGTGTTATCGGGTGGGATTTTCCCAGACCCTGCGGGTATTTATCGGGGATTATTGGTGTTATCGGGGGGATTTTCCCAGACCCTGGGGGTATTTATCGGTGATTATTGGTGTTATCGGGGGGATTTTCCCAGACCCTGCGGGTATTTATCGGTGATTATTGGTGTTATCGGGGGGATTTTCCCAGACCCTGCAGGTATTTATCGGTGATTATTGGTGTTATCGGTGTAGGATTTTCCCAGACACTGCGGGTATTTATCGGTGATTATTGGTGTTATCGGGTGGGATTTTCCCAGACCCTGCAGGTATTTATCGGTGATTATTGGTGTTATCGGGGGGATTTTGCCAGACCCTGCGGGTATTTATCAATGATTATTGGTGTTATCGGGTGGGATTTTCCCAGACCCTGCGGGTATTTATCGGGGATTATTGGTGTTATCGGGGTGGGATTTTCCCAGACCCTGCGGGTATTTATCAGTGATTATTGGTGTTATCGCGGGGATTTTCCCAGAACCTGCGGGTATTTATCGGGGATTATTGATGTTATCTGGGGGATTTTCCCAGACACTGCGGGTATTTATCGGTGATTATTGGTGTTAACGGGGAGGGATTTTCCCAGACACTGCGGGTATTTATCGGTGATTATTGGTGTTAACGGGGAGGGATTTTCCCAGACCCTGTGGGTATTTATCGGTGATTATTGGTGTTATCGGGTGGGATTTTCCCAAACCCTGCGGGTATTTATCGGTGATTATTGGTGTTATCGGGTGGGATTTTCCCAGACCCTGCGGGTATTTATCAGTGATTATTGCTGTTATCGGGAGGGATTTTCCCAGAACCTGCGGGTATTTATCGGTGATTATTGGTGTTATCGGGGGGATTTTCCCAGACCCTGCGGGTATTTATCGGTGATTATTGGTGTTATCGGGTGGGATTTTCCCAGACCCTGCGGGTATTTATCAGTGATTATTGCTGTTATCGGGAGGGATTTTCCCAGAACCTGCGGGTATTTATCGGTGATTATTGGTGTTATCGGGGGGATTTTCCCAGACCCTGCGGGTATTTATCAGTGATTATTGGTGTTATCGGGGGGATTTTCCCAGACCCTGTGGGTATTTATCGGTGATTATTGGTGTTATCGGGGGGATTTTCCCAGACCCTGTGGATATTTATCAGTGATTATTGGTGTTATCGGGTGGGATTTTCCCAGACCCTGCGGGTATTTATCGGTGATTATTGGTGTTATCGGGGGGATTTTCCCAGACCCTGTGGGTATTTATCGGTGATTATTGGTGTTATCGGGTGGGATTTTCCCAGACCCTGCGGGTATTTATCGGTGATTATTGGTGTTATCGGGGTGGGATTTTCCCAGACTCTGCGGGTATTTATCGGTGATTATTGGTGTTATCGGGTGGGATTTTCCCAGACCCTGCGGGTATTTATCGGTGATTATTTGTGTTATCGGGTGGGATTTTCCCAGACCCTGTGGGTATTTATCGGTGATTATTGGTATTATCGGGGCGATTTTCCCAGACCCTGTGGGTATTTATCGGGGATTATTGGTGTTATCGGGTGGGATTTTCCCAGAACCTGCGGGTATTTATCGGGGATTATTGCTGTTATCGGGTGGGATTTTCCCAGAACCTGCGGGTATTTATCGGGGATTATTGCTGTTATCGGGGGGATTTTCCCAGACCCTGTGGATATTTATCGGTGATTATTAGTGTTATCGGGTGGGATTTTCCCAGACTCTGTGGGTATTTATCGGTGATTATTGGTGTTATCGGGTGGGATTTTCCCAGACCCTGTGGGTATTTATCGGTGATTATTGGTGTTATCGGGTGGGATTTTCCCAGACCCTGCGGGTATTTATCGGTGATTATTGGTGTTATCGGGTGGGATTTTCCCAGACCCTGTGGGTATTTATCGGTGATTATTGGTGTTATCGGGTGGGATTTTCCCAGACTCTGTGGGTATTTATCGGTGATTATTGGTGTTATCGGGTGGGATTTTCCCAGACACTGCGGGTATTTATCGGTGATTATTGGTGTTATCGGGTGGGATTTTCCCAGACCCTGTGGGTATTTATCGGTGATTATTGGTGTTATCGGGGGGATTTTCCCAGACCCTGCGGGTACTTATCGGTGATTATTGGTGTTATCGGGGGGATTTTCCCAGACCCTGCGGGTATTTATCGGTGATTATTGGTGTTATCGGATGGGATTTTCCCAGACCCTGTGGGTATTTATCGGTGATTATTGGTGTTATCGGTGTGGGATTTTCCCAGACCCTGCGGGTATTTATCGGTGATCATTGCTGTTATCGGGTGGGATTTTCCCAGACCCTGCAGGTATTTATCCGTGATTATTTGGGTCTGATTTTCCCAGACCCTGCGGGTATTTATCGGTGATTATCTGGGTGGGATTTTCCCAGACTCCTGCTCCACTGCCGGGACCTGGCAGTCACCGGGGGAGTCAATGGGTGGAGTATTGGGCCGGAGCACCGCGGGTTTCCAATAAGCTTCAGGCTGCCTGTGCGGTCTCGCCGGAGGTGCCGAGTCTGGGAATATTGTGTCTGGTATAAGAAGCTGTTTTATTTTTATAAAGGGATAAAATCCTCATCCTCCTGGATTGTTACTGTCCGGGGACAGATTTTCAGCGGGTCTGTGTTTTTATCCCCATCAGTGACAGATGGACTGAAGTAAGGATAGAGTTTCTCAGTGAATGTATCAGTGAAAGTGTAGATATGGGACTTGTTATCTGTGTTACAAAAGGATACCTTCCCTCCCTCATAATCCAGGCAGACTCGAATCTTTCTCGGGTTCACACTCAGCGCTAAGGGTTTCCATGGTTTGACACAAGCCCAGTATTTATTCCCATCTCTCAGCGTCACTGCCCAGAATCCGTTACCTGGATTCAGGGTGATTTTCCCCTTCCTGTTGATGGACTCCTTGGCCACGCCCACATCCCAGGCAGTCTTGTTCCCCACCTCCACCTCCCAGGAATGTTTCCCTGATGTGAATCCCTCCGATCCCAGGACACAGACACAGGAATCAAATCTCTCCAGATTGTCGGGGATCTGCTGCCATTTCCCGGTGTATCTCACGGTGCTCAGGTCTTCAGACAGGAGAAGGTAAGGACTGGCCGTATTAGGGTCCAAGGTGACTGGAGCTGGCGACAGAGGGACACAGATAGAAAGTTAGTCACTCACTGCAACTTTCACAGCCGGTTAGTGAGTGGTAAAATCGGCAATGATCCAGAATTAGAAATTAATTCAGCAGGGCACAGGAGAAACGGGAAGACACTGTTGGGGAAGGTTTTACCAGGAGGACACACCCTGCAGTGAGAGAGAGAAAGAGAGGGGGAGAGAGAGACAGGCAGTGAGAGAGAGAGAGAGAGCGAGAGAGTGACAGAGAGAGCCCGAGAGAGGGACAGGCACAGAGACAGAGAGACAAACAGAGAGAGGGAGAGAGACAGGAGGAAAGAGGGAGGCAGGGAGAGAGAGAGAGACACACACAGAGAACGACAGGCAGAGAGAGAGAAAGAGACAGGCAGAGAGACAGGCACAGAGAGACAGGGAGTGAGAAAGATAGAGCGTCAAGCACAGAGAGTGATAGAGACAGGCAGAAACACAGACAAGCGAGAGGGAGAGAGAGTGACAGGGAGAGAGACAGATAGAGGGACAGGCACAGAGAGAGAGAGAGAGAGACAGGGAGAGAGACAGGGCGAGAGAGACAGGAAAGGACAGGCACAGAGAGACAGGGCGAGAGACAGACCGGGAGAGAGACAGATAGAGGGACAGGCACGAGAGAGAGAGACAGACAGGGAGAGAGACAGACAGGGAGAGAGACAGGGCGAGAGAGACAGGAAAAAACAGGCACAGGGAGACAGACAGACAGGGAGAGAGACAGACAGGGAGAGAGACAGGGCGAAAGAGACAGGGAGGGACAGGCACAGAGAGAGAGAGAGAGAGAGAGAGAGAGAGAGTCAGGGCGAGAGACAGACAGGGAGAGAGACAGATAGAGGGACAGGCACGAGAGAGACAGGGAGAGAGACAGACAGGGAGAGAGCCAGGGCAAAAGAGACAGGAAGGGACAGGCACAGAGAGAGAGACAGACAGGGTGAGAGACAGACAGGGAGAGAGACAGACAGGGAGAGAGACAGGGCGAAAGAGACAGGGAGGGACAGGCACAGAGAGAGAGAGACAGGGAGAGAGACAGACAGGGAGAGAGAGAGAGAGAGAGAGACAGGCAGAGAGGGAGAGACAGACAGGGTGAGAGAGAGAGAGAGACAGGCAGAGAGGGAGAGAGGCAGACAAGCAGAGAGGGAGAGACAGGCAGAGGGAAGGAGAGAGAGAGAGAGAGAGAGGCTCCTTATCTCACCATATATTCTCCATCACGGTGCAAAAGCAAAATACTGTGTCTGACCTCCAGAGGCTTTCCAGTATTTTCTGGGGGCTTTTCTCCATCACAGTGTATTGTGATCTACAATAAAAGGGCCAAGGAAGGGATCTGAGCTTTAAAATATCACGGTTCAGATGTGGTCGACAAGACATTGAAGTGAAGTATAACATGAACAGAAATTCATTGTTGACTAAAGGATGTTTGTGTAGACTTTCACACAAGGTCAATCCAGTTTTGGTCACACTGAACATTAACACTTTTATATCTAAACACACTGTAATCCCCTCTAGTGACAGTGTCTGGAATTGTCCAGCAGCCCAGGTTTGCTGAATAAATAAAATAATTACAAATATTCTCATTTCAAGTTAATTATATGCTCCAAATTCTTGAGTAAGTGTGGCAAACAAATTATCCCCTTCACACAACAGGAGAGAAAGTATATACAGGTAGTTATCAGATAGGCAAATGGAAAAGGGATAAACAGTCAGGAGGATTGAAAGAAACCGAGACAGAGGAAGTAAAGGACCAGGTCAGTGAACTGAACGAGAAAATGTAATCAACAGCTTCCAGCAGTTACACATGAAGAACTGGTCAATATCAGTTTGATGTCATTGAATACATTTCTACCTGATGAACAAATAGATTGGGTAAAATTTAAATCATTCTGGTTAAAAACATAGAATGTAATCCTGCGTGTGGTGTGGTATAACTGCCAGTCACTCTGATTGATGGGGTCGATATCCTTAGAATAGGATCCCATGAAATTATTACAATTCTACATTTACAGACTCCGCTTTTGTAAAGATTGATCTGTGCACAAAATGATTCTCAGGTAGCAACATTTAACTTCAACAGTTATCGTATTTATTATAAAAACAGAAAATGCTGGAAATATACCGCACGACAAAAAGCATCTGAAGCAAGAAGAGACAAGTTAACATCTTGGGTGTCGACCCTTCATCAGAACTGAAAACTGAAATATAAGTAAGTCCCTGAGTAGAGGGGGAGGAAGAAAAGGGGGAGAAGAAATAGCAATAACAACAGAAAATACTGGAAACACTCAGCAGGCCAGGCAGCATCCGTGGAGGGAGAAACAGAGTTAACGTTTCAGGTCTGGGACCCTTCGTCAGAACTGGTAAAAGTTGGAGATGTAACAGGTTTGAAGCAGGTGCAGAGACAGGGAAAGGGGGAGGGGAGGGGAGGAAAGAATTGAAGGCACAGTCTGTGCTCGGATTGAACTCAGGAGAGATAAAATGTTGCAAATGGGGATGGCAGAATCATCAACAGCTGCCGCCTGAACAAATGGGGGCTTATAGTCTGAAATTGTTCAAATCAATGTTGAGTCCAGAAGACTGTAAAGTGCCTAATCGAAAGATGAGGTGCTGTTCCTCGAGCTTACATTGAGCTTCATTGGAACAGTGTAAGAGGCCGAGGACAGAGATGTCAGAGTGGGAGTGAAGCGGAGAATTAAAGTGACAAACGACCGGAAGCTCGAGGTCACTCTTACGGACTGAACGGAGGTGTTCCGCAAAGCGGTCACCCAATCAGCGTTTGGTCTCCCCAATGTAGAGTAGACCACATCGTGAGCAGTGAATATAGCAGATGCTCCAATCACAGAGAGAACATTAATGGGCTGAATGACCTGCTAATTGCAGGAAGTGGGACTAAGTGGTGACAAATCCCCTGGACCCGACGACCTGCATCCTAGGATTTTAAAAGAGGTGCTGCAGAGATAGTGGATGTACTGGTATTAATCTTCCAGAAATCCCTAGAGTCCAGAACAGTCCCCACGGATTGGAAGGTAGTAAACATAACCCGGCTATTTAAGAAAGGAGGAAGAGAAAAAACGGGGAACTATAGGCCAATTAGCCTGACATCAGCAAAATGCTAGAATCTATTATTAGGGACGTGGTAACAGGGCACTTAGAAAATAGTAATATGATTTGGCAGAGTCAACGTGGTTTTATGAAAGGGAATTCATGTTTGACCGGAAGGATCAGTGCTTGGGCCTCAGCTATTTACAGTCTATATTAATGACTTAGATGAAGGGACTGAGTGTAACGTATCCAAGTTTGCTGATGATACAAAGTTAGGTTGTAAAGTAAGCTGTGGGGAGGACACAAAGAGGCTGCAGAGAGATATAGACAGGTTGACTGAGTGGGCAAGAACATGGCAAAGGGAATACAATGTGGGGAAGTGTGAAGTTATCCACTTTGGTAGGAAAAACAAAAAAGTAGAATATTGTTGAATGGTGAGAGACTGGGAAATGTTTGCATTCAGAGGGACCTGGGTGTCCTTGTACATGAATCACAGAAAGTTAACATGCAGGTACAGCAAGTCATTAGGAAAACAAATGGTATGTTAGCTTTTGTTACAAAGGGATTGGAGTATAAGAGTGAAGAAGTCTTACTACAATTATACAGGGCATTGGTGGGGCTACACCTGGAGTACTGTGTACAGTTCTGGTCTCCTTACCTAAGGAAAGACAGACTTGCCTTAGAGGGAGTGCAACGAAGGTTCACCAGACTGGTTCCTGGGATGAGGGGATTGCCCTATAAGGAGAGACTGAGTAGACTAGGCCTATATTCCCTAGAGTTTAGAAGAGTGAGAGGTGATCTCATTGAAACATATAAAATTCGTAAGGGGCTTGACAGGGTTAATGCTGAGAAAATGTTTCCCCTGACTGGGGAATCTAGAACACGGGGTCACAGTCAGAGAATAAGGGGTCGGCCATTTAGGACTGAGATGAGGAGAAATTTCTTCACTCAGAGGGTTGTGAATCTTTGGAATTCTCTACCCCAGAGAGCTGTGGATGCTCAGTCGTTGAGTATATTCAAGAGAGAGCTCGATACATTTTTGGGAACTAAGGAAATTAAGGGAGATGGGGATAGTGCGGGAAGGTGGAGTTGAGGTAGAAGATCAGCCATGATCTAGTTGAATGGCGGAGCAGGCTTGAAGGGCCAAATGGCCTATTCCAGCTCCTATTTGTTATGTTCTTATGAAGTCTGAAATGTAAACAGAATATGCTGCAAGCACAGACCTCACCCACATTTCATGTCACCTCTCACTGCAGTCTTTTATTAATTTCTTTCCAATTTCTACCAAATCTTGCCTCTTTTCCTTGTGAGAATCTTTCCCATGCATTCTCCCTATCTTAGCTGGCGACACTCTTTGCTTCTCTTAATGTCCTATCATTGCCTCACTGACAGGATCTTGTACAATCTAACAGGTTCTCCCTTTACTATGGAGCAGTTTTCAGTTCATTGAATGCAGGAACTTTCTCTCTGATTAAACTATCTGTGGTTTGTTTGTCAGTTACAAATACAATGAGATATTTATTATAAAAAGACAGGTCTATTCTACTAATAGAGAGAGCTGTTTAATAGCTGGTGTCAGGAAGCTCACACCCACCTGTATTAATCACCGTCAGCATCTTTCTCCACACTCTGTACTGCAGTGACCCAATGTACTTCCCCACATTTATTAAAGGGTAAACCTTCTGCGGCTCTGGGAGAGTTCGCTTCACTCTGGAACAGGAGATAAAGGTCAGTGTTGGATCATTCCAGGGTGGGGGGGTGAGAGATGTTAGAAATTCAAATATCGACTCAAATCAAGGGTGTCAATTATACCTTTTCTCAGTTTCCGGAAATTTCTGCGGAACAAGAACAATTATTACTATTTGTGTTTAGAGAACATTTTATCACAAAAAGAAAGTAACAGACTGGATTCCACAGAAAAGTACATTCTAAATATGGAAAGTTATTGGACTGCCTCTTCCTGTCCTCACTGTACTGTGAGTTACTCCACAACATTACAACTGACTCGATCCGACTGCACAACACAAGTCACAGAGCTACAATCCAATTGTAAAATCCTGAAGAGTCTCAAATTCTTAGAATTAAAATATTATTTAAAGAGAGTCACTTTAATCTATTCAAGTTGTAATTTGCATGTGTCCTTTTCTAGAATCTGAAAATATAATGAAGAATAGTCAGCACTGATTTCAAAAGGGAAGGTCATGCTTGACCAACCTTATTGAATTCTCTGATGTAACAGAAAGGGTAGACAAGGGGAATTCAGTAGAGGTATCATATTTGGATTTCCAAAAGGCCTTCGATAAGGTACCGCATAGTAGACTCGTGACTAAGGTCAGAACATGTGGAGTCAGGGGACAAGCAGCAGAATGGATAGCAAGCTGGCTACAGAACAGAAAACAGAGAGTAGGGGTTCAAAATAGTTACTCAGATTGACAAAAGGTGTAAAGTTGTGTTCCACAAGGATCGGTGCAGGGACCACTGTTGTTCACCATTTACAGAAACCCTTTGGACTCGGCAATTGGAAGTACAATTTAAAAATTTGCGGATTACGCCTAATTGGGGATATAGTTAATACCGAGAAGGACCGCGATAAAATACAGAAAGACATTAATAAACTTGCAGAATGTGCGTGTAATTAGCAGATTAATTTCAATATAGGCAAGTGTGAGGTGGTACATTTTGGTAGGAAGAAAAGGAGGCCACATACTCCTTGGAAAATAAATCTAAATGGGGAAGATGAACAGAGGGATCTGGGGATACCAGATACACATATCACTAGAAGTAGTGACACAGGTTAATAAGGCCACAAAAACAAACAAAGCACTGGGGCTCATTTCTAGTGAATTACAAAGCAGAGAAGTTATCTTAAACTTGTATAGAACCTTGGTTAGACCACACTTGGAGTACTGGGAACAGTTCTGGTCTCCATATTATAAAAAAAAGATAGAGTCACTGGAAAAGGTGCATGAAAGATTTACTAGAAAGATACCAGCACTGAGAGGTTGCACCAATCAGGAAAGAGTGAACAGGCTGGGGCTCTTGTAAAGGAATAGCCATGATTCAGAGAAATACACAATACTATAAACAGAATTCTGATATTATTAATAAAAGACATACTGGGTAAAAAGCAGTTAAGCCAATATTAAGAATTGAATGAAGAATCTTCGATAAGAATGGCATCAAACAAAAACCATAGCTGTCATTGTTTTTATGATGGTTTTTGGAAAACCTAAAGGTAGAGAAATAATTATGCATGCAATAGTTGAATTGACAGTAAAATAGAAAGCATTTGAAAGAGGTATCAATAAAGACAATTAGCTGACATCAGCAGAGAACGTCAAAGAAGATATACTAATGCCAAAAGGGTATAAAAATAAGACCTTTTTTAACAGAAGTCAGAACACACTGAAAGGGCAAAGCGTTTCTCAACACTTTGGAGGCATCTCTGTAAGTCTTTAACTATGAGTCTCGGGAAGTCAAAGGTACTGATTTTTGGTGGATGTTCTGCATTTAGAAATAAGTAAGAAATAAGAAATGAAAGCTAATTGTTTTTGAACTGTAATGTTGCGATGGATACACCAGCTGTTAACTACATGTCGGTTCTTTAATAAATTTATATATTTTTAGAATTGTCTCACAGAATAATTTCTGTATCAACCTCGCAAACTCAAATCTCTGTATATTCTCTGGTGAAGAATTGCAGAGTTCTGGGGGGTATTCCAGACCCTCATAATATCCGGATGGTTACAGTCTAGTTCAACTTATTAAAAGTACTATCCGGAGGACGGCAACATCTTTAGTCGTTCTTTTCCTTTAGGGAGAGATAGCCTGAACCTTTAGACGCATTTAAGCATCTTATGGAATTCGGCTATCTGTAACTTAAGTTGAAGGTGAATGTCTGGGGAATACGCCTGATATGGAATAGCCCAAAAGGGCTAGGATTGTAATTATCCATTCACTCTGTTCTCGAGAAAAGAGAAGACTGAGGGGTGACCTGATGGAGGTCTTTAAGATTATGAAAGGGTTTGATAGACGTAGAGAAGATGTGTCCACTTGCAGGGGAGACCAGAACTAGGGGCCATAAATACAAGAAAGTCACTAATAAATCCAATAGTGAATTCAACAACAACTTACATTTATATAGTGCCTTTAACGTAATAAAACTTCTTTACCCAGAGAGTGGTGAGAACGTGGAATGCGCTACCACATGGAGTGGTTGAGGTGAATAGTATAAATGCATTTAAGGGGAATCTAGATAAACACGAGGGAGAAAGGAATAGAATATGTTGATGGGTTTAGTCTACGAAGGGTGGGAGGAGGCTCGTGTGGAGTACAAACACCAACATGGACCTGTTGGGCCGAAAGGCCTGTTTCTGTGCTGTAAATACTCTGTAATTCAATGTAATATTCCAGGTTTTGATGGCACACCCTGCATGATCTTGAAGACTGTGTCAAAGAGGGACGAAGGAAACAAAAAACAAATAAATAAACAGCTACCGTTAAAAACTTGATGTTGTCCTGTTCACTCAGCTCTTGTTCAATATCCTGAACAGTGACTGAAAGCGATGAGATTTCCTCCGTTATCTTCTCAATCCTCCCCTTCATCTCCTGACTGTTTTTCTCTTTCTCCAGTTTCAGATCTCCCAACACAATCCTCTCTTCCTCACGGAGCAACTGGTGAAGTTTTTCAAATTTTGCTTTAATGTGTCTCTCTGTCTTTATGCCTTGGTCCTTTGGAAAAGAATAGTGAGATTGAAAAAACAAATGAGCATTTTAAAAAGGTTGTGCAGCCTGTGCAGTTCTCTTCATACAAGAACCTTTTAGAGGAAAACATTCCCTGCTGCAGTGAAATCCAGTTAATGGGGACCAGATGATAATTTATTCAGAAGAGGGAGCTCTAACTGTGGATCGAGCTGCTGTATTTTCTTTAACTCTGGTTTCACCAGCACAAGGGAAGTGTCTGTGCTAATTCAATGATTTGCTAAATTGAGATTTTACTTTGGTAATGGACATTCAACGGTTCAAAGAAAAACAAATCGTGATTGGAAAATATACAACAAAGTGACATCAAATGTACCTGAATGTGGGTTAATGTTTCCACATAATCACTTTTTACAGAGTCACATTCCTCCTTCTTGTCCTGGACCGGCTTCAGTAAGGTTCGCAGCTCCTCCTGAACAAAGATCAGTTAATTTGTACACTTTTGTGCCATAAACAGCTGAAAATTAAATAGCATTTAGTTTAATCAATGAAAATTCTCAGAGCATTCATTCCCTCGAATATAGAAGATTAAGGAGTGATCTAACTGAAGTGTTTAAGATGATTAAAGGAGTTGCGAGGGGAGATAGAGAGAAACTATTTCCTCTGGTGGGAAAGTCCACAAGGGGGCAGAACCTTAAAATGAAAGCCAGGCCGTTCAGGGGTGATGTCAGGAAGCACTTCTTCACACAAAGGGTAGAGGAAATCTGGAACTCTCTCCCCCAAAAAGCTGCAAGGCTGGGGGTCAATTGAAAATTTCAAAACTGAGACTGATGGATTTTAGTTAGCAAGGATATTAAGGGTTACAGAACCAAGGCAGCTAGATGGAGTTAAGATACAGGTCAGCCATGATCTAACTGAATGGCAAAACAGGCTCAATGGGCTTAATTTTTTCAATTTGTGGGCGTCGCTGGCAAGGCCAGCATTTACTGCCCGTCCCTAATTGCTCTAGAAAGGAGGTGGGGAGCCACCTTATACAACTGAGAGGCTTACTAGGCCATTTCAGAGGGCAGTTACAAGTCAACCACATTGCTGTGGATCTGGAGTCACATATAGGCCAGAGCAGATAAGGACTGTAAGAATTCGCAATAATTTACAGTTCTGAAGATCAATTTTTTTGATTAAAGAATCCCTGGGCGTTGTGCTTTTAAATTTCCAGGGATAAAAATGGCTGTCACCACATGGCCGAAGACAAAGGACAATGCTTTGTTTACAAAGCAATCGAATGCTATTAGCATTTGTTTGTATATCGGGTGGATACATCTAAACTGCAGAAGAGACTTTTGTACCTTGAATGGGAAATGTTTAACAATTGAATGGGTTTTAAATCACCCAGCACTGGACAATAGGGCTGTTGCATTCTTTTGTTTCAGCCCAGGGAGCTCCGGAAGACACATTAACCCAGTCTAACCACTTTGTGTTAGCCAATCACAGCTTTCTCTTGTGTATTGGACCCTTTGGGTGGGGAATTTTGCACACAGCCCTTGCAAGGCAGAACGGCAGGGCCTCACCAGGTATAAAGATAGCTGCTGAGAAGCTATCTCTCTCTCTCTTACTTCGCTGGACCACAGGTGAGCAGAGTGTTCTGACTCCTCAGCATAGCAACCTAGTTAAGGAGTTTGGGGGATGGTGATTTAAGGGAATTGCTAAGATTGTTTAAATAACATTGTAGTCATTTTATCCCTCGTTTTTGCCGTCTGCAACCCCCCTGTTATATAGTTTTACTGTAATTACTGTGTTCGTGTGGTATAGTTTATTCCTGGATTGTAGTTTATTTAGTTAATAAAACTTGATTTTTTCTCTCATCCAAACTACGTGTCTGTTTTAATAACAATAATTATAAGTTCCTCCACTCAGAACTGAAGGAGGGGTAGCGATTCGGAACCGTTGTTTTAAAATTGGTTTTATTGGAATTGGTCTGAGTGCAGGCAAAGGCTGCAAGACCAGGAAAATTACTTTAAACCAGTTTAAAGAAGCCCCCAAACCCTTACAGACAGCAGATTTCTTTCCTTATAGGACATCAGTGAACCAGATGGGTTTACAACAATCCAGTAGTTCCATAATCACCATTAATGACACTAGCTTTTTATTCCAGATTTATTCAATTCACTGAATTAAATTTCCTCAGCTGTCATGGTGGGATATGAACTCATGTCTCTGGATCATTACTCCAAGCCTCTGGATTACTCGTACAGTGACATAACCACAATGCTACCTTAACCAAGTGACCTATTCCTGCTCCTATGTACAGCTCTCAGACTTTTATGGGGCCTCTTTTCCTTTACGTTCAGCAGTTTCTGAGATAGATTTTCAACTTGCTGTCTGGCATAAAACTGGCGTTACAGTTTGGCCCCCCGCTACAGGAATCACCTGATTCCATTTCCTTTGCATCATGAATGTTTCATCCGAGATATGAAGTTAATAGAGAATTTGTGAGGCTTTGTTTTTAAGCTGATTTGAAGTACTGGCCATAAATTAACTCGACTATTACTGTACTCACTCTTGTTGAGCCCATGCTGTTGAAACCATTTCTCTTCTTACTAATAAATAACCATGCCGTAGACACCATTACACCCATGGGTAAATGCCACAGGAGTTCTACTGCTTTATAATACAATGTTAATCTAGTGAGTCGGACATATCTCAAAGTGTTACCCCCATCAACATAACCCTCTATTCCTTCCTCCCTCATGTACTTATCTAGCTTCCCCTTAAATACATCATTGCTATTTGCCTCAACTACTCATTGTGGTAACAAGTTCCATATTTCTCCTGAATTGAACAGCAAGTGCGAAGCTTGGTTGATATACAAATGTCAATAGAACCCAGGATAATTCAACTCACTTCTCCAACAGGTTTAAAAATAATCAAATATTTGTTCTGAATCAGGCACAGAACAAAAGAGAGACTGAAGCAGCCTGATTGTCAAGTAGCTTTGCCCTAATAAATCATCTGATTGCCATATTGGCCACTGAAGCACAGGACAGCTTCTTTACCAATACTACTTTTCCCTGCTACAGTTTTATAGATGTAGGCATCAAGCCCACACGGCCCTGTGGTTGTAAGCAAGATAGATTTAGCTGTGAGGTCTGAAGCCTTGCCCTGACTGGTGAAGGGGACCTATCCAAAACATTATAACCTGCCTTTGCTCTTTACAGATATTGACTGACTTGCTATTTATTTCTAGCATTTTCTGTTTTTATTATCAGTTCCATCATTCTACGTTGAAGTATTTTCTGTTGTTGATGGAGAGGGGGAGGTGCAGTTTCTCTGTACAAGCCAAATGCGTGACGTGGCACACCTGAAATTCACGAAGATAAAGTTAGCAAGCAATAGTTACATTTACCCATAAATTGGCCCAACTCCTGTTGGATGTCGATCCAGTAAGTTTTCTCCACGTAACCTCTCTCAGGGGCCTGGGTTTGAGTTTTGCTTTACTCATCTCTACTCTTGGTGCAGTTGTAGCTCGGTTTCCCCTCTGGTGTGGCTTCTGCTAGTATTGGTGCTCCTTTTGCAGCCATGACTATGTGCCCTGATGTGCCGTTCTCTGGTTATCTGGTGTGACCACATCTACAATTGATGCCCCTGTTGTGGCCGTGGCAGTTTTTGCCCTTTGTCCTCACCTGTTGCACCAACATTGTTTTCAGCTGCTGGACTCCTGGGCCTATACTGTATTCCCCATGAATGGCTCTCTAAACCCAGCACTGTCAAACCGCAAACCCTTCGCCCAGCGCTGCCACGTCTTGTGATCCCACTCCCTCAGTGTACAATACATCCTGTTACTCCCTGTGAACAACCTACACCAGGATCTTTACAGCACTACAGAGTGTGCCGTGCAGTGAAAGGGCCGATCAACTTGTACTGATCTGTAAACTAGTTTTTAGAATAACGTGAAACTCTCACTTTCTTCTGCAACAACAATACAAACACAAGCCTGTGTTAAGGGTAAAGTATTTCAAAAATCCAAGCACTTTATCTAAATTACCCAGACTGTTGAACAATCCAAATCTAATGATGTAAAATATTACTGGTCACTGTGTCTCTTGATTTGAAGAGCGGCAAAGCACAAATTACAGGATAATTACATTATGTGGATGTTTCCACTTGGGAGAGCTCAAGGCTGGAGGTCATAAATGTAAGATGGTCACTAGTAAATCCAATGGGGAGGGTTCAGGAGCGAATTCTTTACCCAGAGAGGGGTTGGGGTGTGGAACTCTCTACCAGAGAGAGTGGATGAGGCGATAGGGTGTCCTGGATGGTGTCGAGCTTCTTGAGTGTTGTTGGAGCTGCACTCTTCCAGGCAACTGGAGATTATTCCATCACACTCCTGACTTGTGCCTTGTAGATTGTGGAAAGGCTTTGGGGAGTCAGGAGGTGAGAGACTCACCGCAGAATACCCAGCCTCTGACCTGCTCTTGTTGCCACAGTATTTATGTGGCTGGTCCAGTTAAGTTTCTGGTCAATGGTGACCCCCAGGATGTTGATGGTGGGGGATTCGGCAATGGTAATGCCGTTGAATGTCAAGGGCGGTGGTTAGACTCTTGCTTGTTGAGCCGTATGGCCTGTTTCTGTGCTGTAAATTCTATGTAATTCTATGCACTGTTCTCGTTCCAGGTTGGCAGCTCACCATCCTGCAGGTATTGTCCTGAAGACACGAATGGCCAGCCACCTTCTTAGTGAAAAATCACCTACGACTACCATCTCACTGTGACCTGCAAACTGTATCTTTGTTCGGCTGTCTCTGGGTTTCTATCGGCCTTTCCTTCTACGACCTTATGACCTTCTACCTACAGTAGCCTAGTGGTTATGTTACTGGACTAATACTCCTGGGAAATTGAACTCATATCTCACTCTGGCACTTTGAGAATTTGAATTCAGTTTAAAAAGCTGGTACCAGTAAAAGTGGCCATGAAGTTGTCGGATTGTGGTAAAAATCTAATTGCAGTCCTTACTCAGTCTGGCCTGTATGTGGCTCCAATCCCACACCAATGTGGTTCACTCTTAACTGTCCTTTGAAGTGGCCGAGCCATTCAGTTGTATAAACACTGCGACAAAAAATAAGACTACAGAGGCTCACAAGGTCCACCACCACCTTCTCAGGCCAGAGGGTGGTGGAGTCCAGTTCATTAAATATATTCAAGAAGGAGTTGGATATATTTCTTAAGGCTAAAGGGATCAAGGGATATGGGGAGAAGGCAGGGACAGGGTACTGAATTTGGATGATCAACAATGATCTCATTGAATGGCAGAGCAGGCTCGAGGGGCCGAATGGCCTACTCCTGCTCCTATCTTCTATGTTTCTATGTAATTAATGCTACCTTGCCAACAATGCACACATCCTGAGAATTATTTTAAAACTGGGCAGTGCCTGGTATCTGCTCACTAATTATAATCTCGAGTATCTTCACAGAGTTTCTGACCTTCCTTGCTTCTTTCAATAACTTCAATCCATCCAGCATTCCCCTATCATTGGCTCCCTTCAGCACGTGTCCCTCTATGATGAGAATCTGCTGCTGATTGTACTGGTCTCCAGCTACAGTCCCTGAAGGTTCCCTCTCCAGGTCTGATCCTATCCTGGCCTTATCACTTACTGAATCGAATTCTATCCACTCAGCCTCAGAAAATCTCTTGCCTTCTCTCCCTGTAAGTTCCTGCACCTCGAAGGTCAGAAATCCTTTTTAAGCTGCTGATTAACAGACACTTTTCACATCTCTTCACCTTTATATTGTATCCCTCTTTCTCCTTTATGAATATTGCACAATAACCAAACCTCATGGGCTCCATCTTAGTTATAATTTTCTCAGCTGTTTCCCTTTCTTGTTCTATTTCTCCTGTTGTCCCTTTAACATGTACTTTATTTAAATTCCAAACATTCCCTTTTAATTTTCCTTCTGTCCACTATCCCTATTTTTACCTTTTACTTCTCTGGGGTTTTCTTTGCTGTATCTGGTCTCTGGTGGTGTGCTGTGTCACCTAATTCACACAGGGGTTTTATTTCACCTTACTTCTCCTCCACTCTATCCCTTTCCCCTTAACTTCTCAAGTACTGTCCCGTTAAATCTGCCTCTGTTCTTTAATAAAATACCGAGAGTAATTGGTCTGCTTCTGTTTCCTGGTCCCTGTTGTTTTACCCGATTGCTGAAACTTTGCGCTGTTCGGGAGGCTTTGGAGGAAGTTTAACAAGTTCATGTCGACATTAAACGCTTCACATCTGGAATATAAATAGGAGACACGTTCCACAGATCATCAATTGTCACGGAGACAGGATCGGTATCGATCTGATAACATACTGTACAAGAGACTTCACTCTGCATTCCAAGGGCTGATCAATTTACACTGATCTATTAAAATGGTGTTAGAATAAAGTGAAACTCTCACTTCCTGTCCCTGGCTCCTTCAGCAGCGATACAAATGGCAGTCCGTGTAAGGACGGTGTAATTAAATAAATAAACACATTATCTAAAGAGCTTTAAGTATTGAGAGACGCTCAAACCCGAATCTGTGAACGCTCCCTGTTCAGGATTCTGTTACCTGTGTCTGTATTTTATTTTACACGGTGTCTCACCTTAAACTCTAAGGCAGCTTCTTTCAGCACCTCGTGGTTTTGATGACTTTTTGAAATCTGACAAATGACACAGATGGGCTGTTTGTCAGTTTTACAAAATAATTTCATCTTCTCCTTGTGGCGGCTGCATTCCTGCTGACTTTTAGCACTTTGATCACTTTTTACAAATGTCTCCACGATGTTGGCGAGGGTGCGGTTGGGTCTCAGGTTCCTGGAGGAAGTCTCCTTTCTACAGACGGGACAGGCGGCGGTGACAGCGCTCTCCCAGTACCGGGTTATACAGGATCGGCAGAAGTTGTGATCACAGTCGAGTAAGACAGGGTCTTTATACAGATCATGGCACACAGCACAGGAAAGTTCACCTTCCATCTCGAAGCACTGGTCACCTTGCACTGAGCTCCAAGTAAAATGGTGAACAGAGTAAAGTGAAACACTTTCACTTTCACTTCCGGATTCCAGCAGCAACATTATAAACCACCGCCCAGAAAAGGGCAGGGAAGAGTGACACATTTGTATGGATTGTTCAGGGAACCTGCCACCCCTTCCCAGTCTGGCCTGAATGTATCTCAGCTCCTGTAAGAATATAGATATGTTTTACATTATTCGAATACAGAACAAAGACAGAACAGCTAATCTAGACAGAATTAATTTAAACTGTGCTGACAGGATTTTGATCACAGCAAGGGCGAGTGTAAGAGAAGGAAATTACTGCAGTATAAATAAGGCAAGAGGTTCATTTTACGAGAGCATAACATTAAATATTTGTATAACATAGACTATGGGGGCTAAATTGGGCCGTGTAGTGCCCGCTTTTTAGTTGCTATGCCTCCACATAAGACTCGAAAATGGGGTCGGAGATGTGCACACAGTTCCGATGGGAAGTGCGTAGGATGCCATCTTGGTAAAGGGGTTTGTGCACACGCCAAACGACCGCCGGCAGCACGTAGAGTACCGAGATGATGACGTGAATCAGAGTGCAATGCTGATTTGAAGCCACCTCTGCTATTTTGAAACTCCTCAATCCAGCCAACACCCTGTCTTAGCCTCGCACAGCTGAACACAGTGTTAAAAAAAGAAAGAGTTGAATATATATAGTGCCTTTAACAACCACCGGACGTCCCAAAGCGCTTTACAGTCAATTAAGTACTTTTTGATGTGCAGTCACTGTTGTAATGTCGGAAATGTAACAGCCAATTTAAGCACAGCAAGTTCCCACAAACAGCAACGCGATCATGTGTCAGCCAGTGGCTCAGTTGGTAGCACCCTCGCCTCTGAGTCAGAAGGTTGTGGGTTTGAAGTCCCACTCCAGAGACTTGAGCACCAAAATCTAGGCTGACACTCCAGTGCAGTACTGAGGGAGTGCAGCACTGTCGGAGGTGCTGTCTTTTGGATGCGACGTTAAACTGAGGTCCTGTCTGCACTCTCAAGTAGATGTAAATGATCCATGGCACTATTTCGAAGAAGAGCAGGGGAGTTATCCCTGGTGTCCTGGTTAATATTTATCCCTCAATCAACATCATTAAAACATTATCTGGTCATTCTCACATTTGCTGTCTGTGGGAGCTTGCTGTGTACAAATTGGCTGCTGCGTTTCCTACATTACAACAGTGAGTACACTTTGAAAAAGTACTTCATTGGCTGTAAAGCACATTGGGATGTCCGGTGGTCATGAAAAGCGCTATATAAATGCAAGTCTTTCTTTTCTTTCTGATGTTAAATGGAATGAAGGACCCCCCACCAGCACTATTTAAAGGGATCATCAAGTATTTGCAAGGTAGTTGCTGGAATATTTCTTCTGGTTGCTGGTGCAATTGTGTGTGTTTTTGGAGGTTTCCTGTACTTGGCTAATGTTTGAATACTCCAGAGGGAGTGGTGTGGCTGGTCCTGCTATACTTCTTTAGTTATATAAATATTGTGGTGAAAGAAGTTGTTTCCAGACATGGGTGGCCTGGTAGGGCTTCCTCTAGGAATTGAACACGAGTGAGAATGAAGAGAAGCCACGCAGAGCAGGACAAGCTGCTAGAAGGGGGATGAAGTGGAGGAGGAGGAGGAAGTGGAAAAGGAAGGAAGGCTACAACGTACACAGCTCCTTTCTACATGATCAGATTATTCATGAGCGATACCAGTAACCTCAACGACACCTCCACATTCACCAACTGTCCCACACTCGTTACCTTTCCTCTATCACTGACGATCACATCTTCCTCTTTCTGATAACACAAACGTAAAAACCACCAGAAAATGCACATTCAAATCCAATTTTATACATTCGCCCATTAAATAATGCATACAAAATGAAACGAATCCCTCTTGTGCATTCCCTTAGTGCCTGTCTTCAGTGTGCCTTTGCCTATCCTAGTGCTCCTACGAGGTGCTTCCTCAGTGTCTGCAGAATGGGTGATGGAAGGCTTTTGACCTTCAATTGAGGAGAGGGCAGAGGGCCTTGGAGGATGACCTCGAGCAGCTCTGGGCCGAGAGGGCCTGGCTTCAGACTGCACCATCTCAGTATGGGTTACATCTGTCTGGGCCAGCTGACTGACAGGCAACAGCAAGGAGTGGCAGGCGTGGGAGCAGGAATGCTGTCATCCTGAGAGAGCACTGCAGGTTCCTGTTCCATGGAGCCACTGCCACTCTCCCGGGGCAGCGCCTCAGCAATCCTGCTGATCTGTTGGAAAACAGATTGATGGACCGCTGTGACACCGTGGAAGCCCCATTGAACAGTGGTATCCAGAGCCACAATTGCAGCAGTCTCAGATTCCACTGCAGCACTCAGAACTTTGATGGAAGCTGTGACATCGGCCATCAGACGCTGCATCATGGTGGGTTCCACCTGTGTGCTGATGGAAGTGACACCCATTCCATGTTTGACAGGGTGGCTCCAAGCTCTTTGGAAAGCCCTGTGTGAAGTTGGAGCCGGGCTCCTCCGTGCTCCTTGACATTGTGTGCAGGCTTTCCAGTGCACCAGGCATTTGGTTGTGTACACCCATCAGCCTTCTTCAGTAGCCTAGGCCACTGAAGTCCTCATCTGAAGAGAGGAGGAGGATTAGGTAAGCCTCAGCGATGCCCATTCAATGATGGCCAACACGGTCTCCTCCATGAGGGTTAAAACATGCAGGTGCGCTTGTCCTCCTCCAGCTCCTTCCTGCTGCCACCTGTTATGCGCCACCTTATCCTGCAAGAAAGAGGTGTGAGGCTTGTAACAGTGCTAAGTGTGTGAGGGTTTGGTAAAGCAGATGAACTCAGTGTTCAAGTACTTCTTCCCACCGCCCCCTGAGCGTATGTCTGGAGGGCCTCCTGCCCCCCTGCGGATACAGGATGTCTCTCCTTCTCTCCACGTTTCGCACCAAGGCCTCCAGTCAATTATCAGAAAACATTGCTGCACACTCTCTCGCAGGTCGAGTCATCTTGACAAAAATGTTCAAAATCAATTTACTTCCTGACACCAATTCCAGCAGTCACAATGCAACTTCCCCTTTAAGACGCTCCTTAAAACCTACCTCTGACCAAGCTACCCTAATACCTCCTTATGTGGCTTGGTGTCAAATTGTGTTTGATAACACTCATGTTTGTGAAGCGCCTTGGGATGTTTTACTCCATTAAAGGCACTATATAAATACAAGTTGTTGTTGTTGAGTTGCAGGCTGCCTTTAAGCAGCGATAGCCACTGGTGATATCGGGCCCTCTGCGGAGTCCTTCTATATAAATACAAGCTGTTGTTGTTGAGTTGCAGGCTGCCTTTAAGCAGTGATATCCACTGGCGATATCGGCCCTCTGCTGGGTCCATCTATTTTGGGGTCTGAAACCTGAGTTTACAGAGTGTTTGACCAAATTATCAAATTATGAATACTGCTTTTCTATTGTTGGCCACTTTAGAAAACTGGTTCTGTAAATTATGTGAACAACCTCTAGCTCGCAATTCGGGATTATCACACAAACTTTTTCACTTTTGAGTTAATCAAGGAATTGTGGCGGAGCCACTAAAGGACTCAGATCATTGGTATATAATTCCCTTTAACAACATGTTAGCTACAGCCTGAGTCTGTATCTTTATTTATACTGTGTACTTGTACAGAGCGTGATTACTTTAACAGCGCGGGTAAACACGATGACATCACACCGTTCATCACGTGATCCCCCACCGGCGGGAAGAACGTCATGATGTCATGACGTCAACCACGGGACCGCCCTAGCAGTCCTCGTGGAGCCTCCGAACTTAGCAGACCTACACTCGATGTTCTCCTGTAGTTACTTGTTTATACCTGTTAGTTTCCATTAAAGTTCGTTTTGTTTGATCGCCTGAGTGGACCTCAGTCTTTGGTTAGGAACTAGACATTCCTACATTGGTGACCCCGACTTTTGCGAACGGTTTTCGCAGAAGATACTCAACATGGAATCGAACGCCGTTACCTTGAAGCTACCGCAGTTCTGGGAGCAACAACCAGCCGCGTGGTTCATCCAGGCTGAAGCCCAGTTCGCCATCAGGGACATCGTTGCGGATCAGACCTGTTATTATTATGTGGTCTCCGCCTTTGACAGCGCCACAGCCTCGCGGATCATCAGCCTACTCGGTAGTCCGCCTACTGATCGCAAGTATGATACGTTAAAGGCGCGGTTGCTTCAGGTCTTCGGGCTCACAAAGTCGGAGCACGCCCGCCGGCTGCTCGCTATGCCCGGCCTCGGGGACTCCAAGCCGTCCGAACTCATGAGCCGAATGCTCACGCTCCTTGGTTCCGAACCGGAATGCTTCCTCTTCAGGGAGCTGTTCCTCAGCCTACTACCGGAACAAGTTCAGGCTGCCCTAGCCAGGTCCGAAGTCACAGACTGCGCGGAGCTTGCTGCCGAAGCGGACAAGATTTTCGCGGTGACACAGCAGTACTGCGCTGCCATGAGGCGCCCATCCCCCACAGACGCTGCTCCAGCTCCTCAATCAGCGGGGTTCTGCTTCTACCACGCCCGTTTTGGCGTGAAAGCAAGATGCTGCCGCCCTCCCTGCAGTTTTTTGCTCAAAAAAAACCAGCTTCAGCCACCCTGGCGAAAGAGGACCGGGTCTAACGAGCGCCCCTTGGCTGCGATGGCCATCGGAAATTCGGGAAAGCTTCTCTTCCTCACCGACTCCCTATCTGGTCGACGTTTCCTTTGCGACACCGAGGCGCAGTGTAGCATCCAGTTGATTAATGCGGCCACGTTCCACTCCATCCCGTGCCACCGCGGTAACGCCATGTCGCGCACTGTCTCCTGTGCGTTCCCACCTCTAGACGACTACACTCGCCTCCTCGGAGAGTTCCCAGATGTGACCCGGCCCACTTTCTCCTCCTCGGCCACTAAACATGGTGTAGAACATCACATCACCACTACCGGCTCCCCGGTTTACGCACGGGCCCGATGACTCGAACCCGGCAAGCTCGCGGCTGCGAAAGCGGAGTTCGACACGATGGAGCAGCTGGGAATTATTCGCCAGTCGAATAGTCCCTGGTCTTCGCCTCTCCACATTGTTCCGAAACCCGGCAGTGGATGGCGGCCATGCGGCGACTACCGACACCTGAACGACGCCAGTACTCCTGATCGGTACCCGGTCCCGCATATTCAAGATTTCTCAGCCCATTTGGCGGGAAATACTTTTTTCAAACGTCGACCTCGTCCGTGGTTACCACCAGATCCCCGTGCACCCGCAAGACGTCCCGAAAACCGCAGTCATCACCCCATTCAGCCTGTTTGAATTTCTGCGGATGCCGTTTGGCTTGAAGAATGCTGCACAAGCTTTCCAGCGCTTGATGGACTGCGTGCATCGGGACCTAAAATTCATCTTCGTCTACCTCGACGACATCCTGATCGCCAGCCCTAGCAAAGAGGAGCACCTCTGCCATTTGCGCACCCTCTTCACACGCCTCAGTCAACACGGTTTGATTATCAGCCCGGTCAAGTGCCAGTTCGGCCTGCAGCGGATTGATTTCTTGGGCCACCGCATCACATCAGATGGCGCAATTCCCTTACAGACAAAGGTCGAGGCGGTTACATCTTTCCCGTGCCCGCAGACCGTCAGGGCCCTACAAGAGTTCCTCGGGATGGTCAATTTTTATCACTGGTTCATCCCTAAGGCGGCTCTACTTATGCAGCCCTTGTACGAGGCCCTCAAGGCCAAGTCCGGTAAGGATCCGATCAGCTGGACGGCCGAGATGGACCGGGCGTTTGTCGACACCAAAGACGCCTTGGCCAACGCAACCATGCTGGCGCACCCGCTTCCAGGTGTCACCATTGCCCTTACCACCGACGCGTCGGACTATGCAATCGGCGCAGTGCAGGAACAGTGGGTGAATGGGGCGTGGCAACCGCTGGCGTTTTTCAGCCGTCAACTACGGTGAAACGAAAGAAAGTACAGCACTTTTGACCGGGAGTTGCTGGCCCTTTTTCTAGCCATCCGCCATTTCTGGTTCTTACTAGAGGGACGTCCGTTCACGGCTTTTGTAGACCACAAGCCACTAACCTATGCTATGGCCAAGACCGCCGAACCGTGGTCAGCTCGGCAACAACGTCACCTAATGTTCATTTCAGAATTCACCACGGACATTCAGTATTTGTCCGGCAAAGACAACCTGGTGGCGGATTGCCTCTCCCGCGCGACTGTTCACGCAGTCCATCTCAGAATCGACTATGCCCTAATGGCTGCGGATCAAGCCTCGGATCCAGAGGTCCAAGCATACAGGACCAGCCCCTCTAGCTTCCAAGTGGCCGATGTCAAATTCCATGCTGCAGGCACCACGCTACTTTGCGCTTTCTCCATGGGAGCTCCCCGCCCTATCGTACCAGTCACTTGGTGCCGAAAAGTGTTCGACGCCATAAGGCCTCGCAAAGGCTGATGTCGTCAAAATTCGTCTGGAAGGGTATGCACATGGATGTCCGTGACTGGGCCAACACCTGCGTGGTCTGCCAAAAGGCCAAGGTACAGCATCACGTAAAAGCTCCATTGGTCACTTTCGCTGTTCCGGAGCATCGATTTGACCACGTGAATGTGGACCTCGTGGGGCCGCTTCCACCTTCTCAAGGTTTTACACACATCCTCACAATGGTAGGCCGCACCACTAGATGGCCAGAGGCAGTTCCTTTGGTTTCCACCACTTCGGCAGACGTAGCCAGAGCTTTCATCTCCTCTTGGGTTGCTCGTTTCGGGGTACCGGCGGACATCTCTTCTGATTGTGGGCCGCAGTTTTCCTCTGAGCTCTGGAACGCTGTGGCTCAGGGGCTCGGCACCAAACTACATCGCACCACCGCCTATCATCCACAGGTGAACGGCCTGTGCGAATGATTCCACAGGTCACTCAAAGCCGCTCTGCGGGCCAGTCTTCAAGTCGCGGTATGGGTGGACAGACTTCCATGGGTCCTTTTGGATCTTCTCACGGCGCCCAAAGAAGATTTGCAATTGTCCTTGGCGGAACTCGTATATGGCCAGCCACTATGAGTACCAGGGGATTTCCTCCCATCTCCAACAGAGCCATGGTCCACATCCCAGCAACTCGTCAGCCACCAGGAAGCAGCCAGATGTTTCTTTCCAGTGCCTACGTCGCATCACGGCTTACAGAGCTCCCACGTCCCAACTGAGCTGAAAAGTGCCGAGTACGTGTTTATCCGCCACGACGCTCACCGGGATCCGCTCAAGCCTCCTTACACTGGCCCCTTCCGCGTCATAGAGCCGGGAGACAAAACCTTTTCGGTCGATATCGGAGGTAAACCGGACCACATATCGGTTGACCAGTTGAAGCCGGCACACTTAGACCAGTCGAGATCGCTCAACCTCCAAAACGTGGCCGACCACCCACAGTCGCCGTGCCAGATCCACCACAACCGCCCGCCAGCTCAACCAACGTCCATCAGCTTCCACTTCAGGGTTACAGAAGTCGCTCGGACAAGCTTGTCCGGCCTCCTCGCCGTCTCACTTTTGCTGTTAAAGACAATTCTGGGGGGGGCGCATGTGGCGGAGCCACTAAAGGACTCAGATCGTTTGTATATAATTCCATTTAACAACATGTTAGCTACAGCCTGAGTCTGTATCTTTATGTATACTGTGTACTTGTACAGAGCGTGATCACTTTAACAGCGCGGGTAAACGCAATGACGTCACGCCGTTCATCACGTGATCCCCCACTGTCGGGAAGAACGTGATGACGTCATGACGTCAACCACGGGACCGCCCTAGCAGTCCTCGTGGAGCCTCCGAACTTAGCAGACCTACACTCGATGTTCTCCTGTAGTTACTTGTTTAAACCTGTTAGTTTCCATTAAAGTTCGTTTTGTTTGATCGCCTGAGTGGACCTCAGTCTTTGGATAGGAACTAGACATTCCTACAGAATCAATAATTTAAGCTGAATGAGAGCTAATAAGGCTTGAATGATGGAGTGTGATTAAGGTACCTGGCGTTGTTGTGAGAGCATGAATGTGCTTGTGAACAATATCTTCATTTCAATTTAAGATTATTCCCCCAGTATGTAGGAGAATTAAGGAAAACTTTTGTGCTTTATGAAAGTGTTAGGCTTTATACATTTTAAATTAGACATGTGGTTTGGATTTATTTTGATGAAATTTAAATACCACTGCTAAAATACACAAAGGTTTTTTAAAGAAGGGTAAAAAGCAGCTTTGGAGAAATACAAAGTTACAGTTTGAATTTTTGCCAAGCAGATTTTTTTATTGTCTGAACCAGCAGGTCTGAAACTGCTGTTGTGCTGGCTGACTCCTCCCCCACCCCCAAGGGCTTTTCACAGTGCAGAAGTAATTAACCCCTTACTGCTATTTGCCAGATTGCAATCCTGAATGTAAAGAGATGCTGGATTTGTTTATTCAGCTCAAAGCGATACCCGCACGCTCTCACTACTGCGAAAGTTCTTGTGGAACAAGTTCTTTGAGTTGGGGAATTGGAGATGATCGATCATGATAATGGTGGATGATTTGTGGGCCAGGTCATTAAACAATGTGCACTATGTTAGGGATCGAGCAGAAATTCCACATCCCAGACCATCCGCTTGTGTCAGGCTTGGTGTAAATAACAAACACAATGGTTAAAACTATGTTGGAGAAAGATGCCAGTGAGACTTGGATCTTAAAAGTACACCTGATAGGTGGTAGTAATTAAAGGAACTGTGTCTAAAGTACTGAAGTAACACCTTTTGACTTTTGAAGCTATGACAGGTCATGAAAGAGCTTCTCCCGGAACACAGAACGCTTTATTTAAATCATTCCTGGGATGTGGGTTTTGCTGCCAATGGCAGCATTTATTGCCCATCCCTATTTACCCTTGAGAAGGTGGTGGTGCACTATCTTCTTGAACCGCTGCAGTCTATGTGGTGAAGGTACTCCCACAGGGCAGTTAGGGAGGAAGTTCCAGGATTTTGACCAAACGACAATGAAGGAACGGCGATATATTTCCAAGTCAGGATGATGTCGGGTTGATCCCGGGTGGCGTGTCCAATTTTATTCTTACTATTGTTTTCTGTAGCAGTTTGTTACAACTGAGTGACTTGCTCGGCCATTTCAGAGGGCAGTTAAGAGTCAACCACATTGCTGTGGGTCTGGAGTCACATATGGCCAGACCGGGTAAGGACAGCAGATTTCCTTCCCAAAAGGACATTAGTGAACCAAATGGGTATTTACCACAATCTGGTAGTTCCATGGTCACCATTACTGATACTAGCTTTCTTATTCCAGATTTATTTAATTACCTAAATTTAAATTCCCCAACTGCCATGGTAGGATTTGAACTCATGTCTTTGGATTATTAGTCCAGGCCTCAGGATTACTGGTCCAGTAACATAACCAATATGCTACCCTGGCCATGTATGTTTAAATTTTCTATATGTTTTGGCGATGCCCAGAGACAGATAAATTAATCTGGATCAATTGTGGCAATTGTTTGAACTGCGGACTCATGTTAAAGGCAAAAAGGCAAGATCCCACATGTAACAAAGCCAAATTGGACCAGGGTGAATGAGCAAAATGTCTGAGACAAGGAAAAGGACCAAATAATGGACTGATAGCGATTTGCAAATTTTCCTACTGTTAATTTTTTCTTTAGTATCTTTGCCTTGCGATTTATGTAATCGTATGTATGTAGAATTTAATCAGGCCGTGCTCAGAGAAATGGTCCACAATCTTAATAAGTTCAATTCGGGAAGAAAATCAGGTGATTTGACAAAGAGAATGTGGGTAAATGATAAAACAATGCGCAAGCAATTAAAGGGATTGTTTAAAGGAATAAATAGGCAGCTGGAATGTTATACCAGAACAACGAAGACTATAAGAAACAATTTATCTCAAATGCAATATGTGTAGTATGTATCGAGCTTTTTTTTACTTAACCCGATCCAAAAAGGGGTTAAATATATTTAGCAAACAATTTGATACCAAATTTTATATTAGGCAAAAAAATGAGAATGTGGAAATCAGATGGGAATATGGATTGGCATAATGTGCAAAGATTCAGATTGGTGTATTATGCCAGGAAGCCTGCAAGCAGGGTGAGATTATTTCGGACTGATTCCCGGGATAATGGGAATCCTGTTGTTTCTGCTGATGTGAGAGCGATGGAAATATTTGAAGTGGATTTGATAGACTTGTTGGAAGATGAAATACACCGAGGAGTTTGTAAACTATCCAAGGGTATTGGTGAGATGGAATGAGGGAGTGTGGAAAGCCCCAGACACCTCTTGCTGTTCCAGGGACAGTGGTTCCTCACTATGTGACTGCGCCGTGCTGCGGAGCTCAGCGTCACCATGTGGCTTCACCCTGGATGAAGAATCCCCTAACTGCATCATACAGATTGATCGATGGAACTCAACGAGAACTAATGTTCGGAGAGAGGAAGCTACTGTGTTACACACCATGTGTGGTCTCGTCAACCACATTTTGCCTTACACCAAACAAAGTGACTAAAATTGGGGATAAAATATTGGTGCCTTTTAGGGCCCACAAAGTAACAGAAATTCAAGTAAACATTACCCTTCAGACAGAACCCTGACGGGCAGTTGTAAATTATGGCCGTCCAATTGCACCCCTTTCATGAGTCTTAAATCTATATTGCAACGCACCAGCACTTCTCAGGGACAGTATCGTCATTATGCAGCAGCAGAATGATGCTATTGAACAGTCTATTGGCACCCTGGGTAACCATGAATGGTGGGCGGTGGTATAGAGCATCCCTGGGCAAGAACAGCCTCTGTGCTCCTGCTGGTAGCACAGCTATTCGGGCCCATTGACCTCGCAGTAATGGTCTGCTTGATTGTGATTTTTTAAAACCCTGAATCAAGTTAAGATCAGAGAGAATACGATATAAATATGAGCTCTGACCGGGAAATAAATTTGCGAGGCCACAAAAAGCCTCAAAGTGGGGAATGTAGGAATATAGATATTGTTCCACATTATTCTAATACAGAACAAAGACAGAACCTCTCATCCAGATAGAATTAATTAAAACTGTGTGCTCACAAATTCCCAACCTTTCCCTTCAATGACACTAATGACATTGGAGAAGGACATTGTACTCTAAGGATAGGTACATACAGACTATTAAATAAATAAACTAGTTGGCATTAATATATGGAGCCAAAAGAGTTGTAAGTTTGAAAAATAAGCGTTTAAAACACAGGCTTTTGTTCAGAGCACGGTGGGGGTGGTGTCAGAGAAGGAAATACTGCAGTATAAGTAAGGCTATAGGTTCCTTTTACTATAGAGCATGACATCAAAAGTTTGTATAACAAAGAGTGTGACCTGGGAAAAGCAAGGATTGGAGGTAACGCTATGGTATGACAAGACACAAGGCCCCTCATAATTGTTCAACAATCTGCTCGATCATCCAAGGGTCATAAAACACCCAATAGAGTTTGAATCCAGCAGGAAGCCAGACAATGACTGAAAATGGTATAAAGAGAGATAGAGGCCTAGAAATTCAGTGCCCTTAGCGCCGATTTTGCGGCGCTAGAGGGCCTAGCGCTGCAATTGGCGCCGGCGCCTAAATTGCCTGGGGCCCTTCCGCCGCGGTAGACCGGTAGCGCTGCGCCGGCACCGATGACGTCATCGGTGTGCGCAGCGTCCCGGTTGCCGTGGTGACGGGCCCCAGCGCCGAAATTGACTTGCGGCCGCCTCGCCCGTGGCAGCCGCAAGCAACGTTCTGGCAGAGGTGCCTTGCACAAGTTTGCGCCGGCGCATTAAAGGCCCCGCGGCGGCCGGACGCTTTCCCGCCGCCCGCCTGGCCGCAGCTCCCTCCCCGGACTTCCCCCCCCGGAACAGAAGCAAGCCCGGCACTTGTCCGAGGTGCCGGGCTCATTTTTAATAAGATTATCGCGGGCCGCGGCCGGGTGCAGGCAGCTCCTCCTTAAGGGAAGGAGGAGGCCTGCACTTCCCGAACCTGCCGCACCGCAGCGGGCGCCGCAGCGCCGGAATAGCGCCGAAATTCAGCGCATAGCGCCAGTTTTCAGGCGCTAACAGCTTTCAGCAGCGCCGGCAGCCGTTTGGGCGCAGAACCAGTGAATTTTGGGCCCGACCAGCGCGACTTAGCTCCGGCACTAACTTTCGGCGCTAAAGCCCTGGCAGCGCCAAAACTCAATTTCTAGGCCAGAATGTTTCACTCAGTCGGAACTCTGACTACCTTCAAGACCAGGTAATGTGAACAGGCTTGGAGAAGCCAAGCTCACGATTTCCTGCTCAAAGTTCCCTACACGGATGGTTTTAGACATTGGGCTAAATGTGTACTATTCTGTTTGAAATTAATTGTCTGACATATTACTGTCTCTAGCTTTATGAACCTGTTAAAAGGACGAGGAAGGAATTAGCCAACAGGTCCGACAACATGTAAAACCACCGCTACAAAACAACAATACCTGAAATATCAGGCGGAACCAGCAGCAACAACTAGGACAGGACTCGAACAATTCCAGTCAACCCTCCAAAGTCATCATCAACAGTGGGGGATGAGGGTCCACATTAGAATAGTTCTTCCACAGACTAGTTGAGCAATAGCCTGACACAGACTCCCATCAGCCAGATACCCAGACTCCTCCATCACCATCCCTGGGTATGTCCTGCCCCACTGATAAAATACACCCACCAGAGGAGGGGGCAGAACGGTGTAACATCAGCTGGATGTGGTCCTCAACATTGACTCCAGACCCCATGAAGTCTTGTGGCTTCAGGTCAAAAAGGCCAAGAAAAACTTCAACTGATCACCACCAACTGCCCCTCAACTAATGAATCAGGACTCTATGTTGGAGGAAGCATGGAGGGTAGCAAGGACACAGAATGGAGCCTGAGCAGGGCTCTTTAAGGTAACATCACTGACCGAGCTAACCGAGTCCTGAAGGACATAACTGCCAGACCGGGCCTGTGTCAGGTGGTGGGAAAACCAACACGAGGGAATAACCTACTCGAGCTCATCCTGAAAAACCTACCTGTTGCAGACACATCTGTTCATGATCACATTGATAGGAATTAAGACCACACAGTCTTTGTGAAGGCAAAGTCACATCTTCACACTGGGCAAACCCTCCCGGTGGAACAGATGAAGGACAAATCTCAGAAACAAAAACTAGTTATCCATGAGGCCCCCAGCAGCACCAGAATTGTAGATCACCTCATGGTCAACCATATCCTTCAGCTCCAACAAGCCAAAGACCAACTCTGGTTAACAGGGAGTGTAGAAGGACATGCCAAGAACAGCACCAGTCACCAGGCACCAGGCAAATGTCTAAATGATGGACCAACCAAGTGAAACTACAACACAGGACGACCTGCATCCAAAGCATAAAAAGCAACCGGCGATAGACAGACTAAGCAACTGCACCACCATCACCAAATACTACACCAACCTGAGGGTCACATCAAACAGAAGCTTAAGTGGACCAGCCACACCAACGACATGGCTACAAGAGACAGGCAGGGGCTTGCTACTCTGATCAGCGGCTCACCTCCTCACTGTTATGTATTGTGTGTTCTATTGTGTGTTCTCCTTCCACCTGTGGTGGCGGTGTCACAGGAGATAAATGGTTGGGTGTTCTCTGTTAAGTTTAGCTCTCTTTGTTCGGAACTTTCCAGAACTTCCTTTCCTTCCAATAAAGCACTTCATGTTTGAATCTCTGAGTTCTGAGTCCTAAATTGTGTCTAGGTAGAAAGGTACCGACACAACAAGTGGCAACGAGGAGCGGATGAATCTGCGTACGTTACGGGTGCAGTGAGTAAACAGAAAATTTAATTTGAAACGTGAGATGGCTACTATATTAGGAAACATCGGTGATTTTGTTGAAAATGTGGAGCAATGGAGCGCATATACGGAACGTTTTGACTATTTTGTATTGGCGAATGCAGTGGCAAATGAAAAGGTCGTGCCTACCTTTTTGAGTGTAATCGGGCCGAAGACATTCAATTTACTTTGCAGCCTCGTGCAACCAGATAAGCCAGGAACTAAAACATATAAGCAACTATTGGAAATTATTGGAGCACATTTTTCACCAAAACCTCTGGTTATTGCTGAGAGATTTAGATTTCACAAACGGAATCAAGAGGAGGGGGAATCAGTGACGATGTTTATTGCTGCTTTAAAAAGGTTGTCGGAACACTGCCAGTTCAAGGAGGTGCTGAATGACACCATTAGAGACAGACTTGTGTGTGGTCTGCAAAATGCAGCCACACAGAAGCGCCTTCTTACTGAGGACAACCTTACTCTTAAAAAGGCCATTGAAGTTAGTGTCTCCAAGGAGATGGTGGAAAAGGAGGCTCACCAGTTGAGTTCAACAGGGAGAGTTCACAAGGTGTCATCTGAGCCTAAAGGTGTGCGGAACGGCACATGTTACCGTTGTGGGAAAATGGGCCATCACGCTAATGACTGCTGGTGTACGGAGCTGGAATGCCGAAATTGTGGCAAAAAGGGTCACATTGAACGCGCCTGTAGAGGTAAAAAAAGAACAGACAGAGCTGGGAAGCATGGAAGCAAAAGGTCTGTATTTGGACAAGAGAGGAAAAAGAGTCTTCATTCAGTGCAGTATGATGGAACAAGCAAAACAGAGGGGAGCGATACCTCTGAGGAGGAAGAGGTGCACATACTGACGGTTGCAGGTGATTTAAATGGCTACTGGGTGTCACCACTGGTGGAGGGAGAATCAGTGCGGATGGAGGTGGACACAGGCGCGGCTGTGTCCCTTGTTTCAGACACTGTCTACAACAAAATGCTAAAGCATCTTACCCTTCAGCCAACAAACATTGTGCTAAAGACGTATACCGGCGAACCTGTGGTATGAGAGGTGTCATTGAGGTGACAGTTAAATTGAACGGACAGACTGCAAAACTGCCACTATATGTGGTAAAGGGAAATTACCCATCGCTACTGGGATGTGCGTGGCTAGAGAAAATCATGCTGGGCTGGCCTACAGTCCGCATGATGTCAAAAGGGGAGTCAGGTCTAACTGCAGTGTTAAACAAATATGCAGAACTCTTCAATGGGGAACTTGGGAGCATGCAAAAGATTAGCGTGAGACTGGACATTAAACCTGACAGCAAGCCGAAGTTTCACAAAGCCCGACCTGTACCCTATGCAATTAGGCCAAAAGTTGAGGTTAACTTGGAGGCCTTAGTCGAGAATGGAGCCCTGGAGCCTGTGAGCGTGAGCAAATGGGCCACACCCATTGTTCCTGTCCTGAAAAAGGATGGATCTGTTCGAATCTGCGGGGATTTTAAAGTGACTATTAACCCGGTGCTGTACCCTCTTCCCCTCATTGATAATCTTTTTACGGGCCTGGCCGGAGGGCAAAAGTTCAGCAAAATAGACTTATGCCAGGCTTATCTACAAATGCATGTCGATGACAAATCAAAAGAGCTGCTGACAATTGTGACACACAAGGGGCTATACAGGTACTGCCGCCTTCCGTTTGGAATTACGTCGGCCCCTGCTCTATTCCAAAGGGCAATGGATCAGATTTTGAGTGGACTGCCAGGAGTCCAGTGCTACCTGGACGACATCCTTGTCACTGGGACAAATGAGGAGGATCATCTTCTGAACTTGGATGTGACACTACAACGACTGAAAGAGTACGGACTCAGAGTTCGTAAAGACAAATGTGAATTCTTTCAGTCTTCAGTTGAGTACCTGGGGCATGTGATTGACGTTACTGGCCTGCATAAGGCGCCGTCAAAGGTCAAGGCGATCATGGAGGCCCCAGCACCCCAGAATGTGAGCCAGTTACGTTCATTTCTGGGGCTACTTAACTACTATGGGAAGTTTATTCCAGACTTAGCAACATTGCTGAAGCCATTACATCAGTTGCTATGTCAAGGCAAAACATGGAAATGGACTGAACTGTGCAACGAAGCTTTCACCCAAGCAAAGAAAGCATTGCTGAAATCGGAGGTCCTGACACACTTCGACCCAAAGCTACCCGTGCAGCTAGCATGTGATGCATCACCATATGGTGTGGGAGCAGTCATATCCCACATCATGCCTTCGGGTGAAGAGAAACCTATCGCCTTCGCATCACGCACCTTGAACAAGGCTGAGAGTAACTATGCGCAGATCGAGCGCGAGGCCTTGGGAATCGTTTTTGGAATTCGAAAATTTTATCAGTACCTGTTTGGGAGAAGGTTCACACTCCTGATGGACCACCGTCCATTGACTTCAATCTTCGGGCCCCACACCGGAATTCCATCTCTCGCTGCAAGCAGGTTGCAAAGGTGGGCTTTACTGTTGTCAGGACACACATACGACATCAAATATCGCAAATCAGACTTGCACGGCAACGCAGACGGTCTCTCGAGGCTACCCTTGCCTGTTACTCCCCCAGAGCCTCGTCAGATAGACATCTTCTACTTTAGACAAGTGGAGGGAGCACCTGTCACTGCAGTTCAGGTGTGAAGGTACACCCGCAACGATCCAGTCCTGTCTGAGGTAATGGACGATGTCATTCGAGGGAGAGCTATAGGAGATTCTCCTAGTTTGAAACCTTACGTTTCAAAAAGAAATGAGCTCTCCGTCCAGGCAGGTTGTCTTCTTTGGGGACGCCGTGTCATCATTCCGCCACCTCTGAGGGAACCTATACTGCAACAGCTTCATACAGGCTACAGTGGGATGGTTCGGATGAAGGAAATGGCAAGAAGCTACTTCTGGTGGCCAGGTCTCGATGGGAATATTGAGGAGAAAGCCAAAACATGTTCCCATGTCAAAGGGTCTGGAATGTTCCACAGCTAGCAACCCTACACCCCTGGGATTGGCCTGCAGAAGTGAGGCAGTGAGTACATGTGGACTTCGCCGGTCCTTTCGAAGAGAAGATGTTTATGGTCATTGTGGACGCTCATAGCAAGTGGCCGGAGGTCGCTGTGATGATGTCTACCACGGCAGAGAAAACAATTGAGAAACTTGGTGAGATGTTCAGCCGTTATGGCTCACCGGAACAACTCGTAAGTGACAACGGTCCACAATTTGTATCACAGGAGTTTGCAACCTTCCTGCATGTGAATGGTGTCCAACACATCAGGTCTGCGCCCTATCATCCCTCTACTAACGGCCAGGCAGAAAGGTTTGTGCAAACTTTGAAGCACGCCTTGAAGGCATTGCAAGGTCAGGGCTCAATCCACCAACGTCTGAACAGCTTCCTGTTGTCCTACAGGAACGAGCCGCATGCCACAACCAAAACTTCCCCCGCTTCGCTCATGATGAAGAGGCAGTTGCGGACAAGTTTTGACTTACTCAAACCTCCAAGGGCAGAACAGGTTGTCCATTGTCAACAGCAAGCTCAAGTTGAAAAGAGAGAGAAAAGAGCCAAGGAGAGACGGTTTCACCCTGGAGAGCACGTCCTAGCTCGAAACTACAACACTGGACTGAAATTGGTTCCTGCTACGGTGATCGCGCAGACGGGCCCTGTGTCTTACACGGTTGAGACTGCTGAGGACGTCGTCTGGAGAAGACACACAGATCAACTGTTGCTAGGAGCAGAGACAGCCACAGAGGCTCCAACGGCTGGTTGGCCTGAACTGTTTCCGGATGATTCCGCAAACCAGCATCCTTTGCCACAGTGCTCTTCTCCAACACAGGAAGTCAAAGAGACTGTTCCACCTGTGCAAACTCCTGACTTTTGACTGACACAGGCACCTTCTCCATCCAGGCCTGTGTCAATGCCTACTGCTATGGAAGCCAGCGATGACCGTCGGTATCCTGTCAGAGAGCGGCGGCCTCCAAGACGCTTGGATCTGTAGGCTTAGTGACTTACCCACAAGACTGGGGCAGAATAAACCCCAGGGTAAAGTCAGGGTTTGAGGCAGTCTACCTCTACCCTAGGTTCGTTGAGTGCATTGAAAGTAACTTACCTGTTGAGGAATACTGTGGACCTTCCATTTAAGAGGGGAGGAAATGTTATGTATTGTGTGTTCTCCTCCCACCTGTGGTTGCGCTGTCACAGGAGATAAATGGTTGGGTGTTCTCTGTTAAGTTTAGCTCTCTTTGTTCGGAACTTTCCAGAACTTCCTTTCCTTCAAATAAAGCACTTCATGTTTGAATCTCTGAGTTCTGAGTCCTAAATTGTGTCTAGGTAGAAAGGTACCGACACAACACTCACCACCCCATGAAAAGCTTTCCACCATCTATCGGGCTGAAGACAAGAGTGTGATGGAATACTCACCACTCGCCCGTACGGGTTCACTGAATCAACACTCAAGAAACTCATCATCATCCAGGACCAAGCAGTCAGTTTGACAGGGGCCCCTGCCTGTGAACAGACTATCCACTCTCTTCACCAGTGAATTGTGGCTGCAGTATATCCTGTCTACAGGATGCACTGCAGCAACCCGGCAAGTTTCATTCAGCAACACCTCAAAATCACCTCAAATAACCTTAAAATCAGAGCCAGGCCATTCAGGAGAGAAGTTAGGGAACACTTCTTCACACAAAGGGTGATAGAAGTGTGGAACTCTCTCCCATAAAAAGCAGTAGATGCTAGCTCAATTAACAATTTTAATCTGAGATCAATGTAAATGGAGTTCGGATAAGAACACCCGTCATCTTATTGAATGGTGGAACAGCCACAAGGGGCTGAATGGCCTCCTCCTGTTCCTATGTTCCTGAAGCAGCAGTTGAGACCTGGATATCGAGGCAGTTCAGGTCAGGTGGGACACACTTCAGGTGAGCTCCATCTGATTTCTACCCAGGTGGGAGCAGGAGGAAAATCAGTTCATACATACTTGAAAAGTTAGGTATCGTAATCCAAAGATGAATTCCAAACTCTTTATTGAAACCTGATGTGCTCCCTATGCCCCAGTCTAAGACATGTATTTATACCAAGAACAAAAGTGGACCGAGCACTGACCTCTCGGGCACACCACTTCCAATCTACCCCAATCAGAGCAACATCCATTTGTTTCCCGTCTGTCAACTAACTTTCTATCCAAGCTACAGAAAATGCTGGAAATACTCAGCAGGTCAGGCAGCACCTGTGGAGAGAGAAAGAGAGTTAACGTTTCAGGTCGATGACCTTTCATCAGAACTGAAAGAAGTTAGAAACTTAATAGTTTATAGTCCAGTGGAAAAGGGGAAAAGCGGGTGGAGAGAAAAAACAAAAGGGAAGGTCTGTGATAGGGTGGAGGGCAGGAGAGATTAAATGGCAAAAGGGATGATGGTGCAAGGCAAAAGAGGGTGGTAATGGGACAAGTAAAGGAACAAGAGATGGGTCGAGAGGAGCTGTAAATGGCAGCAGCAGAACCATTACCAGCAGCTGCTGTCCGAGGAAAAGGGAGCGGTGGTTCTGACCTGAAATTGTTGAACTCGATGTCGAGTCCGGGAGACTGTAAAGCGCCTCATCGAAAGACAAGATGCTGTTCCTCGAGCTGGTGTCGAGCGTCATTGGAACGGTGTGGGAGGCCGAGGACAGAGAGGTCAGAGCGGGAGTGGGACGGAGAATTCAAAGGACAAGCGAGCGGAAGCTCGGGGTCGGGCTGGCGGACTGAAGGGAGGTGTCCGGCAGAGCGACCGCCCAATCTGGGGGTTGGGTCTCCCCGATGTGGGGAGGGGATTGTAACCCCATTGCCCTCACATTCAATGGCTTGTGCCACCGGCCGGGGGATGTTGGAGAGAGGCTGCGGCTGTGTCTCAGGGCCCTGGGGACAGGGACGGGGCCAGGCGGGGACAGCGCTCTCCCAGCACCGGCTGCTTCAGACTGCCCAGGAGCAGTGAGCTGGGCTCTTTACCCCCGGGGCGCACAGCCGCTGCTCAAACCGCCCGGCCCCGCACACCCGCGCGTTTTTTCAAACCCTCAGTGACGTCAGACGCTCAGGCTGTTTTTTTTCTTGCCCCTGCCCGGATATGTCACTCCGGGTTTTTTTCGGACGCATTCGCCTTCGCGTCACTTTCCCCAACCCGCGCCGGCGCCAAATTCAAACTGGCTACGGGGCAGTGCTCACCCACCTGAAGCTGCACAGTCCAGAAGGCGCCAGCGCGCAACCACATTGCTGCCCGGGATGCAAGGGACGCACTCATGTTGGCCAGATTTGCTTAGCCTGCACAATGAAACACTTTAGTCTCGCACCTTCTTACCATAGAAACATAGAAACATAGAAGATTTGGCCCCTCGAGCCTGCTCCGACATTCAATGCGATCATGGCTGATCATCCAAATTCAGTACCCTGTCCCTAGTTTCTCCCCATACCCCTTGATCCCTTTAGCCTTAAGAAATATATCCAACTCCTTCTTGAATACATTTAATGTATTGGCCTCTACTGCCTTCTCTGGTAGAGAATTCCACAGGTTCACCACTCTCTGGGTGAAGGAATTCCTCCTCATTTCTGTCCTAAATGGCCTACCCCTTATCCTTAGTCTGTGACCCCTGGTTCTGGACTCCCCGACCATCGGGAACATCCTTCCTGCATCTAGTCTGTCCAGTCCTGTCAGAATTTTATAAGTTTCAATGACATCCCCTCTCATTCTTCTAAACTCCAGCGAGTACAAGCCCAATCGTCCCAAGCTCTCCTCATACGTCATTCCTGCCATCCCAGGTATCAGCCTGGTGAATCTTCACTGAACTCCTTCCATGGCAAGAACATCCTTCCTCAGATAAGGCGACCAAAACTGCACACAATACTCAAGATGTGGTCTCAACAAGGCCCTGTACAACTGCAGCAAGACATCCTTGTTCCTATACTCAAACCCTCTCGCTACGAAGGCCAACATACCATTTGCCTTCTTAACCACCTGCTGCACCTGCATGCTTACCTTCAGTGACTGGTGCACAAGGACACCCAGGTCTCGTTGCACTTCCCCTTCTCCCAATCTATTGCCATTCAGATAATAATCTGCCTTCTTGTTTTTGCCACCAAAGTGGATAACCTCACATTTAACCACGTTATATTGCATCTGCCATGCTTCTGCCCAATCACCCAACCTGTCCAAATCATCCTGTAGTTTCTCGGCATCCTCCTCACAGCACACACGCCCACCCAGCTTTGTGTCATCTGCAAATTTGGAGATATTACATCTAGTTCCCTTGTCTAGATCATTAATATATATTGTGAATAGCTGGGGTCCAAGGACCGATCCCTGCGGTACCCCACGAGTCACTGCCTGCCATTCGGAAAAAGACCCGTTTATTCCAACTCTTTGCTTTCTGTCTGCCAACCAGTTCTCTATCCAAGTCAATACCTTGCCCCCAATCCCATGTCCCTTAACTTTACACGCTAATCTCTTATGCGGGACCTTATCGAAAGCCTTCTGAAAGTCCAAATACACCACATCCACTGGTTCTCCTTTATCTATTTTACTAGTTACATCCTCAAAAAATTCCAGTAGATTAGTCAAGCACGATTTACCTTTTGTAAATCCATGTTGACTTTGTCCGGTCCTGTCACTGTTTTCCAAGTGCTCTGCTATTACATCTTTTATAATGGACTCTAGCATTTTCCCCACTACCGATGTCAGGCTTACCGGTCTGTAATTCCCCGTTTTCTCTCTACCACCTTTTTTGAATAGTGGGGTAACATTAGCTACCCTCCAATCCATGGGTACTGTTCCAGATTCCATCGAATGTTGGAAGATGATCAGCAATGCATCTACTATTTCTAGGTCCACTTCCTTAAGTACCCTAGGATGTAGATTATCAGGCCCTGGGGATTTATCGGCCTTCAATCCCATCAATTTCCCTAACACCATTTCCCTACAAGTACTGATTTCTTTCAGTTCCTCCCTTTCATCAGACCCTATATTCCCCGACATCTCTGGGAGGTTATTTGTGTCCTCCTTTGTGAAGACAGAAGCAAAATATGTATTTAATTAGTCTGCCATTTCTTTGTTCCCCATTATAAATTCCCCTGATTCTGACTCCAAGGGACCTACGCTTGACTTCACCAATCTTTTTCTCTTCACATATCTATAAAAGCTTTTACAGTCAGTTTTTATGCTCCCTGCAAGCTTACTCTCATATTCTATTTTCCCTTTCTTAATTAATCCCTTTGTCCTCCTTTGTTGAATCCAGAGCATCGACAATGGACAAGAACCTGCGGAATCCTATGCGCTCCATTTTGCCAGGCCCGAGGAGGTGGGATTGGAGGCGTGTGAGGTGTTAAAATCGCCAAAAATAGCAGGAGGATCCGATCCCACCTCCATCCCGCCTCTGAGCAATTTTCCCACATTCATGGTTTCAGACCCCGTTTCCATCCCGCCACCAAGAGGCAGGATATGCCCTTAAGGCCCTTAACAACCAGTTAATTACCACTATAATCCCATTTTGAGAAGCCTTTCTGAATTTAACACATTTCCCCCCTGCTGCACGTACCTCTGGAACACACCAGTTAATCCTGGCGGCCTCACAAGTGGATTGCTTACTAACAGCTGCAGCTCCACCATTACAAAGGAGTTTTCACCAATCATCATTTGCAGGTGGCAGAACTTTGTTGTCTCAGGTCTGGGGGAACTTTTAGCAGGCCTATTCATTGTTTTGGAAGTTTGGAGTCAGACACCCATCTCCAGTGTGACCTCCTGGGAAACCCCTCTCCCCACCTTGACTGAACGCTTCCTCAACCCATCCTTTCCACGGAGGTTGCCATCCTTTCGGTGGTGATGCGTTCATGCGCCAATGCCTCCACAAAGGCTCTGCTCATGTTAGTGATGGACTCCTCCATTCGCTCCACACTCGCAGCGACCCTGGAGACAAAACATGCCAGAGACTCCTGCACCTGTTCCTGGAGTTCCAGCACCGCTCTCCTTCTGGATGGACCCAGAGGCACAAGGTCGACATGCAGCTGAGCCGAGCTGGCAGAGTCCTGCACCCTCCGATGAGGACTCTCCACCACTGTCCCTGTCTCCACCATCTGCTGATGCTCACTTGTGAGCTGTGATACATCAGGTGACAACACTGCTGTAGCTCGCGAAGGTCCCACCAAGGTGTGAGTGTCTGCGCTGGTGCTGGGTGCGCTGAATTCTGCTGATGCTGTGCCCTCAGAGGTTGCAGCTTCCTCTGAAGAGTCTTCAGGCTCAGGTGATTCTTCCTGGATGGTGGGGACGGGGGCTCTCGATGGTTCTATGGGGGAGTAAAGGAAAGAGTTAGAGTTGGGAGGTAAAGGTTGCATGCATATTGAATGGTGCAGATGATCATAAGTCAAGCTGGTAGAGCATCAGAATCATTATCAGTCACTCATGCAATATAAATGAGAGAGATGCAAAACTATTCTGTCACCAGCTTGCTGTGATGCGCCCATCTGTCCGTCCCAAACATGCGCATCCTCCTCCACTCCCGTGATCTCCAGGACCGCCTCTTCTGCATTGGTGAGCTGGGCTGTTGATGGTGGCCCTCCTACTGTCCTCGCCCTTTCCCTCTTATTGTGCGCTCTCTTTTCCTGCAATGAGGGAGACAAGTGGAGTTTGAGTGAGAATGAAGGAGTGATTATAGAGAATCCATAGCAGAGATGCTTAGAAGGAGACAAAGATGGAGTGAGGTGCCAAGACCAAGGGTCCTCCATGTGTGTTGTAAGTTGTTGTCATTGCATCACAGTGATAGAGTGTGAGGGCTGCATTGTCGAATAGTTAAGTGAATGTGAACATAAAGAGAGAGGGAATGGGTAAGGGTGCAGGGATGTAAGGGTTAAGTGGGATGTGGAGGAGGAGGTTGAAGGGATAATTACTAGTCATAGCCCTTTTCGGGCTACCCCAGATCAGGCGTATTCCTTCAACTAAAGTTAGAGATAGCTGAATTCTATAAGATGCTTAATTGGGTCTAAAGGTTCAGACTATCTGTCCCTAAAGGAAAGGAATGACATAAAGATATTACCGTCCTCTGAATAGCACTTTTAATAAGTTTAACTAGACTGTAACCTTCCGGATATTATGAGGGTCTGGAAACCCCCCCCAGAATTCTGCAACTCCTTATAAAAGAGTGCACAGAAATTGAGTTTGCGAGTTTGATGCAGAAATACTACTTGAGACAATTCTAAAAATATATAGATATATTTAAGAGCCGACATACAGTTAACAGCTGTTGAATCAATCGCAACTTTAACAGTTCAAAATACAAATAGCTTACATTTCTTATCCTCAGAGATCCTTATTCTCAAATCTTAACTTCGTACATTTTTACATTTCTATATTCTTAATCCAGGATATCCACCAAAATCAAATACCTTGATTACCCGAGACTCAGAGTTGTAGGTTTACAGAGTGATTCTGAAGCTGAGAATCGCTTGCCCCTTCCCAGCGACTTCTGACTTTCTATTCTGAAAAGCTCTATTTTTATACCTTTTTTAGTGATTTATCCTTTGAAGTTTTCTGCTGATGTAAGCTGATTATCTCTAGTCATCTTCCTGTTGATTTTCCTCTATACTTACTGCCAATTCAACTGTTAGCTTGCAGACTTCTGTCTGTTGTCTAGGTGTTTCAAAACCCATCATAAAAAACAATATGACAGTAGTATTTATTTGATGTCATTCTTATCGAAGGTCTTCCATTCAATTCTTAATATTGGCTTAACTGGTTATTAGAAGATGTCATGTCTACTATGTGTTCCAAGTTCAACACAAACACAATGTATTTGCTTGGTGTATGTATTGAAGTCATATTTTCAAAGTGTTCTGTTGGTATTTTTTACAACATGTAAATTAAAAACACTTCAACTAGGGTGTTTATTTTCCTAGCCATTTTAGTTGGTTATATTACTGACTTATGTTTCCTGTCTTTCATTTGATGTTACTTTTATAAAGGCACATGGTTTTTTAATATTCTGTGTTCCTGTTCAAAGTGTCAGTTTTTAACACTTTACTTGGGTCATTCCATTGTGTTTCTCCCAAACTCCAGAACTTCTGGAAGTGCCAAACTGCTATTTCAATAGGGCCATTGTTTTAGTATTTTTAACCAATTCCCATTTCAAAAGCTTGTGGTGTTTACAACTTTTGTTAACACTTCATTTTATCTCAGAAGCCTGTATTGACACAGCTTGTGTCGCCGAGGCTTTCCAGACTTTTAAACCCAGTATTGTTATATCTCATGAGTTTATTAACCTTGCTTGTATAACAATTAAAAGTGTACGCAGGAAACAGAGTTCAGTTAACAGCCATCTTGCAAGAGATTCTTCTCCACTCAATGCACTCTATTTCCCATAGTGCATTGCACATCCCAACGGTAAGCTATGTGGGAGAATTCAAATACAACATTCAAAATACACAACATCTCCTCCCCTCTTACATTAGATGTCCCAATAGAACCACAAAATTTTTAAAACACAATAAAACACAATTAAAACACAATTTTTAAAACACAATAACCTGGGAGTGAAGGTAGACTTCCTCCAACCATGGCTATACCCATGGGGATTATTCTGCCCCAGATAATGGGTAAGCCTCTGAACTATAAGTTCATATGTATAGGGGCCCGCCGCTCTCTGGTGGGATACCGGCGGTCAACCTGGCTCTCCAGTTCATTGTCTCTCACAGGTGACGTCACCACAGGTGTAGGCGGCTGGGGTGCCTGTATACAGGTCTCCCTTGCTGATGAGATAGGGGCTGAAGCGGCTGCTTCCTCAGAAGGTGAGCCTCTCGGTGTAGAAGGCGGATGACCCACAGCGTCACCCAATGGCAGATAAACTGCTGTTGGTGGTTCAGTGGGTGTCGCTGCACTTCGCAGAAGCTGATCGGTGTGTCTCTTCCAGACAATGTGCTCGGGTATCTGTACAGTGTAGGATACTGGACCAGTCTGTGCAATAACAGTAGCAGGAACCCACTTAAGTCCACCACTGTAGTTCCGTGCCAACACATGTTCACCTGGACTGAAGACTCTGTCTTTGGGGCGTTGTTCACGTCGCTTGATCTGCTTGTCCTGCTGATACTGTACCACGTCTTTCACCTTTGGTGGCTTCAGCAGGTCGAAGTTGGTTCATAGCTCTCTTTTGAGCAGTAGAGTGGCAGGTGATGCTTTTGTGGTCGCATGTGGTGTGTTCCTGTAACTCAACAGGAAACTATTCAGGCACTGATGAAGCGTTCCCTGGCCTTACGATGCCTTTAGAGAGTGTTTCATGGTCTGAACAAACCTCTCAGCTAGACCATTGGTCACAGGGTGGTATGGTGCAGCCCTGATACGTTGTACGCCATTCACCTGCAGGAATGTAGCCATTTCTTGTGACACCCACTGTGGACCGTTGTCTGAGACAAGTTGCATCGGAGATCCAAATCGGCTGAACACCTCACCTTAACTTCTCGATGGTCTTCTCAGCGGTGGTGGACCCCATTATAACAACCTCTGGCCACTTACTGTGCACGTCAACAGCCACCAGGAACATTCTCTCCTCGAATGGACCTGCAAAGTCTACATGAATGCGGTGCCATGCTTCCTCCGGAAAGTCCCAGGGGTGAAGAGGTGCAAGCTGTGGCACATTACGAACTCTCTGGCATGAGGAACAGGTTTTAGCTTTGTCCTCAATCTGTCCATCCATACCCGGCCACCAGAAGTAGCTCCTCGCTATTTCTTTCATACGAACCATTCCGCAGTGTCCGGAGTGTAGTTGCTGTAACACTGGTTTCCGTAGCGATGGTGGAATAACCACTCTCCTCCCCCACAGCAAACATCCAGACTGCACCGACAGTTTGTTTCTCCTTAAGAGATATGGTTTCAGGTTTGGGTCATCGCTGTCAAGCTTGCCCCTAACGATAATGTCCAGCACTGCAGACAACACTGGGTCATTTCTGGTGTTTCGTCAGACCTGTGTCGAAGTAACAGGCATGTTCTCCACCTGCCTAAAATAGCAGATGTCCATGCTACGCGTCTTAGGCTTGGTGACAGGCAGCGGCAACCTGGAAAGACCGTCGGCGTGGCCGTGCAGGTCAGACTTGCGGTATCTAATGTCAAATGTGTGTGCAGACAACAGCAGCACCCACTTTTGCATTCTGCTCGCAGCAAGTGACGGAATCCCTGTATGTGGCCCGAAGATGGTCATGAGAGGGTGGTGATCTGTTAGTAGGGTGAACTGTCTCCTGTACAAATATTGGTGAAACTTGCGAACGCCAAAAACGATGCTCAGTGCTTCTCATTCTATTTGGGCGTAGTTAGTTTCAGCTCTGTTCAAAGTCCTAGATGCGAATGCTATCGGCTTCTCTTCTCCGTTTGGCATGATATGAGAAATGACCGCTCCCACACCATATGACGATGCATCGCAAGCTAACTGTATTGGTAATGAAGGGTTAAAATGCGTCAAAGCCTCTGACTTCAGGAGCGTGTCCTTTGCTGTCATGAACGCCTCCTGGCACTTGTTAGTCCATTCCCACTTCTTGTCTTTACATAGCAACCAATGCAGCAGCCTCAGCATCGAGGCTAGGTTCGGTATGAACCAACCATAGTAGTTCAATAACCCTAGAAAAGAACGCAGCTGGCTGATATTTTCAGGTGCTGGGGCATCCACGATTGCCTTGGTCTTGGACGGTGCCTTGTGAAGGCCTGTGGCATTGATCACATGACCGAGGTATTCAACTGATGCCTGAAAAAAATCGCATTTATCCCTGCGAACTCTGAGTCCATAATCCCTCAGTCTCTGTAGCGTTGCCTCCAAGTTACGCAGATGCTCTTGGTCATCACGCCCAGTCACTAAGATATCATCTAAGTAGCACTGGACTCCAGGCAATCCACTAAGGATCTGGTCCATAGCATGTTGGAAAAGCGCTGGAGCTGATGTAATTCCGAAAGGGAGTCGACGATACCTAAATAGGCCCTTGTGTGTCACAATAGTCAGCATTTCTCGTGACTGTTCATCCACATGCATTTGCAGGTAGGCTTGACAGAGGTCGATTGTGCTAAACTTCTGGCCCCCAGCAAGTCCCGCAAACAAATCATCAATATGGGGAGCAGATATTGCTCCACTGACAATACAGGGTTAACAGTTACTTTAAAATCTCCACATATCCTAACTCCACCCCCTTTCTTGAGCACTGGTACGATGGGCGTTGCCCATTCACTCACGCTGACTGGTTCTAGTACTCCGCTTTCAACTAGAGCTTCTCAGTCAGCCTCGACTTTTGGTCTGATGGCATAAGGTACGGGTCGTGCCTTCATGAACTTGGGTTTGCTATCCTGCTTAATACGAAGCTTCACAGTGATATCTTTCATGCTACCCAGTTCTCCATTAAAGACTTCTGCATGTTTCTTTAAGATGGCGGATAAGCCTGGATCATTGTGTGACATCATGTAGACTGATGACCAGTCTAATTTTATTCTCTCCATCCATGAACGTCCCAGCAGGGAGGGGTAGTCTCCTTTAACTACGTAGAGTGGTAACTTCCTAGTTTGTCCATTCAACTGAACTGTGACCTCAGTGATACCTCTCACGGTTACTCTTTCACCGGTATATGTCTTTAACGCTATATTAGCTGGTTGAAGTGGAAGGTGCTTTAATGTCTTTTTGTAGACTGTCTCTGACATAAGAGATACTGCTGCCCTGGTATCGATCTGCATTCACACAGGCTACCCCTCTAGCAAGGGTGAAACCCAGTAGCAATGCAAATCCCCAGCTACAGTCAGCACGTTCAGTAATAGTTCCTCCTCTGAAGTGTCACTTGCCTCTGTTTTGTCCTGTTCTACAGAGCGGACATGCTTCTTTGTCTTTTGTCTGAATGTTTTTTTCCTTCCTTCCGTCTTTGACGTTTTCTCTGTGTCCTTTTTATTTCTGCATGCGCGCTGAATATGTCCCTTTTTACCACAGCTGTGGCAATCCATGTCCACACACCAGCATGCAGATGCAAGATGCCCCGTTTTGCGACAACGGAAACATGGCCCTTGGCTCTCTGTTCTTTCTTTGTGCACTTTTTCTGTTGCACCCAACTGTTGGGCTTCCTTAGCTGCCAATTCCATGGAAATACTGATTTCAATGGCCTTTTGTAGAGTCAGATTACTCTCCGTTAATAGTCTCTTCTGTATGGCTTCAGTTCTCATACCACACACTAGCCTGTCTCTTATAGTATCATTTAGCATGTCATTAAACTCACAGTGCTCTGATAGTCTTTTTAGTGCAGCTACAAACATGGTCACTGTTTCTCCTTCTTCCTGGTTACGCCTGTGGAACCTAAACCTCTCAGCTATGACTAGGGATTTAGGTGAAAAATGCCCTTTTAGTATCTCCACAATTTCGCTATATTGTTTAGTCCCTGGTTTATCTGGATGCACTAAAGTACGCAAAAGATTGAAAGTCTTTGGTCCCATCACACTTAACAATGTAGGTACTACTTTGTTCCCTCCAATGTCATTTGCTTGTGTGAAGTATTCAAATTGTTCTGTGTATGAGCTCCATTGTTCGACATTCTCATCAAACGGTCCAATGTTACCGATAATTCCAGCCATTTTCCTTCTCTCAGGCTCCTAATTATCATTCACTAAGGATCCTTCCAATGTTGAACTCAACTAAAATCACTATCAGTTATTTAGTGCTTCAATTCACAGATCGTTTCACAGTTGAACAAATGTCCTTCCCGATTTACTCACTGCTTTTCCTCCCCTTCCGCAAGTCGTTAGTACCTTATACTGCGTCTCATCTTCCCGCCATTGCAAGCTCTGTTACCCTCGAGCCAGCCTCACTTTAATAAACTGTCCACGGCAAAAATAACAGTTTTAAACACGTAAAACCCGAGTATCTTCCGCACAGCAGAGCCACGTAAGTTCAGACGTCCTCGTCGCCACTTTTGTTATATCTCATGAGTTTATTAACCTTGCTTGTATAACAATTAAAAGAGTACGCAGGAAACAGAGTTCAGTTAACAGCCATCTTCCAAGAGATTCTTCTCAACTAAAATGCACTCTATTTCCCATAGTGCATTGCACATCCCAACTACGGTAAGCTATGTGGGACAATTCAAATACAACATTCAAAATACACAAGTATGTCATGTATTAATAAAATCAGAAATCTGTTCATAGGATGGTGTATCTCTTGGAATTTGGCTATTTCCTTTACAAGGTTGACAAAGCAGAGTGCTGGTGATGAGAGGTGATGGGGAGCAGATTGAGGGTGATGGGAATGTAATACTCACTTTTCCTGTGCGGAGAAGGTCATGAAACCTCATTCTGCACTGCAGCCAGGTACTGCTGCACATAGTAATAGCATTGACCTCCTGGGCCACTTGCAGCCACACAGCTTTAGTCTGTTGTGGAGGTGTTTTCCTCCCTGAGGAAGGAAAGAGCACCTCCTTATTTGCTCTTGCTCTCTCTACCAGAGCTTAGAAGGAGGTCTCATCGAATCTGTGTGCACACTTTGGTCTAGTGCTGAACATACTTGCAGAAGGAATCCTTCAGAAGAATAATCATAAAGTTGTAAGGCTGAAAAAGAAGCAAGGCTGCTTGCAGGCCTTAAATCCAGCTGCATAGATGACGTCATCAGCGGCGAGTTTCTGTATGAAAAGAGTTATTGGGCCAGGGGTTTCCACACGATGGAAATCAAGTGCCCAATTAGGGGAAAATCGGCCAATTGTCACGAATCCCATCGGAGGCGGGGTTGGGAACTGCCGACCACCTGACACGCACCCAGTCCGCCCCCATTGGCAAAATCCAGCCCTATCACTCTGACCACCATACTGACAATTGCAAGTCGCCCTAAGCCCTCAGTGTGAAAGTCCCATTTGCGAAATGACACAGGCCACAACTTCAACAGTTTGCCATCAAATCTGTTTATGATACCATGACAATGATGGCTGGTCCAAATACAATACATCACAGCACCCAAGTGACTACCCTTGTGACTTGTGCTTTATCTTCCTCTTACGTGTGCTCCTATGTGGTGCTTCCCCTGTGGCTTCAGCGGATGTGGAGGCCCATTGCTCACTTTCTTGCTGCTCCTGTCTCGACACCTTTGGCGGCTGTCCTCTGGATTTGCGAATCTGTGAGGGCTCAGCAACAGTCTGTTGCTCCTGCGGCTGGGCAGGGGCTGAGACGCCGATCTCAGTTGGGTGAGGACTCTGGTGGGGCTCTGACCGAGGGCTCTGCAGTGGCATGGTCATGTGAGCGCTTGGAGAGGAGCCCCCACTTCCTTGTTGTCTGCCACCAACATCCCTCTCATGGGTCAACCCCACTTCAGAGCTAGCAAGTGGCTTGACAGCACCTTGCTGCACTTCAGGGGGGCCATGAGGACCCGTTTCTGTACTGGAAGTCCTACTCCAGAGGACTTCCATGAAGGTCTGGTTTCTCTGCACCATAGCTGACCATCGCTCCTCCAGAGATGTCAGTCTATTCTGAACAATGACCATGTTTTCAAGACCCTGGCGACTAAGCTCCTCCATGGCCGTAGACATCCTCTCCTCTACTGTAGCCATCCTCTCCTCTACCGTAGCCATCCTCTCCTCTACCGTAGCCATCCTCTCCACTACGGTAGCCAGCCTTACCACGGAGGTAGCCATCCTTTCCCTGGAGGTTGCCATCCTTTCCGCGGTGAAGCATTCATGCGCCAATGCCTCCACAAAGGCTCTGCTCATGTTTGCGATGGACCCCTCCATTCACTCCACACTCGCAGCGACCCTGGAGCCAATACCTGCCAGAGACTCCTGCATCTGTTCCTGGAGTTCCAGCACCGCTCTCCTTCTGGATGGACCCGGAGGCACAGGGTCGACATGCAGCTGAGCCGACTGGCAGAGTCCTGCGCCCTCCGACGAGGACTCTCCACTGCTGACCCTGTCTCCACCATCTGCTGATGCTCACTTGTGAGCTGTGATACAGCAGGTGACAAACACTACTCTATGTCCCGAAGGTCCCACCGAGGTGTGAGTGTCTGCGCTGGTGCTGGGTGCGCTGAATTCTGCTGACGCTGCGCCCTCAGAGGTTGCAGCTTCCTCTGAGGAGTCTGGAAGTTCAGGCTCTTCCTCCTGGACAGTGGGGACGGGGGCTTTCGATGGTCCTGTGGGGGAGTAAAGGAAACAGTTAGAGATGTGAGGTCAAGGTTACATGAACATTGAATAGTGCAGCTGATCATAAGTCAATCTGTTAGAGCATCAGATTCATTATCAGTGACTCATGCAATGTCAATGAGCGAGATGCCAAACTATTCTGTCACCAGCTTGCTGTGATGCACCCATCTGTCCATCCCCCACTTGGGAATCCTCCTCGATCCCGGCGATTTCCAGTGCCGCCTCCTCCGAGGTGGTGAGCTGGGCTACTAAGGGTGGCCCTCCTCCTGTCATGGCTCTTTCCCTCTTATTGTGGGCTCTCTTTTCCTGCAATGATGGACACAAGTGAAGTTTGAGTGAGAATGGAGGAGTGAGTGTAGAGAATCCATATCGTTGGTGGTTAGAAGGAGACAAAGGGCCCTCCCTGTGTGTTGTAAGTTGTTGTTGTTGTTGCATCACAGTGATAGAGAGTGTGAGGGCAGCATGGTCGAATAGTTAAGTGAATGTGGCCATAGAGAGGCAATGGGTAAGGGTGCTGTGATGTAAGTGTCAAGTGGGATGTGGAGGAAGAGGTTAGCAAAGCAGAGTGCTGGTGAGGCGAGGCAATGGGGATCAGATTGAGGGAGATGGGAAAGTCATACTCACTTTTCCTGTGTGGAGAAGGTCATGAAACCTCTTCCTGCACTGCAGCCAGGTTCTGTGTCTCATTGAAATGGAGTTGACCTCCTGGGCCACTTGCAGCCACACAGCTTTAGTCTGCTGGGGTGGCTTTTTCCTCCTTGAGGAAGGGAAGAGCACCTCCTTATTTGATCTTGCTCCCTCCACCAGAGCTTGGAGCGGGGGCTCATCGAAGTGTGGAGCACACTTTTGCCTGCTGGTGGACATAGTCGATCAATGAATTCCTTACTACAATCACCACAAAGTTTGCAGTCTCCAGAAGAAGCAAGGCTGCTTGCAGGCCTTAAATCCAGCTGCATTGATGACATCATCGGAGGGGACTTTCTGTATGAAAAGACTCATTGGGCCAGGGGTTCCCACACGCTGGAAATCAAGTGCCCAATTAGGGGAAAATCGCACTTTTCCCCCACTTCACTTCGGAGTCGGGGTCCTGACACGACGACCACCTGACATGACCCAGCCTGCCCACACTGGCAAAATCGAGCCCACAATCTGCCCTGCCATAGCTTAGGCTAGCCTTATTTTACTTATTTAATTAGTTAATAACTAAACTAACCGGCTCCCACACTGTCTGCAGGATCCTGGGATTGTGTTGCCGTGATCTCAATACTTAGGTTGTAATTATTTCTGTGTCCCCAAGAGGTTAATATTCTCCTGGAGCTCACATTACAATCCAGTTCCAGTTACATTGTGTGAGTGTGTGGGTGTGTCTGGTGTGGTGGGTGTGAGAGTCACTGTGTCTCTGAGTGAGACTGGTGTTCAGTTCCAGAACCTGACAATACAAATCAGATTTTCCAACTGCATCCTCCTTCTATCAGATGCTTTTAATAATTTGGGTGAAATTTCTGCTGCCTGGTTTTCAAATATATCCTCTTTCTAGCTGTGCATTCCCGGCAGTGAGAATTCGGAATTATCAGCATCTTGTCACAATGTGGGTGTAATTTCTGCTGTCCGGATATGGATGGCCAGTCTCCGTCAACTCAGATTTGTGTTTTATTGGTTTCGGGGGAAACATGTCAGGAGAGGAGGTAGGACACACTGTTTACTGAAACTCTGCGCAATTTAATAAAATAACTCAGCAAAGGTTTTATGATCACTTTATAACATCAACTGTTTAATATTTACAGGACTGGTGAGGACTATTATTAAACCATCATTAGCAGATGGCAAGCTGTCAATCGGAAAGTTCAATGGCCCTTTACAGTACACAGCGTGGAGAGAAATGATAGACGCCATTAACCCCGGTAAAACTCTTATATTCCTTTTCCTGATTATCAATTCAGATGAGAGGAGCCTAAACCGGCTCCCAGACCCCAGATTAAAAGATCACTGGTGTCCGTGTCTAGTCTGGAGGGCAGGACCTTGGCCAATATTTTACAGTCAGCATTAAGGAGTGTGTATGGTGTGTGATGAAATATTCCATTCACCACTGCCTGTGACTGAGATCGGTTTCAGTGTCATTTCCCTTCCCCCAGACCTCATTGTATTGTGTACTGGAATGTGCTGTATTGTATACTGGAATGTGCTGTGTGTAGGGCTCCGCCCATACCTGGCCCCATTTGTAAGCTAGCTTCAGTCTGGCCTCAGTCTCCAGAAGGAAGACATCTCTCTCTCTTACGTGTTACTTTCTAAGTTAATAAAAGCCTTGTTTTTGTTCTGCTAACTTCGAGTCTCGGAATTATTGAGGCACATCATGGTGAACATGTGGGGATAACCTTACTTTTCTTATGTATTGACGTGATTGTGATGAATTTCAGAATATCTGGTTCAGTGTCTCCAGTACAGGGTGTAGGAGGTTCAGCCAGAGGGGAGAAAGCTCCGGGATTGTGGCCTTGTAAAACTTGGTAGGGTGGGCGTCAGTTGGTGTGTTTTTGCCAGATTGGAGCTCAGTGTCTGAGATTAGGGCCCAGAGTGACCGTGTGCAATAGATCAGTCAAGCATTTTCCACCTTAGGGTATATGTGAGGAGATGAGCTTCGCCTAGAGGTAGGCAGGAGTCATGTAGGAGGGAAGGTGTGAGGCTCCGAGGGCGGAGTGGAGTTTAATTGGTGCAAGTCATGTTTACCTCCTATCACAACAGGTTAGGCAGGATAGACGGGATGCTTCAGGGAGGAGTAGCCGATCCTGGCGTGTGTCTTGTGTTGGTTCAAGTAGAAGGCACATTCCTTCTCTTTGGGGTGTGGGCCCGCCATACATCCTCTAGGCCCAGGACACTACTTTGATCTCGGATTGCTCCGGCTGCTTGTCCCTGTGTCCTGTGTCCGCTGGGAGCTTGTCCTGTTTGGAGTGAAGAGCACAGTCTGGGTCTCCACTCCTGGTTCCTGTGCTGTCCATAGGTGGGGGAGTGTGAGGAATGCTGATGTGGGGACTCCTCATTCGGGACACTGAACTGAAGCATCATTTTGGGTTGCCCTGTTAGTTAAATTTCATTCAGATGGAGCGGCGTCCTTCTCCAGGAATGTTTGTCTCCATAGTAATGGGGAGGTTGCTGGTGATTAGTGTAACTGTCCCCTGCTCTTGGCTGAGGAGAAGGCGGCCAGCATTTGTCCCACCCACTCACTCATAAACCTGGTGTGTTCTGAGGGCGATGAGGAGGGTCTCCTGTAGAAATGCCGCTTCCACCTGTCCTGTTATGTCGATCAGTTTAGTTTTGGCTGATTGTGTGTTGGAGTCCATTGAGATTTATGGATATCATGATGTCGGTTTTTTATAAAGTTAGTTTCCCTCCTCCTCTGGGTTCTCTCTTCTCCTCTGCAGCAGTTCCCATTCTTTTGCTTCTTTTACCCTTTTCCCTTCCCTTCTCTCTTTCCTTCCGGTGTCTGTACCTTTCCCCCTCTTCCGTTTGGAGGCCCCACTGTAGCCTCTGGCGCCAATTCCTTGTGTGTTTCTGAAGGTCCCTGGGTCACTCTGCAGCCGCTGAGAACAGCAGGGGACCGGGGGCCGCAGAGTTCCTGGTCGGATCGCAGTGGGCAACAGAGGCCAGAGTGACCCCAGGAGCGTAAACCCCCGGGTCAGAGCAGATTCCAATAACAGAACCTGGAGCCCTTTAAAAACACCGCAGTTCCCGGGAATCCCCCGAATGGCCACTTTAAAAAGGGAAAGTGTTTGAATAAATCACAGCAACAAACTAAATCACTGACTGTGTTATTGTAACTTGCCTCCAGCTCCAGCCTCTCTGACTCTGGATCCAAACACAGTGAATCCCCGGCTCATCCTGTCTGAGGACCGGACCAGTGTGAGACTTGGAGACAAATGGCAGGAGCTCCTTGACACCCCGGAGAGGTTTGATCCCTGGGTCAGTATCCTGGGATCAGAGGGATTCACATCAGGGAGACACAACTGGGAGGTGGAGGTGGGGGAAAAGACACGGTGGGGTCTCGGAGTGGCCCGAGAGTCTGTCAAGAGGAAAGGGGACATTGACCCGATACCTGAGCTCGGATACTGGACTGTGTCGCTGCTGCCCAGAAGAGGCTATGTTGCCTTCACCTCCCCCTCACCGACCCCACTCACCCTGAGTGTGAAGCCCCGGAAGATCGGGGTGTACCTGGACTATGAGGGAGGACAGGTGTCATTTTACAATGCGGACAACATGTCCCATCTCCACACCTTCACCCGCACTTTCACTGAGAGAATCTTTCCCATCTTCTGTCCGGGACTGAGTGAGGGCGGGAAAAACTCCGCCCCGCTGACAATCTGCGGGGTTAAATGTCACTGTCAGCTCCATCCCATAATTTCCCACCATCTACCTGCCTCCTGCAAACTGATGGGTGTCGGTCTCAGTCACAGGTGGTGCGAATGGTCCCAATGTCACCTGAGGTCAGGGTGGCTACAACCGAGTGACAATGTCTTGTTGGTGAGATTTGTTTGTTTAATCGGTGCAGTGGAACAAACTCATGGCAACTGCTCCAAAGACCCCTGTAAAATTAAATAAAAACCTCAAGAACATCGAGAGTCATCGGGGCCCAGAGGCAGAGTGAATTTAAACATGGGTCGAAATACACCAAGGGAACCACAGACTCAAGATGGGAAAAGGTAAAGAGGGGCAGGAGAGAGGAACCAGGGTGAGATGTGTTATGTCCGTGTATGATTGAGACACGGACTGCAGGAGTTGTTATAACAGGTCTTTACTGAATGGAGACAACCTGGTACTGAAACTACAGAAGCCTGCTAGGGCCTTTTATACAGGGGTGGTCACTGCCGGTACTGCAGTCTAAGACCAGTTATTCCCTTAAAGGTACATACACAACAATTCCTCCCCTTTTAGATAAACAGTACATAACATTCATTTAACAACTAAATAATAACTAATTACAATTACAATTACGGTTGCTAGATACATTAGTTGAAGTTAAGCAATTATAAGTTCAGTCTTTGAGGAGGCTTCCTGATTCTGTCTGGATAACGCCTCTTTGGGGTATCAGGTTCTTCTGGCAAAGTTGAGTCGGGATCAATGTCGTTGTTTGGTTCGTCTGCTTCCAATATCACCGATTCTGCGGTAGATGCAATTGGTACTTCGGTTTCATCGCCAGGTGTATCAGATCGTGGTGTGGAGTTGACGTTTTCCAGTGACTCTAGAATCTGGTCAGCATGGCGTCTTACAATGCTCTCTCCAACGTCCACGGTATACATTAGAGGTTCTTGCCGTGTACAGATCGTTCCTGGCTGCCATTTCTCTGTGCGGTAGTCCCGGGCCAAAACTGGTTGACCTATCTTAAAACTCCTGGTTGGCCTTTCATTCATATTCTGAAACTGCCTGTTCTCCACATCTCTTCGGACATTTGGCTTAACCAAATCCAAGCGGCATCGTAGTCTTCGATTGAAGAACATCATGGCTGGAGTTTGGTTGGTAACCGCATGTGTCGCATTCTGGTAGGCAAACAAGAAGTTATCCACCTTGTGTTGTAGGGGTATATCTTCATTACACATTGCCTTGATAGCCTTCTTGAATGTTTGAACGAACCTCTCGGCCAATCCATTAGTGGCTGGATGATATGGGGCGGATGTGTAATGCTTAACAACATTGTTCTTTAAGAACCTCCGGAACTCTTCAGACACAAACTGTGGTCCATTGTCGGAGCAAATCTGTTCAGGCAGCCCATTCCTGGCGAATATGGTTCATAAGACTGTGATAGTTTTTTGTGTGGTGGTTGAGGACATTTTTATTACCTCTGGCCACTTTGAATGTGCATCCACCGCAATTAAAAACATCGAGTCCATAAATGGACCAGCAAAATCAATGTGCACCCTTTGCCATGGAGATGAGGGCCACTCCCATGGATGCAGAGGGGCTTGTGGTGGGGCGTTTTGGACCTTCTGGCATCCTGTAAAGCTCTTGGTCATCTCTTTGATTTCTCTATCGATTCCCGGCCACCACACAAATGCTCTGGCTAAGTTCTTCATTTTTATCCCGCCCAGATGACCCTCATGAAGCTCATTGAGCACTCTATCCTTCAATTTGGGTGGAATTACTACTCTGGATCCACACATCAAGGTTCCTCTGCACAATGACAGCTGTTCTCTTCTCGGCGAGAATGCTGGCAGCAGTGGTTCGCCATGTGCTGGCCATCCCTTCACCGTTAAATCATAGACCCAGGAGAGTGTCGGGTCATTTCGTGTTTCCTTTTCTATGTTTGCATTCATCACAGGGAGACATTCGACTATGGTCGAATGGAATATCTCCACTGGATCCACTGCAAGTTCTTCTTCCACCATCGGCAACGGTAGGCGCGACAATCCATCAGCATTCCCATGCTGTTTAGTTCCTTTGTACTCGATGTCATATTGGTGTGCCCCTAGGAAAAGGGACCACCTCTGTAGCCGTTGTGCTGTCATTATCGGTACGCCCTTCTGAGGGTTGAAAATGGAGACAAGAGGTTGATGATCAGTTAGTAGAGTAAATTTCTGACCGTGCAGGTAGTGATTGAACTTCTTCACCCCCACACCAGGCTGAGGGCCTCTCTGTCAATCTGGGCGTAGTTACGCTCGGCTGAAGTTAACGAGCGTGACGCAAAAGCTATTGGCCTCTCTGAACCATCAAGGAATTTATGTGACAGTACCGCCCCAATGCCGTAGGGAGACGCATCACACGCCAGTCTTATCGGTAGTGATGGGTTGTAGTGAGCCAATACTTCTCTTGAAATGATTAGGTCCTTACTCTTCTGAAAGGCCCGCTTACATTCATCGCTCCATTTCCATGCTACTCCCGTTTGTAGTAGGGCGTTCAGTGGGTGCAAAATTGTGGACAAATTTGGCAAAAACTTATGGTAGTAATTCACCAATCCGAGGAATGACCTCAGTTGCGACACATTTTCAGGCGCTGGAGCCTTAACTACCGCTTCAATTTTGTCAGGGGACTTATGTAACCCCTCTTCATCAATCACGTGGCCACAATACGATATCTGTTTCTTAAAAAACTCGCACTTGGGGCGATTGGCTAGTAGCCCATGTTCACGTAGTCTAGTGAGCACCTGTTCTAGGTTGGCAAGGTGTTCACTTTCATCTTCACCTGTCACTAGGATGTCGTCCAAGTAACACTGAGTCCCCGGAATCCCTTGCAGGACTTGTTCCATCGCTCTTTGCCATATCGCCGGAGCTGATGCTACTCCGAATACCAGTCGATTACACTGGTAAAGACCTTTGTGAGTGTTTATCGTGAGATACTTCCTGGAGGATTCTTCAACCTCCATCTGCAAATATGCTTGTGCTAGGTCAATTTTTGTAAAACGCTTCCCTCCAGATAGTGAGGCGAAGATATCTTCTATCCTTGGAAGAGGATATTGTACTGTGTGAAGGACTGGGTTCACCGTCACCTTGAAGTCCCCACAGATGCGAACCTTCCTTGGCTCCTCAGACTTATTGTTTAACGTTTTCTTCATGACAGGAACGATGGGTGTCGCCCACTCGCTCCAGTCTACCTTAGATAACACGCCTGCATTCTCCAGATTCTCCAGCTCTGCCTCGACGGCTGGGCGAATTGCATATGGTACCGGTCTTGCTTTGAAAACTTGGGAATTGCATTCTCTTCTATTTTTATCAAGGCGGTTATGCCTTTAAGAGTTCCCAGTTCTTGTTGAAATACCTCTTTGGCGTTAGCTAAGATTGTTGACAATCGACCAGGAGTGACGTCGTCATCCTTTTTACCAGCCACCGTCAGTGCCTGAATGGAGTGCCAGTCTAAACTTATCTTTCTGATCCATTCACGTCCCAATAACGGTGGTCCACCATCTTGCAGTATGTACAGATACAATTTCTGTATTTCCTTGCCGTTGTATTCGACAGGCACCCTTATTTTTCCTCTGGGGTATACTTTTTGCCCCGTATACGTCTTCAAGACAATGGATGTCTCTTTCAAGTGTATGTGTGAGAATAGCCGCTCGTAGTCTCGTCGATTCATGACGGTTAGAGCTGATCCTGTATCCAATTCCATTTTGACTTGGGACCCTGCTATCATGAGGGTGACCCAAATGGTTCGGTGATCCTCTTTTGCGATTACGTTGTGAAGTTTGAGACAGCTTAGTCTCTTGTTCCCGGATTCACTATCGCTCATCTGGTCTTCGGAACTACTGTCCGTCATCTTTTGTACTTTCCTGTACGGTTCCTTAGTAGCCTTTTTGTTGTCGTTGGTCTTCTTCCCAGGCCTGCAAACTCGTGCAATGTGTCCCATCTTTCCGCATTGCCTACATATTTTGTCCTTGGACCAGCAGTCCTTCTGGTTATGGGTTGTTCTGCCGCAGCGATAAAATTTTGCAAATCCCCGTGTCATTTCGTGGGTGCCATGTTCCTGTGGCTTTTGCTGTATTTCCACAGCTCCCCTTGCTGCTGCTTCGTATGATACTGCCACGCTGAAAGCCTTATCTAGCTTCAGCCCTTTCTCTGAGAGTAACCTCTTCTGGGTTCCTTCACTCAGGAGTCCACAGACAAATTTGTCCCGTAGGGTATCTGCCAGTCCTGCTCCGAACTGGCAGTGCTTTGATAGCTTGCGTAGTTCCGTAAGGTAATCAGCATTGCTCTCATCTTTATGCTGATTTCTCCTGTGGAATTTAAATCTTTATGCTATCAGCAGTGGTGCAGGATTTAGGTGTTCCTGTAGGATAGCAACAATTTCGTTACAACTCTTCACCTTCGGTTTGGCTGGAGTAATCAGGTCCCGCAATAGGCCGTACGTTCTTGCGCCCATTAAGTTTAGCAGTACCGATGCCTTTTTCTCATCGGCTACTTCATTTGCCTCGCAATATACCTCGACTCTTTCCACATACGTGGTCCAGTCTTCTATTGCATTATCGAAGGCAGTGATATAGCCAGTCTTCGGCATCTTGGAAATCTAAGATGGCGCCTCCCGCGCTTTGCCTTCTTCCCCAATTTAACAAAATGGCGCCTCCCGCGCTTTCTGTCTTCTCCGCTGTTGCTAGCGCTGTTGCTGGCGTTTTATGCCTTGATGGCAACGCCCTATGGTCTTCGCGCACTTCCCCCCGTGCTGCTGCTAACACTGCTCTCCGCAGTTCCCGTGGCAAACTGCAGCTCCTCGCAGCTTTCTGCGCGTTTAATTTTTATTATTTCCCCGTCGTCGGAACAACCCTGCGGGACACTTGCCTCCCTCTGCTCGGGTCTGTACGCTGCCCGGCTTCATAGCACCGGCCGCGCCCTGTGTGCTCCACCGTCTCTCTCTCTCCTCTTCCCAACAACGCTGCTCAGCCCCGTTGCAAGGCCACCCGCTCGAGCTCTAGACTGCCGCAGCCCAGGAAGGATCAGTGTACTACCTGCCACCAGCCCGATTAGCTGAAGCACCATCGACAGTATAACCAAGCCCCGCTCTCGACAGCCTCTCCTGCAAATCTTCAACTCCGCTGACTCAGGGGCGGATGCCCACGGTCGACGCCCGTTTCTACTGTTTCTTTCTTCCTTCTGGCCTCGACCTCTGATAACTTCGCTTCAGGGATGGATCCCATGAGGTGGTGCAGACTGCAGGTAAGTTCGTATCTGCTCGTCGCCAGTATTATGTCCGTGTATGATTGAGACGCGGACTGCAGGAGTTGTTATAACAGGTCTTTACTGAATGGAGACAACCTGGAACTGAAACTACAGAAGCCTGCTAGGGCCTTTTATACAGGGGTGGTCACTGCCAGTACTGCAGTCTAAGACCAGTTATTCCCTTAAAGGTATATAGACTATATAAGCTGTGTCTTTATGCATCTCTCCACTTCACCTGACGAAGGAGCAGCACTCCAAAAGCTTGTGACTTCAAATAAAGCTGCTGGACTATAACCTGGTGTTGTGTGACTTCTTACATATGATTTTACAACAGCCTTCTCAACTTGTCCTGCCACCTTCAATCATTTATATACACACACCCCCAGGTCTTTGTGTTGCTGCAGGCCCTTTATAATTGTAGTATTTAGTTTCTATTGCCTCTCCTTATTCTTCCCACCAAAATCTATCAGTTCACTCTTCTCTGAGTTAATCTTCACCTGTCCTTATACACCAGCCACTGAAAGCAAACATGCAGGTGCAGCAAGCAGTTAGGAAGGCAAATGGTATGTTGGCCTACATTGCAAGAGGATTTGAGTACAGGAGCAAGGATGTCTTACTACAGTTATACAGGACCTTGGTGAGACCACACCTGGAGTACTGTGTGCAGTTTTGGTCTACTTACCTAAGAAAGGATATACCTGCCATAGAGGGAGTGCAGCGAAGGTTCACCAGACTGATTCCTGGGATGGCAGGACTGTCGTATGAGGAGAGATTGGGTCGACTGTGCCGGTATTCACTAGAGTTTAGAAGAATGAGAGGGGACCTCATTGAAACGTATAAAATTCTGACAGGGCTAGGCAGACTGGATGCAGGGAGGATGTACGAGGGGTCACAGTCTCAGGGTACGGGGTAGGACATTTAGGACTGAGATGAGGAGAAATTTCTCCACTCAGAGGGTGGTGAACCTATGGAATTCTCTACCACAGAAGGCTGTGGAGGCCAAGTCACTGAATATATTTAAGAAGGAGATAGATAGATTTCTAGACACAAAAGGCATCAAGGGGTATGGGGAGAGCGCGGGAATATGGTATTGAGAAAGAGGATCAGCCATGATCATATTGAATGGTGGAGCAGGCTCAAAGGGCCGAATGGCCTACTCCTGCTCCTATTTTTCTATGTTTCTATGCCATTTCACCCATCTGTCTATGTCCTCCTGAAGTTTGTTACTATCCTTCTCATTGTTTAACACATTTCCAAGTTTTCTGCTATCTGGAAACATTGAAATTATACCCTGTATACACATGACTAGGTTATTAATATATAAGAACCTTCCATTTGCATAAGCCTGATAGCAAAATACTGCAGATGCTGGAAATCCGAAATAACAATAGAAAATGCTGGAAAAACTCAGCAGGCCAGGCAACATCCGTGCAGAGAAAATAGAGTGAACGTTTCGGGTGAAAACCCTTTGTCAAGACTAAAGATGCACAGGAAATGAATAGATTAAGAGGCCAGGCTGGGAGAGAACAAAAGAGAAGCGAAGAGACATTAAGAGGTATTCAAAACGAGACGAGATGCTGATAGGATTAGTGGAGACAAAAGACGGCCCTAGATTAGGTGTGAAATGCGCTGGCAGAATGGGAGACAGCTGCCTTGTGGGAGAGAAAAAAAAGAAAGCGGGGGGGGAAAGGCCAATACAAAGGTGTGGGTAAAAAATAAGTAAAAATGTAATAGGGGCCGAGGTTATGACCTGAAATTGTTGAACTCGATATTGGGTCCGGAAGGCTGTAAAGTGCCTAATCGGAAGATGAGGTGCTGTTCCTCGAGTTTACGGTGAGCTTCCGTGGAACAATACAAGAGGCCAAGGACGGTGAGGTCCGAGTGGGAATGGGGCGCTGAATTAAAATGACAGGCGACCGGAAGCTCGGGGTCACCCTTACGGACTGAACGGAGGTGTTCCGCAAAGCGGTCACCCAATTTGCGTTTGGTCTCCCCAATGTAGAGGAGACCACATTGTGAGCAGCGAATACAGTATACTAGATTGCAAGAAGTACAAGTAAATTGCTGTTTCACCTGGAAGGGGTGCTTGGGGCCCTGGACAGTGGGAAGTGGGGAGGTATAAGGGCAGGTGTTACATCTCCTGCGCTTGCACGGGAAGGTGCCAGGCGCAGGGGAAGGGGTGCTGGGGGTGATAGAGGAGTGGACTAGGGTGTCTCGGAGGGAGCGGTCCCTACGGAATGCGGAAAGGGGAGGGGAGGGGAAGATGCATTTGGTGGTGGGATCACTTTGGAGGTGGCGGAAATGGCAGAGGATGATCCGTTGAATGTGGAGGCTGGTGGGGTGAAAGGTGAGGACAAGGGGAACCCTATCGTGGTTCTGGGAGGGAGGGGCAGGGGTGAGGGCAGAAGTGCGGGAGATAGAACGGACACGGTCGAGGGCTGTGTCAACCACGGTAGAGGGGAATCCTCGGTTGAGGAAAAAGGAAGACATGTCGGAAGCACTGGTGTGGAAGGTGGCATCGTTGGAGCAGATGCGGCGGAGACGGAGAAACTGGAAGAATGGAATAGAGTCCTTACAGGAGGCGGGGTGGGAGGAAGTGTAGTCCAGGTAGCTGTGGGAGTCAGTGGGCTTGTAGTGAATGTTGGTCAATAACCTATCCCCCGAGATGGAGACGGAGAAGTCAAGGAAGGGAAGGGAAGAGTCAGAGATGGACCATGTGAAGGTGAGGGAAGGGTGAAAATTGGAGGCAAATTGTCTAGTTCAGGGCGAGAGCAGGAAACGGCACCAATACAGTCATCAATGTATCGGGAAAAGAGGTGAGGGAGGGGACCTGAGTAGGACTGGAACAAAGAATGTTCCACATATCCCATGAAAAGGCAGGCATAGCTAGGACCCATGTGGGTACCCATAGCAACACCTTTGATTTGGAGGAAATGAGTGGAGTCAAAGGAGAAGTTGTTCAATGTGAGAACTGTTAGATCCGTGTATCTTAATGTTGTGTCCTTCAATAATCAGACAACAGACTGCAGGGAACGATTCAACAGGTGTTTACTGAATGAGGGTTACTCTAGAACTAACTATACAGATCACTACTCAGGGTTTATATACAGGTGTGATCACTGCCGGTACTACAGTATACAGGAGCTGTAAAAAGTAGTTCTCCCCTTAAAGGTACATACATTACAATTCCTCCCCTTTTAGATTAAAAGTACCATAACACTCATTTAACAATTAAATATCAAACTAATTACAATGAATACTTTTAACATGCAACATTAGCTGAAAATTGTAGTGTATGTACCGTTAAGACAGAACTACTTTTACAGCTCCTGTATACTGTAGTACCGGCAGTGACCACACCTGTATATAAGCCTTGCGCATGCCTCTGTACCCCCAGTCTTGAGACTACCCTCCTCCAGTAAATACCTGTTTATTGTTAAGTTACAGCATCCGTGTGGTTACTGAAAAACATCATACTCTCAGAATCACGGATCTAACAGTGGCGGCGAGTGTCGATTCGAATCTACCTGCAACTCTGCATTTCCCTTCGAGGATTCGCTCCGGGAGGGCGGTGTAAGAAAGTCGAGGCCAGGAACACGGGCGTCGACCATGAGCAACCGCCCAGTCGTCCGGCAGAGAGTGAACATCGCAGGGGAGGCTGTGGAGAGCCGGGCTTGGTTCCCCAGCCACGACGATCAGCAAGAGACTGACGACAGGTACAGCGCAGACCCTTCCCGGACAGTGGCAGCTGGAGCCAACCGACGGCGTAGAGAAAGCCGAGCAGCGTCGACGGGGTAAGACAGAGGGTGAAGCGCACAGGGCGCAGCCGGGGATTGAAAACCGAGCGGCGTCGAGAAAAAAAAAAAAAATGGGGAGAGAGGGGGTACAGCACAGCCAGGGCTCAAGGGCTGAAGAGTGTCCGCGGGGAGAAGAAGGGAGAGCGCGGGAGACGCCATTGAGCCGCTGAGAAGAAGGAAGAGCGCGGGAGACGCCATTTTTAGAAGCCGCAGCGGAGAAGAAGGGCGAGCGCGGGAAGGAAGGAAAGCGCGGGAGACGCCATTTGGTGCCAGCGGAGAAGAAGGGGAAGCGTGGGAGACGCCATTTTTGACAGTTAAATCACACCCAGGGATGCCGAAGAGTGGCAGTATCTCTACGTTCGACAATGAAGTCGAAGATTGGGCGACATATGTGGAATGTATTGAGGTGTATTGCAGGGTGAATGAAGTGCCAGATGCTAGGAAAGCACTGGTTTTGTTAAATTCCATGGGTGCAAAAACTTATGGGTTACTGCAAAATCTAATAACCCCAGAGAAGCCGGTGAACAAGAATATCGAAAGCATAGTAGAAATCCTACAGGACCACTTAAACCCCACACCGCTGCTGATAGCAGAACGATTTAAGTTCCATAAAAGGAACCAACACAAAGACGAAAGCAATGCTGAGTACCTAACGGAACTGCGCAAACTATCGAAACATTGCCAGTTTGGAGCGGGACTAGCAGATACGTTAAGGGACAAGTTTGTGTGTGGGCTACAAAGTGAAGGAACACAGAAACGGCTTCTATCAGAAAAGGATCTTACGCTGGACAAGGCTTTCAGTATGGCAGTATCACACGAAGCAGCCACAAGGGGCGCTGCAGAGATACAACGGAGACCGCAAGAATATGGCACCAATGAAATGTTCTATGGAACAGGGAAGTGCTATCGCTGCGGCAGAACAACACATGACCAGAAGGATTGTTGGTTCAAGGACCAAGTGTGCAGACAGTGTGGAAAAGCAGGACACATAGCAAGAGTCTGCAGGTCTGGGAAGAAAACCAACAGTAAGAAATCTCCACAGGAGAAGTACAAAAAGGTACACCAGGTGATGGACAGTAGTTCAGACGAACAGAAAAGTGACAGACTCCGGAAGCAAGGAGCTGGGTTGTCTGAAACTACATAAGGTAACCAAAATGGAGGATCACCAGACTATCTGGGTTACACTCAAGATAGACGGAGTCCAAGTGAAAATGGAATTGGACATAGGATCAGCCCTAACAGTCATAAACCAAAGGGACTACAAGCGGCTATTTTCACATATACCCTTGAAAGCTACAGAGATTGTCTTGAAGACGTACACGGGGCAAAAAGTCTACCCCAAAGGAAAAATAAAGGTGAAAGTGATATATAAAGGCCAGGAAATACCTAAAATGGATATATATGTATTGCCAGATGGAGGACCACCACTGCTAGGACGTGAATGGATCCGGAAGATACAATTAGATTGGCATTCCATACAGGCACTGAAGGTTGAGGCCAAAAAGGATGACGACGTCACACCTGGACGACTGTCAAAAATGCTAACTGACGCAAAAGAAGTGTTCCAGGAGGGACTCGGAACACTAAAAGGAATAACAGCAACGATTAAAATAGAGGAAAATACAAGCCCAATGTTTCTGAAGGCCAGACCAGTGCCTTATGTGATCAGACCAGCTGTCGAAGCAGAGCTGGAAGGGTTGGAACATTCAGGAGTACTGTCCAAAGTGGACTGGAGCGAGTGGGCTACACCCATCGTTCCTGTAATGAAGAGGTCATTGAGTAATATGCCTGGGGAACCAAAGAAGGTCCGCATCTGTGGGGATTTTAAGGTGACAGTGAACCCAGTCCTTCACACGGTACAAAATCCGCTTCCACGAATTGAGGATATTTTCGCCTCGCTATCTGGAGCTAAACGCTTCACCAAAATTGATCTAGCCCAGGCGTACTTGCAAATGGAGGTAGAAGAAGCTTCGAAACAATACCTTACGATTAACACTCATGAAGGTCTCTATCAATACAACCGGCTGGTGTTCGGGGTAGCATCGGCTCCAGCTATCTGGCAAAGGGCAATGGATCAATTCCTGCAAGGGATTCCAGGGACCCAGTGTTATTTGGACGACATCCTGGTCACGGGCGAAAATGACAGTGATCACCTCGCCAACTTGGAGAAGGTGCTCACCAGATTAAAGGAGTATGGGCTACAAGCTAATCACCACAAGTGCGAGTTTTTCCAGAAACAGATCTCATATTGTGGCCACGTCATCGATGAAGAGGGGTTACATAAGTCCCCTGAAAAGATTGAGGCAGTAGTCAAGGCTCCAGCACCGGAAAATGTGTCACAACTGAGGTCGTTCCTCGGGTTGGTAAACTATTACCACAAGTTCTTACCAAATTTGTCCACGGTATTACAGCCACTGAACACCCTACTGCAAACAGGGGTACCATGGAAGTGGAATGACGAACGTAGACGAGCTTTCCAGAAGTGTAAAGAATTGATCACATCAAAAGAGGTGTTGGCCCATTTCAACCCAGCACTACCAATTTGTTTGGCATGTGATGCATCACCCTATGGTATTGGAGTGGTGCTGTCGCACAAATTCCCAGACGGGTTGGAGAGGCCAGTAGCCTTTGCATCTCGGTCACTAACCTCAGCCGAGCGCAACTACGCCCAGATTGACAGGGAGGCCCTCAGCCTAGTATGGGGAGTAAAAAAATTCAACCACTATCTGCATGGGCAGAAGTTCACCTTGCTGACTGACCACCAACCATTTGTCTCCATCTTTAATCCTAAGAAGGGCGTCCCAGTGATGACTGCACAACGGTTACAAAGATGGTCCCTGTTTCTAGGGGCGAATCAATATGAAATAGAATATAAAGGCACGAAACAGCATGGAAACGCTGATGGGCTATCGCGCCTGCCACTGCCTACTGTGGCGGAAGCACCAGCAGTGGACCCTATTGAGATATTTTATTCGTCAATAATTGAACGATTGCCAGTAACGAATGCAGATATAGAGAAGGAGACCCGCAATGATCCAACGCTTTCTCGGGTATATGATTTGATGGTGAGGGGATGGACAACACATGGCGACTCACTGTTGCCAGCATTCTCATCCAGAAGAGAACAGCTGTCAGTATGCCAGGGGACAGTGATGTGTGGATTCAGAGTGGTGATTCCACCCAAGTTAAGGGAGAGAGTGCTAAATGAGCTACATGAAGGTCATCTGGGGGGAGTGAAAATGAAAAGCCTTGCTAGGGCTTATGTGTGGTGGCCGGGAATCGATCAACAAATCGAAGACCTAACCAAGAGCTGCTCAGGTTGCCAGAAGGTCCAAAATGCACCACCACATGCCCCTCTACACCCATGGGAGTGGCCCTCCTCTCCATGGCAATGGGTGCATATTGATTTTGCTGGTCCATTCATGGACTCAATGTTCTTAATAGCAGCGGATGCTCATTCGAAGTGGCCTGAGGTGATAAAAATGTCCTCAACCACTACAGAGAAAACGATTGCAGTCCTACGGGCCATATTTGCCAGAAACGGTTTGCCAGAGCAGATTTGCTCTGATAATGGACCACAGTTTGTGTCCGAAGAGTTTCGAAAATTTATGAGAAGGAATGGGGTAAGGCATTACACATCCGCCCCGTATCATCCAGCCACAAATGGATTGGCTGAGAGGTTCGTACAAACCTTTAAGAAGGCGATAAAGGCCATGTGCGACGATGAAATTCCACTTCAGCATAAGGCGGACAATTTCTTATTAGCCTACCGAAACGCGACACATGCAGTTACCAACCAGACCCCGGCCATGATGTTCTTTAACCGAAGGTTGAGATCTCGTCTGGGCTTGCTCAGACCAAATGTGCGAAGAAATGTTGAGGACAAACAATTCCAGCACATCAATGAGAAGCCGACAAGGAGCTTCAATGTAGGACAACCAGTCTTGGCCCGTGACGACCGAACAGAGAAATGGCAACCCGGAATGATATGCACAAGGCAGGGGCCATTAATGTACACAGTGGATGTCGGGGAGAACATTGTGAGACGCCACGTCGATCAGATCTTAGCGTCACAGGAACGAGTCAACCCCATGTCTCGAGTACCTGGGGATGAACCCGACATACCGGTAGCATCTACCTCAGAACCAGTAGCAGTGGAAACCGATGAACTACCCGATGAAAAGGGGCCAGAATCGCCTCTGCACCAAGAACAAGAACCTCAGGAAAGGCGCTATCCCGAAAGGGTCAGGAAGCCGCCCCAAAGACTGAATCTATAAATGGACTATTGTTGTTTAATGTACATGTTAAAGTGTTAATTGTTATTTGAATATTAGGGGTACTACTAATCTAAAAGGGGAGGAATTGTAGTGTATGTACCTTTAAGACAGAACTACTTTTACAGCTCCTGTATACTGTAGTACCGGCAGTGACCACACCTGTATATAAGCCTTGCGCATGCCCCTGTACCCCCAGTCTTGGGACTACCCTCCTCCAGTAAATACCTGTTTATTGTCAAGTTACAGCATCCGTGTGGTTATTGAAAAACATCATACTCTCAGAATCACGGATCTAACAAAAATAGTCTATTTATAAATTCAGTCTTTGGGGAGGCTTCCTGATCCTTTCTGGATAGCGCCTTTCCCGAGTGTCTTGCTCTTGGTGCGGAGGCGATTCTGGCCCCCTGTCGTCGGTTGGTTCATCAGCTTCCGATGCTACTGTTTCTGGGGTAGATGCTACCTGTACGTCGGGTTCATCACCAGGTACGTATGGGCGAGGCATGGGGTTGACTTGTTCCTGTGACTCTAGGATCTGGTCAGCATGGCATCTCACGATGCTCTCCCCAACGTCCACTGTGTACATTAGTGGGCCCTGCCGTGTGCATATCGTTCCTGGCTGCCATTTTTCTGTTCGGTAGTCGCGGGCCAAGACTGGTTGCCCTACATTGAAGCTCCTTGTTGGCTTCTCATGGATGTGCTGGAATTGCTTACTCTCAACATCTCTTCGTACGTTTGGTCTGAGCAAATCCAGGCAAGATCTGAACCTTCGGTTAAAGAACATCATGGCTGGGGCCTGGTTGGTGACTGCATGTGTCGCATTCCGGTAGGCGAACAGGAAATTGTCCACCTTGTGCTGTAGCGGAATGTTGTCATTGTACATAGCCTTTATTGCCTTCTTAAAGGTTTGTACGAACCTCTCAGCCAATCCATTTGTGGCTGGATGATACGGGGCGGATGTGCAATGCCTTACCCCATTCCTTTTCATAAATCTTCAAAACTCTTCGGAAACAAACTGTGGTCCGTTATCAGAGCAAATCTGCTCTGGCAAGCCGTTCCTGGCAAAAATGGTCCGTAGGACTGCAATAGTTTTCTCCATGGTGGTGGAGGACATTTTGATGACCTCAGGCCATTTCGAGTGCGCATCCACGGCTATTAAAAACATTGAGTCCATGAGTGGACCAGCAAAATCAACATGCACCCGTTGCCATGGAGATGAGGGCCACTCCCATGGGTGTAGAGGGGCATGTGGTGGTGCATTTTGGACCTTCTGGCATCCTGAGCAGCTCTTTGTCAGGTCCTCAATTTGCTGATCGATCCCCAGCCACCACACATAAGCCCTAGCAAGGCTTTTCATTTTCACCCCTCCCAGATGACCTTTGTGAAGCTCATTG